>NC_068339.1:29618118-29931282 GCF_014633365.1 Diospyros lotus | reverse complement strand
ATGAATTGGCGCCGCTGCTCTACCAAGTGTGCACCCATACACATCGGCCCAGGAAAGGGACTGTAAAAATAGGGAGCAGTAGTTGGGTACGGTTGACTCAAGTCAAAAATTACGAGGACATTTTGCATATTGCATTCATGCATGAAAATGATTTTGTACTGCTTACTTAGATGGTTCATCATCTAATTGGGCTTTGCCCTTGGAATATTCAAATGTTCCAGATGGAGATTGTAGCAGGTACGAGGATGAATGAGGCATGAAATAGCACTTAGCTAAGTGCACAATGAATGAACGATGAGATGAATGTATGTGATGTAGCCCATGTGTTTAAGTCCTGCTACTTTGAAATCAGAACGATTTGGAAATCCATGATGTAAGATATGATTGATGATTGACGTTAAGGAATGATGATGGATAACCTTATGGTTAATGATGACGATGTATAACCCCATTTAGGGTTCATGTTAGTAAGATCGTATGTTATGTTTTAAGTCATGTTGAGGATTAAGTTCGAGAGACGATGATGTAAGAATTTATTATGGTTAATGTTAAGGTAAGATGTCAAGTTCGATTCTAGCTTCCGCAATAGATGAGTATGATGATTCTCTCTTTAGAGATAATATGTATGGAAATTCTGGGATGGATACGAGGAATGATTGGATTTAGTATGAGTTTGAAAGAAAAAAATTTATCGTCCCAGGATTGTCCCAAGTCATAACGCGCCCGAGAAAGTGGGGCGTTACAGTTGGTATCAGAGCTTAACTCTCTTTGGAGACATAGGAAAAGTTTGATTTGGAAATGAGAAACCTATGATGTTTCGGTTAATGTTTTTGGAGAGTATGATTTGAAAATTTTGAAGTTGATTTTGATGATGGATAGTAAGATAAGGTGAGATAGGAATTGAGGTAAAGTTATCTCGAGGAAGGAAATGATAGGAATTCGAGGATTCATCTATCGATTTGAGGTTATTAGTTGAAATCCTTACAATGAAGGATAGGATAACAGATAGTTAGCAAGAATGGTCGAATCATGAATGGTTCGTAGAATGAAGTCCCTACCTAGAGATTCAGGAATTGTCAATTGAAGTCTTAGAATTTATTGATTTGAGGATATTGACCTTGTTAAACGATAGAACAGCTGGTCGGATGGACCTAGCTATTAAAGATAGGATCCGATTATATGATTCGGATGTAAGGTTGATTCAGTAACCATGATTATGGATCCGAGAGATTTAGAGATGGTTGATTTTGATCAATTATTGAGAGAGGAAATGATTGGTTGATTTGAGGTCATTAGTCAAAATTCTTACGATGAACGATAGGATAACTAGTAGTTATCGAGAGTGATTAAGTCAAGAATGATTAAGTTTGATGTGGCATAGCCTAGCTGTTGAGTTAGGATTGAAGATAAGTATTTCGAGGATCATTTAGTGTCTCAGAAGTAAGATGTGTAAGATCAGGGATCCAATGGATTGGGTCAAGCAAGAGACCGAAGGTGGTCAAGTGATGGTGTGTGGTTGCGCCAATTATTAAGGTGGCATGTGATGATCAAAAGTCTGAGTATGATCTTAAGGCGGGGCATATAGTTTGAGGACCCTAGGGTTGGGTCATGGGAAAAGGATATGATGACATTTGATAATTTAAGGGATCTATTTAGCCAATGCTATTTAGCTAAGATGTTGGGGTCCAAGTCCCAATGGTTTAGGGTGCAATGTGTGCTCCTAGCTAGTTAAAAGAGGCTGAAAGCCTTGGGAATCAACCCAAAATGAGATGGTTTGAGTATGGACTGGGTGTCCTGTTTAAAGAATTGCATTTGGATTCGTGGTCATCTTGGGAGTTGGTGACTTGACAAACATTATGAGGCTTAAGGGGTAGAGTACCTTGGTATCTAGTATGACAATGGGATCATGAATGGTCATGTGCCGATAGTCGGCTGGATCTAAAGATCGAAATGCGAGAGTCAGTGAAACCTCGGGAATGAGATTTCGAGTAGTAGAGCATGGTCAATTCAAGGCCTTGACGAAGAGTTGTGAGGTGGCAATCTCAATTCGAGGAAGAGTCGGGTACCTAAAAGGCAAGAGTTGCTTGATAGGTCATAACAAAGTTAAAAGAATGATAAGGAGACCTAGTCATCAGAGGTTGTGACTACGGTTCAGTGTGCTAAGTGGGCTTGAGGATTCGGAAGTCTGTAAGAAGAGACTCGTGAATAAGTTTTGCCTTGTGTGTGGCAGGGAAACTTAAATTGTTATTTGAGGTTTAAGGTATCAATTGATAAAAAGTCTTTGGAAGTTTTTAAGGTTCAATTGATTATAGAAAATGATTGGAACCAGATATCATGATTTGAATAGAGATTTTCAAAGATGAATCAAGTTGGGATTTTCAAGGAATTTCCCTAAGAATTAAGAATGTAAGGATTTATGATGAGTCTTTAAAGTTTTTAAGAAAAGATCTAGAAGGTCTCTAGATAATATCGATAAGGAAATAGAGATTGAATCTCTTAAGCTGTGGGAGTTATGATTCAGCAAGTTAAAAAAAAAAATAAGGAGCCTATGGATATGTGGTATGGGCGCTTGTGGTCGATGAAAAGCTGGGAGAAAGTTGAGGTAGTGAGATATGCTAGGATGTATTCTCAAAAAAATTTATTGGGAATGTTTCTTAATAAAGAGTTTGAATTTTTCCATTGATAGCTTGAGGCTTGGATGTTGAACTATGTGTGGCTTGATCGAGGATGATTGGCAAGACATGGATAAAGGTTAAAATGTTCTAACTGTTAAATTAGGATTAAAAAAGAGAAAGACTGGTCGTGTATTAGCCAAAGCAATGATGAGCTAAGCCACTGTTCATGTAATGATAATTGAGTAAAGTAGACCCTTGATGAAATGTTAAGGTCATGTGTGATGCTAGATGAGAGATAAGTAGATCTTTATTGTGACGCTTGAGGGTAATAGTCCCAAGATTTTGATTGGATGATAATGATGAGGCGGATTGTGTGGACTAAGAGGCTAGAATAGTACGGATAAAGTTAGTAGCACTATCGCCGCCGAGGCAATTAGACATTTAGAGTCAAGGAGCAAGTCTAATTGAGTAATTAGAAGATTGCGAGTTGGCGAGTGAACCTGTGCTACGATTGACTGGGAGTCAAAAGAGCCGATGGTCAAATGCGAGGAAAGGAATCAGATGGTTTCCGTGAAGTGTGATTATAGTCAGATAGCATGAGATGGTGCTTTAAGGATTGAGCGTGATTAAAGCCGGTTGGCATGAGACATTTTACTCGAGGATTTGTTCAAGCAAATTTGCGGATTGAATGATTAATCTGATGATATGAAATGATATTTGAGAATCACTTCGAAAGTGCACAAGTTGCTAAAGTTATGGGTATTAGTTTGGCTACTAAGTAACAAGTGTTATGAGCAAACGATGTAAGGATATTAGTATTGCTAGATTTGGAAGACAACGTTAGGTTTCGATTGATATTAAAAGTTAAATTACGAAAGGTAAATTTGGAGACAAATAGAATCTATGAGTAATTGTAAAGATCTTCTTGAGGAAATAGTTATACGACGTGATTAGAAGATGATTATGGTCAATTGGAAAAAAAAAAAACAATTGAGGTTATATCGGGTGATGAATACCTACAAGAATGAAGAAGCAACAGTTTATAAGAAATCTCAGATAGATTAGATCAAGTAATGATTAAAGTTGGTGATGATTTAAAGTGAGGCATATCTAGTTTCGAGGACAAAAGTCATTCAAGGACATGTAATAACTAAGATAATGTGGTAGGACCATTGACTTGTTGTGGCAGTCTGAAAGCCTAAGAAACAACCCAGTGATGACAAGATATGTGTTGTTTGAGGATCCAAGGATACGTGAAATTGTTTGATGATATAAGAATATTTCTTTGAGGATTCATTTGATAGAAGTCAAGATATATTAAGATCAAATACTTTTGTGATAAGATTAGAAAAATGGAAAAGCGAGATAAATGACGTCGTGAGAAATCGGCATTCGAGAATGACATGTATAAGGATATAAATTGGATGATTAAGCAAATTAAAAAATTGAGGATGTGGATATGAGAGCCGCGAGCTCATTATGATGATGTGTGTATCGGCTTAGAAGGGAGCTTGAGTTGGGACTCGTAGCCCAAGGACCGAGTATGGGGTTATGAGCTTTGAAAGAGAAATTCGAAAGATATGCATGTTGGAAATGTATGCCCTAAAGACACGTTTTGTTTAATTTATGGTAATGATGTTTCTTTTATTCAGTTTATGGCACATATATTATTTGCATTTAATTGTTGGAAAGGTGTCCATGCTATTAAGTAAGTGATTCATGTGATGGGTCGTTCTTCACAGTTAGGCATGAATCATGGGTACTTAATAAGCAAGAAAATATAACTCTTGATCTTTTGATAGAACTGGACATTCTATCATGATAAGATCATTGTGCAATAGATCCTAATGGAGGATGGCTTGCCTTAGCCAGTAAACAGTCCGTTTACTCTAATTGTACAAGCGCATTTGGAATGCGTAGAGTGGACCTGTGATAGAAGCTAATGACAAAGTACTAATTATCATGGAGCTAGTCTATCACTGCTACTACGTGGACGAGTACTCTAATACTTGAGTATTAGTTGGTGGTCTGGTGAACCTAGAGCTATATTCTTAGATTCATTGTAGGTGAGGTCTATCAAAGATCAATATCCTTTTGAGTTGGGAGTATGGTTTCTAATTAGCTAAGACAGACTAATACAAGATAGTTTCTGTGATTCACCCCCTTGTGATTGTCCAAGAATAATCGAATAATCCAGGGCCCTGGGAACGTGACTTAAGAGTGTGTGCTTCTGGGTAGCTCCCAGTGATAAGCAAGTACATTCGAGTAGTCACGGATTATTGGACTAGTGATCTAAGGATGGTAGAAGTCATTTAGAAAGGTGTTAGTACATTATTCCTTTCTAAATGATGGGTGTTACACAGAGGGGTATTTTCGTCATTACACTAGTAGGTCAAAGACATGGCATATGCAAAATTATTCGTGGGGTCAGTGTTACCATATGGTGATAGTTGGAACACTTAGAATGACAAAATATAGCTACTAGGTAGCAGGGATATTTTGGTCATTTTAGTAGCCGTGAATAATTTGTCTTTTGGTCCCCGGGGTAGCTCGATGTAACTCATGTATTTTTAATACATTTGGCTTGTTGGATGAATTACATTAAGAGAGAATTATTTTATTTAGAATGGTCCATTGGGCTAAAATAAAATAATAGTTCATAAGGGTTTTAATTAATTAATTGGGCTAACCCAATTAGGAAATTAATTAAAAGATTTGGCCCATTAGGGTTTGGCCCACTAGGGTTTTAACCCTAGGGTTCTCCCTATATATATATCTCTCTTTAGTTGTTTTTTAATCCAAGTCGTTTTTCATTCTTCTTCACCGAAGAGAGGCCACGAGTTCGAGTCATACTCCGGAAGATCGAAAGGGGGCGTTTGTGTTCTGATGCGACGGAGCCGAAGGCTAGCAGGGCAGCCGTCGTCTCCTCCACACGAAGAAGCACCCATCGCTCCATTCCGTCCGGTAATCCGCCGAAAAAGTAAGTCTCCTAGACTCTAACCAATACGAGGATCGTTTTATTTTTAAAACGCTTCCGTTGCATGCTTTTGATCCTCGTTCATGATCCTACAATGCATGCCAGGGATCTTATGATTAAGAAGATGATTTTAGACGATATAATTTTTCTTGGGATATGTGATCGCTTGTAAAGAGCTACATCAAGATTATTTAGAATAAGATATTGAGGTATATTTTTCCCTTAGTTATTTGATCTGCCAGGTGTTAATTTCGAGAACGAGATTTCAAAGATTTGGAATGTGGGAAATTCGAGGACGAAATTTTTGTAAGGAGGGGAGAATGTAAAACCCCGTTTCAGCGTAAGGTTGCCACGTCATTTAAGTAAGGTTTGAATACTGAAAAATAGGCTTGATAACAAAATAAATCGCCGAATCGACAGAAGGGAATGCCCCATAATGTAATTGTCTAAGGAAAATAGTATAATCTCGATGAGCTTTTAGAGATAGGATTTATGGAATTAAAAGAAATCGGAATTGAGACGGTTTTCAGTATAGCTAAAATGCAGCTGTGATGGAGGCTAAAATACCAAATTATCGTAGGAGACTTCTGGGAAGTCAACAGAACCCTATGAGGGCTTTGGTTTTTCGTAAGGATCAACCCTTAACCAATTTCAGGACGAATCAAAGGCCCGGTAAGGACCCGGGGGCGAAATCGATCATATCAAGTAATTATCGAAATTATTAATTTTGGATTTGAGCATTGTCATGCAATTTGATTTGAGTATTAGGGGGTGTATTGAAATTAGAGAAATTCTCAACTGTATTATGGATAAATTATGGGGATTAAATATATATTATTTCTATAATTATATTAGTATAATATAAATATATATATATGTATTATATATGTGTGCGCAAGGCGTGGGAGGCAAGGAGAAGCTCCAAAATTCTGTCCGCGCGCATGGAGGAGGCAAGGTGCAACACGATGGAATTAGGTTTAGGGATTTGCAGAGGGTTGTCGAGGGAAGGAGTGGGCACCAAGGCTCTTGGGGGTGTCGGGTTCTCTATAAATAGAGAAGAAGATGGTCGAATTCGGCCGTAGTGTATTAGACTGGCCAAGAGAGTGAAGCAATGAGAGAGATAGGAGAGCTCGGGAAAGGGCTGAAACAAAGATAATCCGTGAGATGCGAGAGAGAGAAAGAGATCGTGAGGGAGAGGCAGAGGCCAGAAGTGGTCTGGAATGGCCGAAATCGACCATTGTAACAGCACCAAAGCTACTGTGCGGCAGCCATGGGAGCTCCAGCAAGCTCGAGAGAAGCCACGACTAATGGCGCGCATATTTTATATTATTTATCCCTCTTATTCCATCTTCATTGCACTCTATTTATGTTATTTCATTTGTCTTGTGTTTATTTTATTTTATTGGGCTTCACACTATTTTTATTCTTATTTGGCAGATTTGGGCCGCAGATTTGAGCTATTTCGATAGAGGCGCAAGTGGGCTTCGCAAGGTGGACAAACATCAAGTTTGGAAGAGGCAACCATACTTCATTATGGGTTATGAGCAAATTTAGAATCCATTAGGCCTTTTTTAATTAATTAAATTATGGGCCATTTGTATTAAAAACCCTAAGCCCATTTAGCCTAGGTTTTTCTTTTCCAAAACCCTCTAAATAAGAGCTAGCAAAGAGGCATTAAGGGGTGGCCGATTTTGGGAGGATTCTCGGGTTTCAACCTAGAAGCTATGGAAGGCTAATTCGCTTGTAATCTGCTACATGCCCGTACCCCTTGCCCGATTTGAGTCTCGATCATGTAGTCGAATCCAGTTTGGAACTCGATTCTCATGTTTTTATTGATGATTTCATTTCTTTTGCTTCTCTAAGTTTATGTATGTTTCTTTTACGCGGTTGTGTGAATGCATGCATGATATTTGGATGGGTTTAATTGACATGCTCGGTTGAGGCTTTGATTAGAAAGAAACGGTTTATTATAAATTGTATGAGCTATTGCTCATTTTGATTTAATCTTTTACGGTTGTAGAGGAAAAAAATCAAACCAAACAGATTATTTTTATAAGTGAGACGGGGATTACCGTGGTAAGGAGGTAGGGTTTGTAGCAGGTTACGTTTTAATTGGTCGAGAATTCATATTTGTTTCATTCTTGAGCGTTTTTAAGTTCGGTTTTCATCACAACCCCCCCTCATTTAATCTTGTTTTGACAGTTCGTTGGGAGACGACCTGGGGAGCTGTTAGAACAGGAGGTGCTATGGCACACACCAAGAGGGGGGGTGAATTGGTTATATTAAAAATTGAAGTAGAGAAACAGAGATATCAACCGTGTAAAAACAATCTTGTTTTGTGAAAAGTAAATATGAAATCTTATGAATGAATGAATGAATTAAGTAGGGATAAAAATGCTAACATGAACAAATAAAAACAGGAAGCACAGAAGACAAAAGATTTATAGTGGTTCGGCTTTCCAAGCCTAATCCACTACCTTAGCTACCCACTAAGGATTTTGAAGCAAATTCACTATCAACCCCCTACTCAACCCGAGTAGGTCCTCTACTCTGTGACTAGGAAAAACTTACAATCCTCCCAATATAATGGGCCCTCTAGCTTACACTAGGACAATTACAGTAATCGTGAAGATGAGAGTCTAAGAATACAAACTCTTAGTTACAAGCTCTCTCCAACTGATAAATTTAGGCTTACAATGAATGTAACAGTGTATACAAAGCCTCAGAAATGTAAATACAGAGAGAGAAGATATTAATCGCTCGATGTAATAATGAAAGCTCAGTGGTTGAAGATATTAAATGTTTTCCAACAACCTTCAATCGATTCTCCCAACCCATATTTATAGTTGATGGTAGATAGATCCAAAAATCCGACCGTTGTGGTGGTTGGGCGAGCATTAAATGCGCCAAAAACTAGCCGTTGTAATTTTCTGTGAAACACATAGTCGACAGATCAAATAGGTTAGTCGACTATTTTATCAAATAAAGCTAGCCATACTCGACAGACAGAAAAGCATAGTCGACTATCTTATAACACAAAAATCTCATAGTCGACAGATCCTTTTACATAGTCGACAGATCAAAAATTACAAAGAAAATTTTGAAATTCATGAACAAACATAGTCGACAAATGAAATAGCATAGTCGACTATCCTTTCACAATAGTCGACAGATGCAAAAATAGTCGACAGATGCAAGATATAGTCGACAGACTGAACAAGCATAGTCGACTATCCTTATGCATAGTCGACAGCACTAAACAACATAGTCGACTATCTTCTTGAAAAATCTGGAAACTTGACAGATAACATGAGAAGCACACTTGATTAATACAAAAAATCACCACATATTTACATTTCTTTAGTTTAAGTAAATGTCCTCATTTTGTTTAATTTATATTTTACCTTCCATTTACTTTAATACATAAATGTAAATAAGAAAGTACCCCCCATTTGGATTCAATAAAAATATCAAAAAAATCAAAATCCATAAGAATAAAAAAGTAGAATTTGGATTTTAGTAGGAACTTAGGATTTTGCTATTTTACCACCTCCAAGATATACACTTTTCATTTCTTGAAAAATTTCTTAAAAATTATTTTATCACTAATGAATGTTAGTTATTGAATTACCGGGAGTTAGTTTTCTAAAAATAAAACATTTTCATATATGTCTCCTTATAAGGTGCTAGTTTTCTAGACTTAGAAAAATATTGAAACGATATCAAAATGAGTTTCAAGACATGATGCATGAACTAAAGGATTTTTCATACGATTAAGTTTCAAGCCAAAACCTTTCATGCATGTTTCAAAATATCAAAAACTTATATTAAAAACCTTTCATTTGAATTTCTAGTTGGTCTTTTGCCTTAGAACAATTTTAGCTCTATGCTGACCAATGACTTCAAAGCTAATTCGAAAAACATTTTAGGAGATTTTATCATAATACATGTTTATTCACATCTCCATGTATAAAAATATAAATCATTTGGTTTTCATTTTAACAAAGTATTTGAAATTGATTTTTGTTGAAAACCATAAACTTGACTCATGACTTTGGGGATAAAACACGATATTGTTTTTCATCATCAAAACTAAACACAAGGGTAGAACATCAGGAGCATCCTAGCTGCAAACCAGTCCTAATACATACACACACTAATCTGGTCGATTCGACAGCCTCGATCAGGGACCAGCGAGCAAGGGGCCAGAAGTGCGGCCATGGCTGACGGGAATCGGGCTGCATCGCACGGTAGCTGCTCGCGGTGATGCGGATGCGGGTGGTGGCGTGCGAATGAGGGTTGGCCGAGTTGGGCTGTGAGCACGCATGGCAGTGCGCGTTACAGGAGCCGGGGTTAGGTGAGGAAGAAGAAGAAGAAGGAAAGAAGGAAAAGAAAGAAAAGAAGAAAGAAAAGAAAAAAAGAAAGAAGAAAAGAATGAAGGATGGACAAGGCTGTGCGTTGCAAGAAACAGAGGGAGAAGAAGGAAGAAGATGAATAGTAGGAGAGGAAAAGAAAAATAAGAAAAGGAAGAAAAGGGAAGAAAATTAGAAAATAATGGAAATAAATTTTGGAAAATTCCTGAAAAATAGGAAATGGATGTGTAATAATATTTCAGAGATTTTGGCAAGAAAAATGGGTCGAGCACACGTTTCGAGGCGGTGCACAAAAATTGAGGCGATGCACAAAAATCGAGATATCGCACGAAAATTGATGTGGTGTGCAAATAGCGAAGTAGGGTGTGAGAATCAAGGTCGGGCGAGAGAATCAAGGCAAGACTCGAGGATCATTGTGCACGAAAATTAAGGCGATGCAAGAAAATTGAGATGTCGTATAAAAATTGAGGTAATATGCAAGAATCGAGGTAGTGCTCAAGAATCAAGGTGGTGTGCGAGAATCGAGGATTTGCACAGCAATAGAGGTCAGACATGCCTGTCGAGGTCAAGGCACGCATACTGAGGAAGCTGGAGAGGTACTAAGGGTACGTTGAGGATTCAAATTGATTATGTTAGAAGCCTGGCATGAGAATCAAAGACGTTATGAGATGCGTATGAGGTAAGTAGTACTACCCAAATGAATTTGGATTTATGAAAAATGCTTTGTTTGTAAGTAGTACTTACTAAAATGAATTTAGTTTTATGAAAATGCTTGGTATGAAAGGGGTTCAACCCAAAACCTTATTTGATGTGAACGATTTTATCATGTTGTCATGTCTTGATATGATTATGTCATGCAGATTGCATTTACATGTATTGATGTTGAAATATCCATACATTCACGATGATATTATTAATCATGCATTGCATAAAGGGCTTGGGATTATGAATTGGCGCCGCTGCTCTACCAAGTGTGCACCCATACACATCGGCCCAGGAAAGGGACTGTAAAAATGGGGAGCAGCAGTTGGGTGCGGTTGACTCAAGTTGAAAATTATGAGGACATTTTGCATACTGCATTCATGCATGAAAATAATTTTGTACTGCTTACTTAGATGGTTCATCATCTAATTGAGCTTTGCCCCTGGAATATTCAAACGTTCCAGATAGAGATTGTAGCAGGTACGAGGATGAATGAGGCATGAAATGGCACTTAGCTAAGTGCACGATGAATGAACGATGAGATGAATGTATGTGATGTAGCCCATGTGTTTAAGTCCAACTACTTTGAAATCTGAACGATTTGGAAATCCATGATGTAAAATATGATTGATGATTGACGTTAAGGAATGATGATGGATAACCTTATGGTTAATGATGACGATGTATAACCCCATTTAGGGTTCATGTTAGTAAGATCGAATGTTATGTTTTAAGTCATGTTGAGGATTAAGTTCGAGAGACGATGATGTAAGAATTTATTATGGTTAATGTTAAAGTAAGATGTCTGGTTCGATTCTAACTTCCGCAATAGATGAGTATGATGATTCTCTCTTTTGAGATAAAGTAATATAGGGAAATTTTGGGACGGATGCGAGGAATGATGCGATTTAGTATGAGTTGAAAGGAAAAAAAATTATCGTCCCAGAATTGTCCCAAGAATTAACGCGCCTGAGAAAGCGGGGCGTTATAACTAACGCATCTCACCAGATTACGTTCCCACCTTAAGCATCCAAGAACCACTATGCAATCCCAACTCCAAAATTTCACATGGACCACCTAGTCATCCTAGTGCAACTTCCCTGACCAAACGATCTGGCACGAAAACCAAGGCGACTATCCTGACATGCACACCAGGATCAGATACCCCTATTATTCCGTCACGCTCTTGGAGAATTATGGCTACACTATCCAGACAATATCTAAGACTGACATTCCATACGTACACACAAAACTCAAGACAATGCCATATTTCACAATTCAATGCATAATATAAACAACATTTTATAGAATGCAATGCACAAGTTCAAAACATTTAGGGACGAACCTCCCTCATAAAATCAACCGTCACCGATTATCATTTGCATACAACAAACACCATTTTGCATGAATTCTCAACACGTTCAAATAGAACAACCACAATAAATCAAGTTTTGGGGGTGAACACTCACAACTTAAAGCCAAGTTTTTCGGTAGAACACTCACCTCGACGTATTTGGATCGTCTAGATCCTCGTGTAATGCCTCGTTTTGCATGCCAAAACACAAATACTCGAACTTACAGTTCAACCTCAAACCACAACACCTCCTAAACACCATATTTAATTAAGGAAGCATTAAAATCCATTTCCCTCAAATTTTCCTCAATTTCCTCTATTTTCTCCCATTTTTCACCTCGGTAATTCCAAAATAATTATTTCTTCAACCATTTTCCTAAATATTTCAACACAGTAAATCCTAAAATACTTAAATAAAAATTATGGATGAAAAAATACTGAAAATACCCCTGTCACGCGCCTTCAAGCGCCTGGCGCGTGGGTGAGGGTGGAAACTGGCGCGTGGCCACACGCGCCACCGTCTTCTCCAAATATTCGGCCACCGACGGTTGCTCCGATGCCAAAAACAAAAGTACCCCCTTGAGGCCCTCTTAAAGTCGATCACGATGGTGCCGATTTGAGGCTGAAAGGACACCAAAAAATGGCCCAAACGGCCAGTTGCAGGTCCGGCGAGGCATACCGCTTTGAACCCTCGGCCTTGCTCAAACAGCCTTCAAACGCTCACAAAAATGCTTCAAAACACTCACAATCTCTTCTTCTTAATGCAAGGATCAAAAGCACTCTATCAAAGCTCCCAAAATCGTGCCAAAATGCAGCTAATTTGATGCCAAAACCTTGAAGTTTCGGCCACTATTTATACCAAAAAACCAGCCACTTTTCGACCAATCGCCGGCCATGGCTTGGTCCCCAAGCCTCACACTGCTAGATACCACCTCCCCCAAGCCACCCTCGTCCATCCCATCACCTGAAACGACGGCCACGTGCGGTGGCAGTGTGACGACTGAAATCCATTACTGTGCGTTCACACTGAAATTTATGTTTATTACACTTTGATCCCATGTTTTCATCTAATCTCATTTTGGCCCCTTTCATGATACCCCTGATCTTTCCAACACTATCACTAAGGCCCACAAGTCTTGTACTTCTCATTTCACCTTTGAAACTTCCAAAAAATTAATGTTTTGACCTCCCTTGGGCAAAATTAGAAAATTGCACTTAGGTCAGACTGGTCGATTTGACCTTGAATCCATTTGATTCAACCCAAAATTGCTTAAGGGTTGTTCTACACATAAAATACTAATCCTTGACACGCTCCGTTGACCTTCTAGACGTCTCCTACGTCGATTCAGTTTTCTCAGCCCGATCGACAGCTGTACCGAAAACTGTTCCCGATCCAATTTATTTCATCACTAAAAATCACAACTTAAATCACTCATCGATACTATACCATTTTCCTTGGTTATCTAGGGTCCGAGGTACTTCCTCTGACTAATTCGGTCATCCAAAGCTGCATTAGTGTAACCTATAGCCTCACTTTTTCGTAAATTCCATTTATGCCCTTTATCAAATATTATTTATATCCTCGAATCATTCCTGGGTGTTACACTACCACAATCGAGTCAAACCATGCCCAACACATTGGGCCATTTTATAACCCAATCAGGCCCCGCCATCTTGGGCTAAAACCTTACTCGACCTACCCAAACCCCAAAAGCCCTATGTTATTTTCTTTTATTTTTCTCTCTTTTCTTTCCCACATTCTGCCGTTGCCGGAAAGCGAAATATGGCCGATCAGCATACTGATTTGAAGCCCTCACCACGAACATCGATATATCTCAAAAAGAGAGCCATCAGACGGTTAGATCTTAGCAGATCTAAAAATTAATTTTCAGCCAACATAGGGGCGCATTCTGACAATAGCCAATCGCCTACAATCGACAACTTTTTCAATGATCAAAGGATACCATGAGGTGCGCAACGCCAAGGGGACCAACATATCCAAAAATGAGAAAAATCAAACGGCTAGATTTTCGTAGATCTAGGGTTTAATTTTTGGCCAAAACAAAGGGCTCGCTGCTAGTCATCGCCGGCCACCACGGTCTGTGGTTTCCGTTGATCTAAGACCACCATTCGACACCCTCGACTAATCCGACCAACATACCCCAAAACCAACCAAATCCAACGGTCAGATCTCTGTAGATCTGAGTTTAAACATCCAACCAAAAAACCAAATCGTGCCTATATACATACCTCCCATGTAACAACAGAAAACCAATGAAGATCAAAGTAAAACACTTACCTCCTTGTAGATCGGGGGCACTTTAACGGCGAAAGTGAAGTCGGATCGAAGATCGGTTGGTTGAATCGTAAGAAATATATTATTTATATATATATTATTTTATTTATTTATTTATTTTAGAATTGAATTATTATTATTATTATTATTATTATTATTATTATTTTCCAGATCTTTACAATTGCCATTAGGATTGTCTTGAGTCCTGGCTAGAGGATACTCAGGATATTTTAGGGTGCTCTGGAGATTTGGAGAGATCATCTTAGTAGACTGATGGGATCGGTCGATATCAAGGAATTGATATGTCTTGATTGCTACATAGCTGTGAATGTAGAAAGTCACACGTATACTGAGTAATGTAGTGGATTAGTGATCCATTTCTATTAGTATGTTCCT
Source organism: Diospyros lotus (assembly GCF_014633365.1). Classification (NCBI taxonomy): domain Eukaryota; kingdom Viridiplantae; phylum Streptophyta; class Magnoliopsida; order Ericales; family Ebenaceae; genus Diospyros; species Diospyros lotus. Next base: position 29,916,569 of record NC_068339.1, on the reverse strand, counting down.
CGTCATTGTTGGACAATGATGTTGGTTGCTATATCATGTGTGGGACACATGGATCTATGGTTATGGGAGTTGCTATTGGATAGTAGGGCCTTAGAGGCAATTGGACAAAGTTAGTGACTGGCAAAAGGAATCGATCGACAGGTTCATGGAAGGGTTGATCGTTTTGAAATGGTCGACCAGTGCTCGCATGTTGTTGACCGATGCACAAGGAAAGTCAAAGCCTAAAAATGGTTGATCGAGTGCCTCATGCCCTCAATCGTTTTTGCCATTAAATGCAACACAAATTTGTTGCATCAAAGCATTAAATGCTCTAATGAAAATGATGGACAGAGGAATGGGATAAGGTGAGGCGTGCATGGAAATTGGCAGCAAGTAGGAAAGGATATGAGAGAGTTTTAGGGAATGTAGGCACACAAGATTGGCGCTCGGTTGCTCTCATTTTTCTCTTCTTCTTCTTATTCTTCTTCTTCTTCCTTTGGTCCTTTGTACCTACTTGTTGTCCATTTTCTTCTTCTTCCTCTAGAACTGCGGTTTCTTCTTGTTTTTGCTCCAAGACAAGCCAATGCAACTCCCTTCATCATCTTCTCCCTATAGAATGGTTGTTGGATAGCCAAGAGGTCAGCTGAAGTAGGGACCAACACATAGTTCTGGATCACCTCTATTGAGAGGGTCCTAGCACGGCTCCATTGGAGGGTTCTGTTGTGGCTTGGGTGTGGACTGACTAGGTCCTCTACATTTGCAGAGGAGGGCTAGTCACCCAAGTGCTTGCAGGGAAAGTGGAGCTAGGTAGCTAGACAAAAATGGAGGAGAGCATCGCATAGGCAACTGACACAGAACTTCATCTGAAAAGTATATCGAAAAACTCCCTATGGCATGGGCTTTTTTTGTTTTGCATGTGGGTGATGGAAACTGATTCTTGCAAGGTTGATTTTGGTTTTTGCTATGCTATTTTCTATTGAAAAATGTTTTGAAAATAAAACCCTTGCATAGTTCCACACCATGTTGGTGTTTTTGGCGCACCTTTAGACGATGCCTTTTAATGGTATCAGAGCCTCATCTCGGTTTTATCATCCCGTGCTTGTGTTTTGTGTGTGTATTTTTGGACATGTTTTGTGTTCTATTTTATTACAAGTTGTAGAAATTGTCGGTTGTTGCATCTAAATAGTCGGTTGATCTGTGTCTAATGAAGGAAGCCGGTCGATAGTCTTTTAGGGATCTATTAACTACTTCGAGAGACCTAGAAAATCAATCGACAGATTTCAGAGGCTGTCGATTGTTTCGATTAACCAGCCAAAACATCGACCATTTTCTTCTAGCAGAAGAGATGGTTGATAGTCTTTTAGACTATTGACCGCTTTGGTACCACGAGGGAAGAAACAGTAGACCGTTTCATACTGTTAGTGTGCCAATTGTCCATTTTTTGAGGTGTTTTCTTAAATGTAATTGTTGGTCCCTTAGGGTATGGCTATGTAAGAGGGGGTGAATTAATTAATTAATTTTTTTTTCTTTTTAATAGATATTTTTGATTTATAATTTTATTTAAAAATATATATTTTATAAATATAATAAATTATATTTCAAATTAATAATTAATGCAAGCCACAAAATATAACAAGAATAAATAAAATGAGGCACAACACAATTTATAGTGGTTTGGTGTTTTCATATACACTTAATACACTCTCCTAAGGTCTAACCACCCTTGTCGTTTCACTAAATCAATTTCATCAAGATTTTCGCACTAGTTCACCTTGGAAACTAGATACACACCTAGATTATAACAGGTTCTAGGCAACCACTGCACCAATGTTTTCACCCTAGTTTTCCTTGAAAACTAGATACACCTAAATTTTAATGGTTCTAGGAAACCTATACAATCCTTTAAATGTTTACAATTAATTTGTCCACATTTGTACACAAATAAGCAATTAAGCATAAAAATATACAAGACAATAATATTTGAATAAATAAATAAACTAGTGACCTCAGAGAAATTCAGAGTAGACTCGAAAATATTTTTCTCCTCTTACCTTGTGGCTCTTCGGTTGATGTGCAATAATACTTCATGAGCCTTGGATTGCTTGGATGATACCTTGAGAGAGTTTTGAATCTTTTGGGTGCCTTGAATTTGCAATGGAAGCACTTGATTGTTAGTTTCAAATGATGACAATTATATCCCAAGATAGGGTGAATTGGGATTTGGGTAAATTCTTCAATAATTTAAAGATATATTGCTTACATAATACTATGTTTTGAAATATAGAGAAGTGTGTTTCGAAATCAACCTTTCTATTAAGTATGTTTCGAAATATAGAGGAGCATGTTTGGAAATTAACCTTTCTGTTGAGTATGTTTCGAAACCTACTATGTGTGTTTTGAAACCTTACTCTCTAGTTTGCTTATTTCGAAACTTTTGGCTTTTGAAAAATGATTCTTTTGAAAGCTTAAACAAAAATAATGGGCATGTAAAATAGTAAAGCAAGTGCACACGAGATTTATAGTGGTTCGGCACCCCGCCTAATCCACTACCTTCAAACTTACCCACTTGAAGAATTTTCAAACATAATCACATTTACTAGTAATCAACCATAACAAGGGTTTTATCACGGTTTACCTTAAAACCTTGTATATGATGAGTTTTTATGGCTCAACTCAAACCTTACACCACAATGAGTTTTAAGGATAAAATCAAACCTTACAACCAATAACAAGATAAATAAAATTTATCTTTTACAACCCAACAGATTTAATATAAAGAAATACCTTACCAAATGGTTGTACAAACCTTTTGGTATGAGGTGAGGAGAGCTTAGAAGAATGAGATGTTGGTTTCAGTTTGCTCACTATAAAAAGAAAAATAATTTTTTTCGATGATTTTTTGCGATGGTTTTAAAAATCGCCGAAAAATTTATTAAAACATTTAATTTATCGGCGGTTTCTAAAAAATTGCCGCTAATTTTAACAATAATTAAATAATTCAAAATTAAAATTAAAATTAAATTAACATTTGCGGTAGTTTTTCAAAATCGTCGCAAAATTCATTAAAATTTTGAATTTTGCTTAAGAAAATAATTAAAAATTAAATTAATAAAAAGAGATATATAAAATCTTAAAAATAAATTTAAAATTTAATTTAAATTAATCACAAAATTCATTAAAAAATTTAATTTAAAAAAAGTAAAAAAAATTAACAAAATTTTAATAATTTAAAAAAATATATAAATCTCTTTTTATTTTAATCAATTAATTTATTTTTAATTTATTCCTTTATTTTTTAAAAAATAATCAATCAATTAATTTTTTTAATTTATATTAAAAAATATAAAATATAATTCTAAAAAATAGTGTTGGATTAGTATATAATTTATATGCGTGGATATATAGTAAGAGACTTCACAGCTTAGATGGTTTCGAGCGCGCACGCGCATAGGGGAGGTCCCGAGTTCGAAACTAGGGATGGGGAAAGCTAAAAATTTAATTTTCAGTATCACCACGTGGTGCACGGACATGTGGCCACATGGAACTCAGGGGCTAGGCGCATGCAGGGCTGGGTGGCCGGGCGTGTAGCCTGCCAACCCAGAAATTAATTTTTTTTTTATTTTTGCGATGGTTCTAAAAATTGCCACTAAAATTAAATATTTTATTTTATTTTTTAATTTTTGCGGCGATTCCAAAAACGCCCTAAATATTTTAAAAACCACTACTAAATCACATATTTTGTTGCGATTTAAAAACCGCCTCAAAATAAGTGATTTAGTTGCAGTTACTTCAACGATTGTTGAAAACCACCGCTAAATGCTCCGCGACGCCTAATTTAGTGGCGATTTTCAAAATCGCCACTAAAACTCTTTGCGACGGTTAAAAACCGCCGTTAAATGTAAAAAAAAAAAAAAAAAACGTCGCTAAATACTGATTTTTTTGTAGTGGCTTCTCTTTTTCACATCACAATGCACATCAAGGATTGATTAAATGGATCTTTTTTGAGAGCTTGTCATAAGGATTTCATTCACTTGTACTTGTGTATGTATCAATATCTCTTGAATGTGTGTTCTCGTATATATGCTTGTAAGTGATTCTCTTGTCTTCAAAGAACTGATATATATACCAAGAAATAGAATTTTGGCTAATTATAACCGTTAGAGACAAGATATTAAAGTAGGTTTCGAAACACACCTTATTGGCTTCGAAACAACATACTTTTACACTAAAGTTTCGAAACATACATCATATGTTTCGAAACATCTAGCCTTTACAACTAGTTATGCACTTAGAGACAGAATGAGTAGGAGACAAAGCTTTATGCCTACTTATGATTTTGTTTTATTCTCCACTTACATAATTTGAAATTGAAATTATGGAGATAAACAAAAAGTAAGCTTTTTGAAAAAAATTTGAATATAAAGAGAATGAAAAGTAAAAGCATCTCGGAATTTTAAATATTCTGCTGATAGAGTCAGATGTTTCGAAACATGCTATGAAGGTTTCGAAACATATTTCAAAAACTTATATCAAAACATATGTAACTCAGATTTTAAATGGCTACTGACAGAATTGTCAGAGGTTTTGAAACATACCATATAGATTTCGAAACATATGCTTAAATTTCAAATAGATTTCGAAATATAGCATGCAAGCTCAAAAATATTGAAACCTTATCAAAAGGCATTTTGAAACAAGTATATAAACATGGTAGAATGATGTTTCGAAACATAAAAACTAAGTTTCAAAACATGATGTATGAACTTTGGATTTTTCAAACATTTGAACATTCACACCAAACACTATACATGCATATTTCAAAATATGAAAATTTTATTTCGAAATATAAGTTTCACATAAAATATTTTTCATTCTAAGATAAGTTTTTCATCAAACACATTTTCTCATATATCAAAAAACATCACACAACATTGATATCTCAAAAATGAGATTGGGGGAGTATTTATAGGCATTTTTCATTCTTTCCCAATGGTCAAAAATCTAACCGTTATAGGCAAGAATAGCTCAAAATCATAACTTAAAATTAATATGTGCACACATATTACTAAGGAAGCTTGTAGATCACCTGACACACGCACACAAAAGAAGGCTTGGGCTGGTTGAAGGTCAAGCGCACAGTTGTTAAATTCTTTTTGTGATACATATGCTATAAAAATATTTTTGATAGAAAATAATATTTTTGATAATAGATATGCTATGAAAATATTTTATAAATTAATCTAAAAATATAAAATAATATTTTTGATAATACATATGCTATGAAAAAAATATTTAATAAATTAATCTAAAAAATATTTTTGATAATACATATGCTTTGAAAAATATTGTATAAACTAATCTAAAAATTAATATTTAAAAAAATATTCTTAATGAAAAATAATATTTGTGGTAATACATATGCTTTGAAAAATATTTTATAAATTAATAAAAAATAATTCAGTACTACAATTAATATATTTAAGAAAAATACTCTTTTTGTTAATCACCAAAAATACTATAATTTATATATTAAAATTCTCTTTTTATTAATCATTAAAACTTAATTAATATGAGCAAGTTGACTCAACAATAATTGGATTACATGGGATAGGCTTATACTGGAAGAGAATGTGATGTAAGATGCCATAAGTCTAGATAATAACACATATTACATAAACACAAATTTATTTTGAAGTTGGATTTCAAAATTAATGCCAATAGGATCAATTGGATTGATTAGGGTAATCATGGGAAATTTGCAAAAATAGGACTCTCAGTTCTAAACTTTGCAAAAATAGGACACTTTGAAAATCTTTGTAAAACTAGGACTTTTGAACTTTTATTGAACAAAAATGCTCCTGCTTTAAATCAGCTAGCAATAGAGTCCTGTCTTATGGTCTTCCCCTTCTTCCCTATTCCTTTTTCGCACTCGCCATCAATCAATCTTGCGAGTCTTTCTTTCTCCCTATCCAATTGTTGCTACTTCTTCATCAATCGTTTTCTTCAAAGCTATTGTTGTCTCCATACCAGGTATGTATTCATTTTCTTATCGTTGGAAATCTACGCCAAAAAGAATGTTGGTAGCCTGAGTGAATTTACAGTAGTTTATCCTTTATGGTGCTTTTTTTTTTTTTTTGAATGAAAACGTAATGGGAAATAGGATGCAGAGTAATTGGAATATGAAATAGCAATAGGATGTAGAGAAATCAGAGCGTGTGAAAGAACCTACTCCAGTATCTGAGAAGCCTAGATTTCAATATCTCTATATAAATTCCAATGTAAACAAAAACTTAATTAAATATAACAATATAACAATAAAATTGTTTAGCTAAGTCTTAAGAAATAGAGTTGGCTATTCATAACAAAATTTAGCTTCTCATTATTAGAGTTACACTTTAAACTTGTATGATCTTTTAAAAAACTAAACTTTAAAAACAAGTAAACAAAAGTTTAGGCCAATTCTTATATAATAAATTGGTAAAAAGAGTAAAATGGGACTTATATAATTCGTCTTCTTATTCAAGACATTACCATTTTTGACAATTTGAATGAATGGATTTAAGCAAAACTGTAAAATCAAGCAAGTTTCCTATACATGAATACATAAATAATGGCTAAGAGTACTTTTCAATCTGACTCCAAAGTTGGTAAATAAAAGGCAGGTTAGTATCAACAGCAAGAAAAACAATGATCTATTCCACGTGCAATAGCTGCAACCAAGTGCAGCAGTAGTCTTACATAAAAAAGAAAGAAGTGCATTAACAGTTTGTCAAGATGTAGTTGCAATACAATGTTGTTTTCTCAAGTAATTATATGAAGGTATTGGGTTCAAAACAAATATTATGATGATGTAGTAAGAAATGATGAAACAAAATACTTCAAACTCCTAAACAGAGAAAATATTTGTGCACGATGAGATAAGAATTGTAATATCTATTTGACTATGTGAATAGTTTAACCTTGAAAAAATGCCAAAATAGAACTGAGAATAGGATATTCAACTAACTTGTCCACATCTATCTCATTTTGACCATTTACAACAATATCATGTAGGAACTTCTTTTTCCTCTTAGTCTATATTGCAAGAGAATCTAAAGTTAGGCAAATGACAAAAATAAAGCTATAAACCACAAATAAGACTATGATAATTTGCTTACTGTTTGATAATGTCAATTGTATGAGAAAGATTAGAAGAAAGGAAACAACCTTTGCTATCTTAAGTCATTCAGATTCGATGTCAATATGGTGCATGTCAACAATAAAGTATATCATTTTTAGAGACATCCTCATGAGACCTATAAAATAGTTCAAACAAAAAACTGGATCACATCCTATAATGAGCAATTATAAATTATAAGTAAAGGAATACAATATTTTTCGTAGGATTTTGTTACAATAAATACAGAATGTTTCTAAAAAATTTAAATATTTGATGAGAAGAAATTGAACACATGAGAATGAAGCAATTGGAAAAATAAGTCCAATTTTTTTTTTTTTAACTATTAATGACTTTAGACAATAAGGCCATAATAAAATCCAAGCAAACAAGGGAACTCACAAGTATTATCTGATTTGTGTATGAAATTGGTTCTACTGACTCCATTTTTTTTCACATCAAGTAGAATTGTAACATCCCAAAATTTTGGAGACAAATAATAATTATTAATTTCAGTATTTGAGGTTATTATTGAATATTTAGAAATTTAAGGAAAAATAATAATTTATGTTACTTTCAGGGAATAGGCAATTAGGGTAATCAATTATTTTACTTGGGAGTAATTATGAAATTATCAATTTGGGCGAATTTGGGATTTTCTAGAATTATTGGGGTGAACATGAAATAAGGCGTAATTGTGAAATGGGGTAAGAGTGTCAATTTCTGGAAGTTTTAGGGCACTACTACAATTTCGGAGAAAGGGTCGCGGGTCACTTTAAAAGAAATCGCGTGCCCATTTTGGTTGAAGGACACGGGCGATCGCACAAGAGGAAGGTCGGGGGAGAAATGCGAGATCGATTTAGCATGCGCACGAGGGATGAAGATGCTGGCTTATTTTCCAGCGTAAGGATGCCCCAAAATGGTGTCGTTTTGGGCTGAAATGGGTGACCTCATGGTAGGCGCAGAACGCGCCACATGGCGCGCCCTAGGCCACCAAGCTCCCTTCGCTGTGTCATTTTTAAAGCCAGTTTGGCCATTCCAGAAGCCTAATTCGAGCAAAATGAAGGCAGAAAATCGAGAGGAAAAGGAAGTGGAATGAGGGAAATAAAGGAAAAGAAATAAGAGGCGGGCGACAGTTGAGGAATAGGAGGAAAAAAGAAGAAAAGTGAGGAAATTAAGGGGTTTTCGAGGCTATTCGGTGTTTAAAATATCTCGGTAAGTGGGTTAAATTACTGGAGGAGTTATATATTTAAATTACGGGTCTTTCATGGCTAGATTATGTTAATTATGCAGTTAGATTTAATTAATTTGAGTCATTATCTTGTTACTTTCTATAAAACATTTTACTTCGCATCGGGAGCACAAAAGAGGCAAGAACTGGCCAAATAAAGAAAACCTCCTAACCCTCTCCTTATGTTCTTTAATTCCCGTGAAAGTCTCTGTGGTTTCTTGTATTCTATTCCCTTCCTCACCATGACTCAGTTTCACGCATTAATAACGATAATTCGTGTGGCAACCATTCCATAACTTGTATGTTAATAATGGGTCTATTGGTAATTAAATAAGTTAAGTAAATGATGTTTTGGTGTCGTTCATTCCTTTCTGTCATGGGGCTTCGTATCGCTCTGTTTTTCTTAGGAATGATGCCGAACCTAATGGGTTAAGTTCTTAAGTGAGTTGGTATGGATAGGTTATGTTAAAGGGTTTAATGGGAAAAGTGAATGGTTTATTAACATGATAAGAGATGAGAATGAGAATGGTATTATGATGGTTGTGTACATGAAGAGTACAGAGAAATGTTATGTAATGTTAAGTCTAAAAGATATGAATTAAATGTTGATCATGTGTGTCTTAAAGGTATGGGGTACAAAGCCACTGACTGTTGACCGTGGGTCGTGGTAGTTGATGGCTGGATGTATGGGCATCAATCATCGACTGTTACGATAAGCGCAAGACGGGCCAGAAGAGCTGGTACTGCCAGATTCCCGCCTTGGTTTGTGCATATCATGATGTGTGTGTGTTGCATAGGGACTAGGTTGCATTCATTTAGGGGACATGCTTTGTGTGTGATGAGATGTGTGAGCATTTGCATGACCCGATTGGTCTAAGAGCCAACTTGGGTTCTCTAGGTGAGCCGGTAGATTTAGAGCATATCGCATGTGTGAATTCCTATGTGGACGTAGCATTACCTGATGCGTGGTTTACGGGGGCCTTGTCATCACATTTATACTGCAAAAGCCAGTACATTTCCTATTTGTTACATTGCATGGTGAGGATGTGTGGCTACAAGTGATGGGAAGGGGTGGCCCACCATGGAGCATATGCCTTGGAAGTGGCCCACAGTAAGACCCTGGGGTGAGACCCACGGCAACAGAAAGACCTTGGGGTGAGACCCACGATAACAGTAAAACCTTGGGTGAGACCTAGGGTAACAGATTATGTTGTGAGTGACAGGAAGGGACCTGTAAGGGAAATGGTATGGTAGCCTATAAAAGGATGCTAACAGGTTTGTATGTGGGATTTGGGCGCCAGTGTGTGTTTTATGTGGGCCCCAAGGACTGTTTATGTGAAGTTTATTATATGTTTATGCATTTAGAGTTAAGGCATGTATTTGACATGGCATGGTATGACGTTCCATTGGCATGAATTACATGGGGTGTTATGGGAAGAGTTATGTCTATAACCTATAGCCTTTCTTTTTAGAGCTTGCTGAGTCTTGTGACTCACGTTTACTTTCCATCATTCCAGGTCAGGGATTTGTTTGAGTTACTAGATTCGTTCAGCGAGGTTTGGGTCCAGAGGATAGTAAATGTAGAGTTCTCCTAAAACTGGATCCTGGGTGTCATGGTGCCTATGTTAAGGTTAATGTTTATGTTTTTAAGATGGATGTATGTTATGTAAGCCCAGGTGGGCTCATGCTGTAAACAATTATGTAAGGATGGTTATTATGAGTTATATGACGTAAAATAAAAGGTATGGTTTCAATAAGGGTTGTAAGTGTGCTTTGGCTTGTGTTATTGTTCGGTATCATTTAAGTAATCACCCTCTCACAGATCCTATTTGTGCACGAGGAGGCTCTAGGAGACGGGTCGTTACAAGAATCAATATGCATTAATATATAGAGACCAAATATGTGAACAATGCAAATGTTCCAAACTTTTGAGGGAAGATCAAATAGTTATTCTACTAAAGAATACAAGAATTACCAATTGAGGCCATTAAGAACACTAGGAAGACATGCATTTAAACATGTGGCTAAATGGTAAGCCTAGTTCATTACCAGCAAATGTCACTGTCTATATATCAAAGTTATCAATACCAAGATAATTGTAAGAGAAGATGAAAGAAATTAAGTGATAAAATATAGAAATGTGTATTATATTGTGTTATCTTTTAATAAGCTTATACATAAAATTGATTAAATATCAACAGTTCTTACATACGGAAATATATTATTGAGAACCCAAAAATTCTTATCACAGATGGAGAAATCATAGGAAACAACAGCGAAACAGAAGATCTGGTAGAACATTAAGATTATATATATAATACATATATATATGCACAGTGATGGGGGCGCGTAGATATGTCTACATATATATATAGGGTGAGAGAGAGAGAGAGAGAAACCTAGTGTAATACCCCAAGAGCCCAGAGAATGGTAGTATATATCGAGGATAAATAAGGAACGAAACAATACCAGTTGGATACCTTTTGGGCTGAATCTAGGCAAAAAACTCCCGAGTTAAGCGTGCTTGAGTTGGGGAAGCTCAAGGATGGGTGACCCCCTAGGAAGTTTGTGTAGGTCCATCAGGGTAAGTTGTTTTGGTTCTTTCTATTGCTCAATGCGGGATGTTACACTTGGAGAGATGAGTGTATGTGTCAAGGGATGCAACGAAATCCACAAGCTCAATTTCTAGGCAGTACGCTGAGGAGGTAGAGGTGATGGGCTGAAAATGATAGAGACTATGTAAGAGGGAGATTTAGCGGCGGCGAGGAGGAGGAGGTCGCAATGGAGTTAGAGGAAGCGATGAGGTTGAGGCAGTGTCGAGGCGATGAAAGCGATGGAGAGAGGCAATTGGGAGTATAGAGTGATTTGGGGAATTAGGGATTGGGGGGAAAGAGATTTGGGAATTGTAGGGGAAAAGGCAGGATAGCTCCTGCCAAATATTTTGTTTTTTTAAAATATTTAATTGTTAATTAATAAAAATTAAAATAATTTATGAAAATAATATTAATAATTATTTAATTGATAAAAATAAAATAATTTAAGATTATGATTACTGATAAAATAATTTAAATTATTGCATTAAATTAATAATTATTTAAAAATAAAATTATATTATAAATAAATCTAATAATTATAATAAATTAGTTTGATATATTGTATTATTTTTAATTAACAAATTGGCTAGAAAACATCTAGTTAGAGGCTTGCCAAATATAAACATTAAAAATGATCATGTGTGTGATACGTGTATGAAAGGAAAACAAACTAGATCTTCATTTAAACCCATAAATTCAGTTAGTACAACTAGACCTCTAGAACTGCTTCATCTAGATTTGTTTGGTCCGATGAGAACTCAAAGTTTAGGAGGAAAATCTTACACCCTAGTCATAGTAGATGATTTTTTAAGATTTACATGGGTGTTATTCTTGGGAAATAAAAATGATGCCTTTAAAGCATTCTCTAGATTGTGCAACAGACTTCAAAATGAACAAGAATTAAAACTAAAGCAAATAAGAAGTAATCATGGCAGAGAATTTGAAAATCAAGAATTTCAAATCTATTGTGAAGAAAATGGAATTCACCATAACTTATTGGTCTCTAGAACCCCTCAACAAAATGGTGTCATTGGAAGAAAGAATAGAACTCTTATAGAAATGTCTAGAACCATGTTGCTAGAAAATAACTTACCAAAATACTTTTGGGCTGAAGCTGTAAATACAGCTTGCTATATTCTTAATAGAGTATCAATAAGACCAATCATTAAAAGAACTCCATATGAGCTATATAAACATAAAAAACCAAATATCTCTCATTTCCATCACTTTGGGTGAAATGCTTTATACTTAACAATGGTAAAGACAACTTAGGGAAATTTGATGCTAAGAGTGATGAAGGCATATTTATAGGTTATTCATCTCAAAGCAAAGCTTATCGAGTATTTAATAAAAGAGCACTGGTTGTAAAAGAATCAATTCATGTAGTGTTTGATGATAAACAAAGAACAAGCAATAATGATGATGATCTAGAAGACATTCCAAATAAGATGAATCAAATTCAAATCAATGAAGAAATAGATCAAAGCAATAACCAAAATCCAGAAAATCAAAAAGAAGTTTCATTTCCAAGAGAAAGAAATTATGTTAAAGAAAATGAAATCTTGGGAGATCCTAGCAAAGGAGTATCAACTAGATCTTCCATTATATTAAATACCAATCTAGTTCTAATCTCTTAAATAGAACCCAAAAATGTTCAAGAAGCTTTAAATGATGATGAATGGGTTAAGGCTATGCAATATGAGCTAAACCAATTCAAAAAGAATGAAGTTTGGTGTCTTGTACCTGAACCATCAGATCACCCTATCATTGGAACGAAATGGGTCTTTAGAATAATCTTGATGAGAGTGGTAATATCATTAGAAATAAGGTTAGATTAGTTGCTCAAGGATATAGTCAAGAAAAGGCGTTGACTATGATGAAACCTATGCTCCGGTAGCAAGATTGGAAGCTATAAGAACCCTATTATCTTTCTCATGCTACAAGAACTTCACTTTATAACAAATGGATGTTAAAAGTGCATTCTTAAATGGTTTCATTTTGGAGCAAGTGTTTGTAAAACAACCACCTAGTTTTAAAGATCCAAAATATCCAAATCATGTATATAAGCTTACTAAAGCCCTATATGGTTTAAAACAAGCTCCTAGAGCTTGGTATGAAAGGCTAAGTAAGTTTTTTTTACTGAAAATGGATTTCAAAGAGGTAAGGTTGACACAACACTTTCATTAAGAAGAAAAGAAATGATATGTTGATTGTCCAGATTTATGTTGATGACATTATTTTTGGATCATCAAATCTTAGTTTGTGTGAAGAGTTTTACTCAATAATGCAAAATGAATTTGATATGAGCATGATGGGAGAATTAACATACTTCCTGAGTCTTCAAATAAGGCAAACATCTTAAGGAACTTATTTAAATCAAGCTAAGTATGTAAAAGAGATCTTAGCAAAATTTGAAATGAAAGACTGTAAGCCTATATCAACCCCTGTGAGTACATCTAGTATTATTGATAAAGATGAGAAAGGAAAATCAGTGGATCAAAAGCTATATAGAGGAATAATTGGCTCTTTGTTATATCTAACGGCTTCTAGACCCGGCATTGTATTTAGTGTTGGTATGTGTGCTAGGTATCAAGTTGATCCAAAAAAGTCTCACTTGAAAGCCACTAAAGAATCTTAAGATATATTAAAGGTTCTAAAAATTTAGGCATATTCTATCCAAAATCAAAAATATTTGAACTTATGACCTATACAGATGCTAATTATGGAGGATGCAAAATTGATAGAAAGAGTACAACTAGAATATGCCACTTTCTAGGGAACTCGTTAGTGACCTGGGCTAGCAAGAAGCAAAATATCATTGCCTTATCCTCAACCGAAATTGAATATGTAGCAGCTAGTTTATGTTGCACACAAGTTCTTTGAATTAAGCATCAACTAGAGGATTATGGTATTCACCTAGAAAGAATACCAATCAAGTGTGATAACACAAGTACAATAGCTTTATCCAAAAATCCGATATTCCATGCAAGAACCAAGCATATTGAAATCAAACATCATGTATTAAGGGATCATGTTCGAAAATAAAATATCATCTTGGAATTCGTAGATACAAATAATCAAGTAGCTGATATTTTTACCAAACCTTTGGATAGCAAAAAGTTTGAACACTTTAGATCATGTCTTAATTTGTTGGAGATCAAATTCTAGATAGATTTCTATCAAAATTTGAGTCTAAGTGTTTATGTCTAAAGAAGTTTTGAAACATCAGTATCAAGTTTCGAAACATGTCTATTCAAGAATATCATGTTTCGAAACATCATATCATTCTATTTCGAAACACAATTTCCAGAGAGTTTTATTTCGAAACATGTTGTCCTATGTTTCGAAACATATTTTCCAAAGAGTTTTATTTCGAAACATATTGGTCTATGTTTCGAAACATCATTTCTAGAAAGGTTTGTTTTGAAACATATGTATCATGTTTCGAAACATAAAATCGGGATTATATATACCCAAACGATTTTGACCCTTCATTTCCTCTGTGTTTTCTTGATTATTTCAAAACCCTAACCTCTAAAACTCCTCTCTCTTGTGCCCCCACTCGAAATCTCTCTCAATCTTAATCTTATTCTCTAAATCCATCATGGTTAGGACTAAGAGATCCGCTAGAAAGCGCCAATGCACTCATCTCTCGCCTTCTCCACCCCACCAGGAGTTCAATGAGGACTTTCCTATCATTCAAGCTCTCAACCCGTTCAAATCTTCATTCAAAAAATGTAAGGTAAATTTTGGATGTATCTTTGATTTAGAACTACTAGGAGAAGCCAATTTTTCATTTCTTCCAACCCTACGCGATCGAAAATGGCTTCCTTTACTCGAACTCAAAACTGATATGTTTTCATATTATGTTCGTGTCTTTTATTCAAATACCCAAAACTCTTTCGATGGGCATAAATACCCTAATCGTTTTAAAACATTTTGGCAAAACACCGAATTTGAAATAAACCCTCAATCCCTAGTTGATTTTCTCAACATTCCAAACAAGGGAGAAATCTACACTCCCTACAATTTCAATGCTTTAAAAGCTTATCGAATTATTTTTGAAAACCTAACCTTTCCAAACCATTTAAAACCTTGAACAATCTATCCGTTGACATTCGTATTCTTCATCTCATAGTTTGTCAAGTTTTAAATCCTCGAAAAGGTAATTACGCAATGCAATCTTGAAGATTTATGATTTTTAGAAAAAATTATTGATAAGAAGGACATCAATCTTCCTTCTATCATATGTGCTAAAATGGTCACCGCTCGTAGTCACTCAAAGAAATTTCTTCCCTATGGATGTCTCATCACCGCCTTCCTTCGAACAAGATATTCTCAAATCAAATCCTCATCTATTTTATCCGAAAATCAAATCCCTATCTTCAACCACACCTCCCTTCGTAAAATGGGTTGTGTCTATGACGAAACTCATCATAAATACACCAAAGTAGTCCATCGTCATCAAAGATATAGTTATGAGATGGAATCGAAACATGAGGAAGAAAAAGAAGTAGACGACGACGATGATGCTTCTGCTCAAGCCACCTTTGCTCCTCATCACGAAGGTGGATCATCTTCTCTAGTTACGCTGGACATGCTTGCATTGCTTCATTCCACCATAACTGAAGGCTTTGCCTCTATGACTTAGTAATTTGAAGATGCACTCCAAATTCTCAATGACAAGGTCAACAACAATCATCGCCAAACCAAAGAATTCCTAGATAGTCTTAGGGATCAATTAGGCAATCTAGAAGAATTAGTCCATACCAAGGAGGACTCATCAGATTCCTCGACTCATTAACCTTCGGGATAGATTGCATGTACTTTGAATGACATTCCATGTATTTTTGATTATCTTGGCTGGTAGCATGTTTTGTTTTGAAACTACATGTAATGGATGTTTTGGTATTGAATTCCTATTAGTTTACATTTGGTATCTTGATTGCTCTCATGGATGTTATAGTATCTTTTTGAGGGGGAGAAAACATTTTACATTGGTAATCATATTTTTGCTTCTGATAAAAAGTGGGAGAAAATTGAGAAAAATGGATCATGCTTATTATTAGGGATCATGACTAATCTACAAATTGGCATCAAGTAAGCTTGTGTCTAGTTAACAATTAGTACTCAAGCAAACTTATCAATTCTTGAAGTACTCACTCTTGGTATCAAGAAAACCTTTGTATTATGTAATCTCAAGCAAAAACAAAAGAAGATGTGCCACTTCAAAGGTTTGTTTTCTATCTCTCGTATAAGATTAAAGGGAAGTTAGATTGTTTATGTCAAAACTTATTTGTTTTTTCAAAAGGTTTTTTATCATTACAAAAAATAGAGGGAGAATTGTTGTATCATATTTTTTTATATATGAGAAAATATGTTTGATGAAAAACCTATTTTAGAATGAAAAATCCTTTATGTAAATCTCATATTTCGAAATAAGTTTTTCATATTTCGAAACATGCATGAATAAGGTTTGGCACGAATATTCAAATGTTTGAAAAATCTAGAGTTCATGCATCATGTTTCGAAACATAGCTCTGCCATGTTTCTATACTCGTTTAGAAATGCTTTTTGAAAAGGTTTAAATGTTTGCTAAGTCTATATGCCATATTTCGAAACTTATTTGAGAGATTAAGGATATGTTTTGAAACCCATATAGTAAGTTTCGAAACCTTTGACAATTCTGTCAGCGGAGTATTTAAAATCTGAGTTGCATATGTTTTGAAATTAGTTTTTGAAGTATGTTTCGAAACGTTAAAGTATGTTTCGAAATATCTGACTCTGTCAGCAAAATATTTAAAAATCCAAGATGCTTTTACTTTTCATTCTCTTTATATTCAAAAGCTTTTCCAAAAAGTTTACTTTTTATTTAATCTCCATATTTTCAATTTCAAATTTTGAAAGTGGAGAACAAAACAAAATCATGGAAAGCATCTATCCTTGTCTCTTACTCATGCTATCTCCTAGTACAAAACCAGCTGTAAAGTTGGATGTTTTAAAAAATGTGATGTATGTTTTGGAACCATAGTGTAAAATTGTGTTTTTCCGAAACTAATAAGTTGTGTTTCGAAACCTACTTTAATATCTTGTCTCTAACGGTTGTAATCAGTCAAATCTCTATCTCTTGGTATATATAGCAGCTCTTTGAAGACAAATACAAGTACTTACAAGATGAGAACACACATACAAGAGACATAAGATACATACACAAGCACAAGTGAACGAAATCATTTTGACAAGCTCTCAAAGAAGATCCATCCATTCAATCATTGATGTGCATTGTGGTGTGATAAGGAGAAGCAAGCTGAATCTCATCCTTCTAAGCTCTCCTTACCTCAATCCAAGAGGTTTGTACATCCATTTGGTAAGGCATTTTATTGTGTTCAATTTGTTGGGTTGCAAAAGATAAGATTTATTTATCTTGTTAAGGTTTGTAAGATTTGAGTTTAGTCTTAAAACTCATTGTGGTGTAAGGTTTGAGTTGAGCCTCAAAACTCAGTGTGTTAAGGTTTGAGTTGAGTCATATAAAACTCATTGTGTACAAGGTTTTAGAGTGAACTGTGGTAAAACCCTTGTTGTAATTGATCACTAGTAAAAGTGATTGTGTTTAAAAATCCTTCAAGTTGGTAAGCTTGAAGGTAGTGAACTAAGTGGGGTGCCGAACCACTATAAATCTCGTGTGTGCTTGCTTTATTATTTTACTTGCCTATTCTCACTGTTCAAGCTTTCAAAAGAATCATTTTTAAAAGCTAAAAGTTTCGAAATAAGCAAACTAGAGAGGAAGGTTTTGAAACATATATAATAGGTTTCGAAACATACTTAATAGAAACGTTAATTTCGAAATATACTCCTTCATATTTCGAAACATAGTATTCTGTAAGGAATAGATTTTTAAATTATCGAAGAATTTACCCTAATCTCAATTCACCCCCCCTCTTGGGATATAATTGCCATCATTTGGAATTAACATAGTTTTTGTATTGCATATGGATATTGGAAATGGGTCCTCTAAGGTGATTTTGATGTTTATTTCTATTACCTTATTTGTGTTTTTGAAAATCGGTTAAACCTTTGCATTGATACACCAATAGTTAATGTTTCCTTTCAAGTAGGTGTGTTCCACTTAGTCATGACTAAGTGGGGTAGTCATGGCCGAGTGGTGGTTCTATCATTTGGCTTTTCTTCCTTTGTTTGATGATATTCCTTCTCTTCTCGATTTTGTTAAGGGTTAGAAGTTGTCAAGGCCTTGTGATTGCCATACAAGATCGAGTGAAGGGTACCCCACTCGGTCATGAGCTAGTGGGGTACGCTCGCTCCACTTAGTCATAGCCGAATGGTAGGGATTCCATAGATTTTTGTCTTCTTTTTTGCTTGATTTACTCAATGGTGCTTTGTTTTGTAGGTTGTTCTTCATAAATGGACCAAGGAGACGTCTTCATCACAAGTCTTCAACCATCCATGACCAAGTGGGGGAGGCCTTGGCGTATTCTTTGATTTGGTTTTGCCTTTCCATGGTTCATTTTGTCTTAGATAGTTGATTTCAACATATTTGTGTATATATTTGACACAAGTACCTATTTATAGATTCTGACCCAGATCTACCACTTGGTTTTGCTTCTAAATTGTCTATTGTTTACGGGGGATATCAAACCGCATTGTTTTGTGTTATTGTGAGCCGCGATTTGCTTGCTGCTTCTACTGTGGGTCATTGCTGTCAACTCATCCGTGATCCGTCTAGTCTGGAAAAAGCTGCCCATCAAGAAGCAATCCAATTGCGTTCTGGCTTCCATGTTTATTTTGCCCTTTGTTGTAATCTTTGTAATATTAGAGGCAAGTCGCGCCATTGAAGTAGCTTCAGACAGTTGTGAAGCTTGGAATTCCAAATATTATGCCATAGGAAGGGTATAGGAAGGATAGGAGGAATGGATTGTAGAGAAGGTTATATATGTTGCCTTTGTGGAGAAGAATTTTGCATTGGGGTCCGCCAGGTACCGAGAGACCGACTATCAAACTGACGATACAGATTTCCTTTGTAATTTGCCGTAAAACACAGGAGCGGGATATATCCCCATTACAATTTTTCAGAAATTCTTTTGGTGTTTAGAATGTCTGCTTTCTTGGTTTTTCCTTCTGCCTTTAGTAAGCATGCAGATGGGAGATGGTTGGGGAAGGCTTGAAACTAGAGTCAAAACTTAGGGAACGCTTGCGGGCGGGGATGGAATTAAGAGGACTACGTGTCTGTGTCTCAGAGGTGATAAGCCTAGATTTAGCCAACAATTAATCATAAAAGATTTAGCAGGACGAAGAGATAGATTACAAGGAGAATACGTAATTAATAAAAGACGATAGCGAGTAGGCAACCAACCTACTACAGTTTAACTTCCCCTCTAACTTCCAACAATCCTTTCTTTCATGGCCCCACAGTCCATGGCTTCCTTTCCACTATTCATTGAGACCATTATGCCCCCTTAATATCAGCCCTAATTTCATATCTGTTTCTTTGTATGTGAAGTTTGGATCACGGCTAGCTAGTCTAGCAAATATTAACCAATCAAAGAATTAATCTTTTGTTATTTAAGTATCGCTTGCCTATGTTTTTGAGCTTGATATGGCTATGAAATTGGTTGGCAGTTTTGTGCTTATAAAACTGATCATAGTTAACCATATAGCTAAGTTTGAAAAAAAAAAAAACAGTGATATCCTTTAGTTATACAGACCGGGGCAACTAAATTAATTAATACTTGTATTGAGTAAAACGTCCAATACATATTAATTATTAAATTAATGTACAAGCACAAAAATCATGCCATGGAGTTGAAATTGTTAATCAAGCCAAGCCAAAGGACATTATGGTAATTGACCATTTGAAAAGGGCACCTGAACCAGGAGAGGTGCCTTATAAAGATACCAAGGAAGGATGGTGGCTTTTCATTGTCTCTCCATTCCATCTTGCGTTAGCACTAAGTTTGGGAACAAACATAGAAGATGACGAGCCATTTTCGCGGTTATGGTAATCTTATGAAGATCATGTTCATCATCTTCTTCTTGCTCCTTGGAAATCCGGCTGTAGCCGGACGGGAGAATCCGTCGGTGGAACTGTTCACAAGAGATGAGTTGGTGAAAATGGCTGGATATGGAGAGGAGAAGCTCTCCACTGTCCTCATATCCGGCTCCGTTCTTTGTCGGCCGACGAGTTGTTCTGACGATAGACCACCTACTAATCCTCAAGCCGTCTCAGGTGCGTATGTACTTAGTTTTTCTTTTTCAGACACAAATCAAATTTGAATCTTCTTAATATAACTTCTTTGAGATTAGTTTGAACAGCAATTTTACTATATTAGCTTAATAATTAATTGTGTAATTTTTCTAAATCTTCTCCCACCTGCTTATTTAAGCTCATTATCTGTTTAGAACCCAACAAAATCTGTGTCCAAATAGATTTCTTTTATGAATATATATGGACCTTAACTATATGAGCTTCAACTCAAATGAAAAGGTAATGAAAATAATATATATATATATATATATATATACGTGCAAGGATGCTCTCTAACTAATGCCTTGCCTGACCATATATATCTGCTCGACTGGGCGCAAACACATTAAGGATTGCTCGAAGAGAATGACCATGCTGCAAGTGATCTCCTGATGTCATGCATGCATGTAGAGAATCCTTTTAAGCGATAATTATTTGGAGGTTGGTTTAGTTCCAAGCGACTGAAATTTAGAAGTAAACGTTCCCGGAAGGAATAATTTCTAGCTGCCGAGTTCCCATCTAATTTACTTGAAAGCCACGGAAAGGAAATTCAAATAATATTTCTAAGTTCGGTAACGTCGTACTTGTTCAGCCGTTTCTTCTCTTCTCCGTTTCCAGAAAAAAAAAAGTATAGGTAAACAACCAGATATTATAACCAGTTGATAATATTGATTAATTAGTTAATACAGGTATCGATAAGCCTAGCTTTGGATGAGCCTAGGTTTAATTTGATATACACAATTAACCAGCCACAAGCCTTGAATCCCATTCAGGCAAAAAATTAGACCCTCTTTTTCTTGCCTTATTCGTGGGGGTCTTTTCGATTAAGAACAATGTTCTACCTTAAGAACAAAAACTTTGTAAAAAGTTTCTAGAGACAGATGATCGACTGGTCTTCATGCCATATACTTTGATTTCAAATTAGAACTTACATTACTATTCTCTTCTAATTGCAAAACATTACCCCACATCATTTTTACAAAATTTTCTAGATAAAGTTTTTGTTTTGTAAAAGTTTTATTTCCTTGGTGTCAAATATATCATGTGGACTAGATGTCATTTACTTACAAAAATTCAGTTTTTGTGGAATAATTCGCAAAATTTTGATCATACAAACAAACTACATAATATATATCTCTAAAAGAGTTGAATCTAAAAAGCAAAAAAAAAAATAGAAGAGAATCACTAGGCATGCACAACCAATATATATATATATCCCCGGGCGCCCCTTCACAGATAGTGATATATCGACGGAGTTTGTACACCCTACATGCAGGAGCTTTGGTAGCTATCTCATGCCATACGAGTGGGAAAACAAGCAAATCAAATTGGGTAGAATCCACCACTGACGAATTTGGAGATTTCCTGATTGATCTTCCTTCCCACCTCCATGCAATCCCAAGCTTGGACAAACGATGCTTAGTCAAACTTCTACGGCTGCCAAAGAACTCATCCTGCAGCCCCCCTGCTGCTTTTACTGGCACTCATGCAGGACTCAAACTGTCGTCAGTTGGAAATGGTGTCCGAACTTATACCGCTGAAAGTTTATATTTGACAAAACCTTCCCGACGATGCGCGAACGCAGAAAATACTGAAGGAAAAGGTGCCCTGCTCGAAACCTTCTTGAACTGAGGAACCCATGAATGAAATGGGCGCAGCTCGTGATTTTGGATGGCGCTTTGGTCACAGAAATTTGAGTTGATGCGTGGTTGCCTTTCGAAGTACTGCTGTAAAAATGAAAATAAGTGATATTATTAGAGTAAGAGATGTAAATCATAAAGCTATAATACATGAAAACCTTCCAGCAATGACTGCCACTACATGCATGTATATATATGCTCCATTTAGTCGCTGTTTTAGTAATATATACACACACTGAATCAATGCTGGAAGTAATTTATTCCGGGTCTACGGAGAAAAATGATAAATAAATAACAAACGAGACGATGCAAGGAAAGCCGAATACCAAAAAGGACCTTAATTTGGCTGTGACTGAATCCACAACTGCATGTAACCTGTATTTTTTGCCTTGCAGTTTTCGGTTTTTACTAAAGCCAAGCTCTACTCTAGACTATAAGAAATAAACAATTTAGCGACGGAGAAATATATAATTTAGTGACGGAATTAATGATGAGACAAAATCCGTCACTATTTAGTGACGGATTAGCGACGGATTTCTGTCGCTAATTTTTTGCAACAGATTTACAATGCCTTTTTCCGTCACTAAATTTGTTTGAATTTAGCGAAGGGATACACTTCACAAAAAAAGAAAAAAAAATAAATTTTAAAAAATAAAAACTTTAATGATGGAAATTTTCATCGCTAAAAAAATTAAAAAAATAAAATAAAATTTAAATATTTAGCTATAGAAAACTTCAGTAGCTAAAAAAATGGAAAACAATAAACTAAAAACTAAAAAACATTAGTGACGAAAAACGTTGTCGCAAAAAATAAGAAAATATAAAATTAAAAATAAAAACTTTAGCGACGAATTTATTCCTTCTGTAACGACCTGCCTCCCGGAGCCTCCGCACGCATAGAGGATTCGTGAGAGGATCATTACTAAAATGATACCGAACAATAATGCAACTACAACTCATATACAACCCTTATTAAAATCGTAATCTTTTTTTTTTTATTTAACATCTCATAATCGTTTTTACATAACCAGTCACCACTTGGGCCCACCTAGGCTTACATAACATAGGTTAATCTCAAAAACATAACCATTAATCTTAACATAGGCACAACAACACCCAAGATCTAGTTTCGGGAGAGCTCTGCACTTGCTACCATGACACGACGGCCTGGACTCAAACCCCGCTGAACGCACTTACGATCTCAGGATATGCTGACCTGGAATGATGTAAAACAAACATGAGTCGCGAGACTCAACAAGTTCATGAAAGGAAGGCTAAGGGTTTAGGGTATGACTCTTCTCATAACACCCCATACAATTCATGTCAATGCAATCACGCCATGTCATAATCCATACATACCTTACTTCTACATGCATAGCATAAAATTAACTGTACATAATGAACCAGGGGCCCACATAAGTCACACATTGGCACCCAGGTTCCACATACAAACCTGTTGCAGCCTAACATAGGTTACCATTTTATCATTATCTTAGACCAGCCTTTTCCTGACATGGTCGGCTTTTCCTGACATTCAACATTTGCCTTTTCTTGTTACTCGTTACATACTTTTCTTGATACCCATCATATTCTCATGTATTCTTTATGTCATACATCATATAATCATATACTTCCGCGATCTTGGTCTTCCCTCGGGCCAACCCTGAGCTAATATCTAAGCTGAGCCGAAGCTCACATGAGTCGGTACTCCCGACACCTGGCACGGTACTCCCGTTCAGAATAACAGTAACAATAAAATCATGCAATGCAACACATAGGAAATGCAATGGCCTTTGTAGCATAAACTTGATGACAAGGCCCCCATAAACCAAGTATCAGGCCCTGCTACGCCTCACATAGGAATACACACATACAGCATGCTCTAAATGCATATGTTCACCTAGGATACCCAAATTGGCTCTTAGACCAACCGAATCATGTAAATGCTCATACATCCCATCACACACAAAGCATGTCCCCACGCGAATGCAACCCAGCCCCTTGTAGCACACACATTATGAAACGCACAAACCAATGCGGGAATCTAGAGTACCAGCTCTTCTGGCCGTCTAGCGCTTATCGTAACAACTGATGACTGGTGCCCATACATCCAGCCATCAACTGCCACGACCCACGGTCGACAATCAGTGACTATGTACCCATACCCTTAAACACACTTTCTGACACTATTAACTTTATATCTTCCCAACTTAACTTTACATAACATTTCTCTATAACTCATAACCCTTCATGTACATAACCGCATAACATCGTAATACCATTCTCATTACTTTTCATTCACATAAAGCCATCTCAACATACGTAATAAATTATTAATAAAACCCTATTAAACCATAAACAACTTTTCTAAGAACCTAGCCCAACGGGTACGACATCATTCCTAAGGAAAGCGGAGCGATACGAAGCTCCGTGACGGTTGAAATGAAAGACACCATGACGCCATTGCTTAGCTCATTCCATTAATAATAAACTCATTAATAAAATAAAAGTCATTAAATAGTTACCACGTGGATTATTGTTATTGATGCGTGGAACCGAGTTAAGGTGAGGGAGGGTTTAGAGTATAAGAAACCTCGAAGACTTTCACGGGAAATAAATTACGCGATGAGAGGGTTAGAAGTTTGCCTAAAATCGGCTGCTTTCGGCCTCTCTTGAGCTCCCGATGCAAATTAAGACATTTCTTAGCAAATAACATAACCGAAACTTAAATTAATTAATTTTGATCACGTAAAATTTATAACTTAAACATATCACGCTTATACTAATTTTTACCTATGTACCTGATCACTTTCTCTGCTGAAAAATTCCAAAATTCCTTTATTTTTCTCTTATTTTCTTCATTTTCTTTTATTTTATTTTTTTCTTTCTTTTCTTTTCTCTTCTTTCCTTCCTTTTCTTTTCTTCACTTCTTTCTCTTGTTCATTGTCTTCTCCCTGCCTCCCCTGCGCACGCCCTGGTTCATCTTTTCTTTTCCTTTCCTTCTTTTCTTTTTCTTTTCTTTCTTCTTCTTCTTCTTCTTCTTCTTCTTCTCTTCTTCCTCCCGCGCACAGCCACCTCGGCGCACCAGCATCGCCGCTACTGCTTGCTCGGCTGCCATGGCCGAGCTTCACTCAGCCAGTCTCTCTCCCTCACTCGATCTCGATCTCTCCCTCCGTAGGCCAACACCGTTCTCAGCCTTCTCTCTCAATCTCTCGGCTGCTCACTGCTCTCTCTCTCTCCAAGTTCTCATTCTCCTTCTCCTCTGCTTCACTCATTTTTATTTCCATTTACTGTTTCAAGCTTGGCTTCCAAGCCATTCACGAGCACCACATAAATATACATATATATCATTAATTTTATTTTATTTAAATTAATTTGATTTACTCTATTATCATTATAATTGTATTGTTATCTTTATTATCATTGACAATATATATATGTGTATTTATATATTAATTCATTAGTTTTAAGTTAAGTTAATTTCCTTTACACATTTATTATTATTATGATTATATTATTATCTCAACTATCATTATTATTATTATCTCTTTTATTAGTATTATTATTATTATTATTTGATTACCTTAAATCCTCAAACACCGAAACTTAATAATTATTTTCATCTCCAAAATTTTTGGAATATTACACCTTCGCTAAAAAAGTAAAAAACTAAAGTAAAAATAAAAACTTTAGCGACGGATTTATTATGCGGCCAAAAAAGATAAAAAATAAAAAAAATTAAAAACTTTAGAGATGAATTTATTCGGTCTCTAAAAAGGGAAAAAATAAAAACTTTAGCGATGAAATAAATCTGTCGCAAAAAAGGAAAAAAATTAAAAATTTAGCGACGGATTTATTCCGTCACTAAAAAAAAAAATAAAAACTTTAGCAACGGAATAAATCCATCACTAAAAAATAAATAAATAATAAAAACTTTAGCGACGGAATAAATCCGTTGTTAAAAAAATATAAAAATTAAAACTTTAGCAATAGAATAAATCTGCCACCAAAAAAATAAATAAATTAAAAAATTTGTAATTTTAGACATTAATTTTTACACTTTAAAAAATGTGTAAAAATTTATAAAATGTGAAATTCAGACTTTAATTTCATATTTTAATAACTAAATTTATATTTTTGACTCAATTTAATTAAATATATTTTTTAATTGTGATAATTGAAACTTTTCGTTATTTTGATTATATCTATGTACTTGTATTTATCTTTTTTTTATACATTAAAATAAAGTGGTTAAATTAAATTAAAAATACAGATATAAAAATAAATTTAACTTAAAAATATAAATAAATAAGTGTAATTAAAAAAATAAAAAATTCAAATGACTGTACAAAAAAAACGTAATAATAGGTAAATAAAAATCTAGATGTGCCCTATATACGCATACATTTTTTAAAGATATTAATCTTCATTATTGAGTATTATGTAATATAAAAAAATAACGTTTTAATGACGAAAAATTCCATCGCTAAAACATAAAAATCCATCGCTAAAAAATTTAGCGACGGATTTAGTGACGAGTACTTTTTCGTCGCTAAAAAGGGCGTTGTTGAAATTTAGCGACGGGATTAGCAACGAGATTATTTTAGCGACAGAATCAATGGCAGGGGTTGTACCTGTCGCTAATCAACGACGGAATTCAACGCATGCCAGGCCTAGCCACCGCTCATGTGCGTCACATGGCCCGCTCTTCTACTCGCCACGTGGTAGCACTGAGATAATACTCTCAGTCATTATCTCATGCTCTCAACCAGATTCGAACTCCCAACCTCTCTTAACCAAGTTTCGCGCGCAAGTCAACCGATCTAGAAGCCTTCTTGTTCATTGATATATATAAAATATATTTATACTATTCTCTTTTAAATATTTCAGAATTATATTTATACACCAAAATTTCTTAAACTTATTTAATGATATTAATTTTAATATTTAATGTTAGTAAAGGGAAATGAATATTAATATATATTTTATTTTATTATTAATTTAAATAAAACTTTATTAATTATAATATTAGCAATGAAAAATTATGTTTTTATTTTTATTTTGATTTTAATTTTAATATATTTAAAAATTTATTAATTTAATTTTTACTAATATTAATGTTAGTAAAAATTATTGTGATATGTTTAAATGTAAATTTTTTTTATTTTTTAGTGACGGGTTGACCTCGTCGCTAAATTTAATTCTTTATTTAATTTGTTTTTATTTTTTTGCGACGGGGTTGACCCGTCGCTAAATGTGAATGTTCTTATTTAATTTTTTTTTTTATATTTTAGCGACGGGGTTGACCCTATAGCTAAATTAAAATTTTTTTATTTAATTTTTTTAAATTTTTAGTTACGAAAAATACCTCGTCACTAAATTTTAATTTTTTTATTTTTTTCTTTTTTAACGACGGGATTGACCCGTCACTAAATTTAATTTTTTATTTAATTCTTTTTTTATTTTTTAGTGACGGGGTTAATCCGTCGCTAAATTTGAATTTTTTATTTAATTTTCTTTATATTCTAGTGACAAGGTTAACCCTGTCGCTAAATTAAAATTTTTTTATTTAATTTTTTTAATTTTTAGCGACTGAAAATATCTTGTCACTAAATTTTAATTTTTTATTTATTTTTTTTTTACTTTTTAGCGATGGGGTTACTTCCATCGCTAAAAAATAAAAAAAATTAAATAAAAAAATTTAAATTCGTTAAAAAATAAAAAAATTAAAATTTAACGACGGGTGATAAAAAATAAAAAAAATTAAATAACAAATTAAAATTTTCCTGTAGCTAAAAAATATAAAAAATTAAATAAAAAATTCAAATTCACTAAAAAATAAAAAAAATAAATAAAAAAATTCAAATTTAGCGACGAGTTAGCCCCGTCACTAAAAAATAAAAAATAAATAAAAAAAACTTAAAATTTAGCGACGGGGTCAACCCCGTGGCTAAAAAATAAAAATAAATAAATAAAAAATTAAAATTTAGAGACAAGGTTACTCCGGTCACTAAAAAATAAAAAAAATTAAATAAAAAAAATTCAAAATTGTTAAAATAGAAAAAAATTAAATAAAAAAATTAAAATTTATCGATTGGATTTCCGTCGCGAATTCTATCGCTAAATTTAGTGACAGGTATTCCGTCGCTAAATTAAAAAATATTTATAAAATTAGCGACGAAAATTCCATTGCTATCCGTCACTAATTAACGACGGAACAATTCCGTCGCTAAATAAGATTTTTCTTGTAGTGACGTTATCTTTTAGCGGATACCCATCTTTTTAAATGAATAATGATGTGGCACCAACTGAAATTACTAGAATACCCCTACGCGCTGATAGTCTCACCTGCCACGCGGATCACCTGAGAGACCGACACGTGGCAAGTCAACACTTCGGAGCGGAGCCAGGGAAATCCAAGCCGAACCGCAAGACCCGTTCCAACCTGACCGGGATTCTCGGGGGTCGTGCTCGCTCATCTCGGGCACCCCAAAACAGGTTCACCTATAAAAGACAAGGACTCTCGCCAGGTATATTCAAGCTCTACAGCTCTCTCATTTACTACTACTTGCATTTACTCTACTGATTTGAGCGTCAGAGTCCACCCCGGGGGATCCAAGCCCCGGCCCTCCATTGTCTTGCAGGTCCTACACCCGAGGTCCGACATCCCTAAGTCCGAGGTTCCATTCCTGAGGTCCAGTTGCAGAGGTGGCACGTGGTGGTCGGTCCCAAAAACCATCATCATTTGGCGCCCACCGTGGGGCCGACGTCCAAACTCGCTAGCCTCTTCATTCCCTACCTCACGCTTCGGACTTCAACTCCTCACCTCAGACCTCGGTCTTTCCACGAGTGTCAAACGACTTTCACTCCTTACTATAACTAACTACATGGCTCCCCGAAGAGACGTGGCTCGTAGCTAGGTCGGAGCCAATCTAGAGGCCCCACAGCAAGGGGAAAATCCACCACATCCAGCCAATCCAATGCCGGAGGACCGACTCACCAGGTTGGAAAACCAGGTCCAACAGCTAACTGAGTTGTTGATTGGTTATCTACACCAGGCTGAACAACATCGTTCGCATGTGCCCTCTCAGCGAGCGGAGCATCAATCACCTCCTCCTGCTCGAGAGCCTCGTCAATCCCGCCAGACGGGCCAAGAAATCCACTCCTCCGAGGCGGCAGGATCCACTTCTGCCCCCTCGCGAGAAAGAGGGACTTCGCAGGAGAGGTGATTGCGTTTCCTAGAGAAGCAAGTCCAGGAACTCAAGAAGGGAAAGGAAGAGTTGCTCCACCTCGGCTCTAACCAACCCTTGAGTAAGGGTATCATGGCGGAGGTTCCACCGGAAAGGTTTCGTATCCCCTCCATCAAGCTCTATGATGGAAGCACAGATCCCTATGATCACGTCGAGCTTTTCTCCTCTCACATGCTGGTGCAATCGGGGTCGGACGCGATGTGGTGCCGGGCATTTTCAGCTACTTTGGGAGGACATGCCCGGACCTGGTACTCCTGCCTTCCCCATCGTTCCATCAATAGCTGGGAAGAGCTGAAGACTTGTTTCCTAGCCCATTACGCTCCCTTAAAGCGCCACCGGAAGTCTTTCATGGCTCTGGTGAACATCAAGCAAAATCAGGGTGAATCCCTAAGGGATTTCGTGGCTAGGTTCAATGAGGAGGCGTTGAGCATTGACGAGTTTGATCAACGGATCGCCATGGTGGCTCTCCAGAATGGCTTGAGGGCTGGACCATTCGCTCAGTCCTTGGCTAAGACTCCACCTCGTACTTTCACAGAAGCCCTTACACGGGCTAATAAGTACATCAATGCGGAAGAGGTGATGAAGGTGAAGAGGGCTGAACAGCCTGATAAGAAGGAAAGAGAGAAGGAGAAGAAAAAGCCGATGGTGGAACAGAAGACGGACTACCCCCCCTCCCGAGCTCCAGATCGCTCGGGTTTTGGGGGTGCATGGGGAAGCCCGGTGAGTTACACTCCCCTCAACGCCAGTCGAGCAGAGATTTTACTAGCATTAGAGGATAAGGATTATCTGCGGCGTCCTCCACCGTTGAGGTCTCCACCCAACACTCGAAGTAAAAAGAAATATTGTCGTTTTCATCGCGACCATGGTCATGTTACAGAGGACTGCATCCAGTTAAAAGAAGAGATTCAGGAGCTTATCAACCGGGGTTACCTCCAAGATTTCGTTGACCAAGAAGGCATGAGTTCGGGTAGAGTTGAGTCCAAGTCAGATAATAGGAGGTCTCCCACTCGGGATCGCTTCTGAGAGCGAAGTTGGACACCGTCCTGGAGAGAATGAAAACAGCGCACTGGGGGTGAATGAGCTCCAAGACCTATCGTAAATTCGAAAGGCTGCATTACTATGTACTATAACCGATGAGTCCATGCTAAGAGTTTCATGCCATGAGATTTGGTATTGCAACGGTTCGACTTGAGTCATCCTCGAGACGCGAATAAACTAACTCCGAATTGGGAAGGACCGTACCAGGTGATAGAATCCTTAAGTCCGAGGGCATATCGACTAGAAGACATGGGAAGCAAGTCCTTGAAGCGTACCTGGAATGTCCAAAACTTAAGGAAGTTTTTTCAATGAGGAGGGGAATTCCTCGAACCTCTTTGTACTCTTTCTTTTACGACTAATGGCAAGACTTCGGATTCTCTCCATCTAACAGCAATCTCACAAAGGCCAACACTTCGCCAAAGAAAAATCCAAGGGTCACGAGCCCTAAGCTGTCCCCAAAGGTGGACTAATGGCCACGGAAGAACTCTAGCCTAACACCCTCCTCCGTGAGGGAGTGGCTAAAATCCAAGGGTCACGAGCCCTAGGCCGTCCCCAAAGGTGGACTAATGGCCACGGAAGAACTCTAGCCTAACACCCTCCTCCGTGAGGGAGTGGCTAAAATCCAAGGGTCCCGAGCCCTAGGCTGTCCCCAAAGGTGGACTAAGGGCCAAGGGAAAATTCTAGCCTAACACCCTCCTCCGTGAGGGAGTGGCTAAAACCAAGGGTCACGAGCCCTAGGCCGTCCCCAAAGGTGGACTAAGGGCCAAGGAAAAATTCTAGCCTAACACCCTCCTCCGTGAGGGAGTGGCTAAAATCCAAGGGTCACGAGCCCTAGGCCGTCCCCAAATGTGGACTAATGGCCACGAAAGAACTCTAGCCTAACACCCTCCTCCGTGAGGGAGTGGCTAAAATCCAAGGGTCACGAGCCCTAAGCCGTCCCCAAAGGTGGACTAAAGGCCAATGGAAAACTCTAGCCCAACACCTTCCTCCGCGAGGGAGTGGCTAAAATCCAAGGGTCACGAGCCCTAAGCCGTCCACAAGCCAAAGATGGACTAATGGCTAAGGAAAAAATCAAAGCCCAGCACCCTCTTCTGTGTGGGAGTGACTGAAATCCAAAGGTCAAGAGACCAAGGGATCCCATCTTGACAAGAGGATATCTCAGCCTGATCAGCCAAACCAAGGAATCCCACTAGAGGATATCCCAGCCTGACCAAGAGAAGAAAGACAGAGGTCAGGGAAGGAAAACCACAGCTGGACACAAGCCTCAGAGAGCTCAGTAGGCGCGATTTAGCTTGGGAAAATCTCGAGTCATGCCTGCGAAAAAGAAGAGCCAAGGAAACAGGTTAGTGAAGTTAAGCCTTGTTTTAAAGATCGTTTTGTTATTATTAACAAAGGAAAAGCCCAAGGACTTTGTTAAAGCCCAAGGACTTTGTTAAAGCCCAAGGGTCGGCCATGGCTAACCCAAGGGGATAAAATATATATATATAATAATAATAAATAAATAATAAAAAAAGGGGCAAACGTCTCAAGGGTCGGCCATGGCCGACCCAAGGACGCCCCTGATATATATATATATTATATATGTATATATGTATATATTAAAAAAAAAGATAAAATTTTGCAGAAGGAGAAGCAGGAGGGGGGTTGGCCATGGCCGGCCTCGGCCAGGCCGAGCCAAGCGCTCGGCCGTGGCCGAGGGGCTCGGCCTCGCCGAGATCTGGCGAGGCCGAACATGGCCGAGCCAGAGCTCGGCCAGCTCGGCCATGGCCGAGCACGGCCGACCTCGACCGCGGCCGAGGTCGGGCCAGGCCAGGCCAGGCCAGGCCGACCTCAGCCAGGCAGAGGCGCCTGGCCGAGGGAAAATTTGAGTTTTTTTTTTTTTTTTTTTTAAAAAAAAAAAAAGCAAAATGGAAGCAAAGGTAAAAAAAAATAAATAACAAATAAGAAAAAATAAAAGCAAATGAGGATGGGAAAGACTAACCTCAAGAAGTTGAATGCTTGTCTTGAAATAATAATTGTGGGGTGGGGCCTTAGGGCTTATATAGAGGGGACCCAAGGGGGGAAAAAAATTTAAAATGACAATGTTTCCCTCCAAACGGGTTTTCCCTCCAACCAAAACCCATCCCTATAACCTCAAGGTAGTAAATGGGGTTTTCAAGCACTAATCTCAACTTTAAAAACACTCTCGTGCGTCTTGGTAAAAATCAACAGTCAGGTAACTTACTCTTCGACCCAGCATGGTTTTCAACTCGGCTCAAGGAGTGGGGGGCAAGTGATGTGGCACCAACTGAAATTACTAGAATACCCCTACGCGCTGATAGTCTCACCTGCCACGCGGATCACCTGAGAGACCGACACATGGCAAGTCAACACTCCGGAGCGGAGCCCGGGAAATCCTAGCCGAACAGCAAGACCCGTTCCAACCTGACCGGGATTCTCGGGGGTCGTGCCCGCTCATCTCGGGTACCCCAAAACGGGTTCGCCTATAAAAGACAAGGACTCTCGCTAGGTATATTCAAACTCTACAGCTCTCTCATTTACTACTACTTGTATTTACTCTACTGATTTGAGCGTCGGAGTCCACCCCGGGGGATCCAAGCCCCTGCCCTCCATTGTCTTGCAGGTCCTACACCCGAGGTCCGACATCCCCAAGTTCGAGGTTCCATTCCCGAGGTCCAGTCGCAGAGGTGGCACGTGGTGGTCGGTCCCAAAAACCATCATCAAATAATATACAAATAGAATAAAAATAATATCCATGATGTTCAGATGATATATTTCACTTGTTTTAAATTTCATCATTAATCATATGATGTCATGCTATATAATTCAGGAGTTTACACAAGAATTTAATAATGTTGCTGAAATTAACCTTTAACAAAACATTTATAAAAATTTAATGTAAAATTTTTAAAATATTTAAATTAAATTTAAAATTTGATTTGAAAATGAAAATTTTCATAGTTAAATATATAATTTATAAAAATTTCAATTAAATTCAAAGTTAGTGAGAGAATATTCTATTTTTAAGTTGTAAATTAATAAAACATGAAATTATAAATTAAATTAAAAATGAGTTTTCAAACATATTTTGAAAATAAGTTTGAAAAATATTAGTGTGCAAATGTAATTCTTGAAATTTTAAATAAAAATACAATAAAAATATTTTACAAACATAATAAATAAATGAGACATTTAGATTAGCTAGTCTCACATGTTCGTGTAAGTTTTTGGAGGCTGGGAGATATAGGATTCAATCCTTGGAAATGGCAAGAATGACTCGCTCTCGCTAGGAAAATAATAATTTTCGAAAGTAGGTACATATTTTTATTAATAGTGGAATAGGAAGTGCGTATTAGCAGATACATATTTTTAATTGTAATATCATATATACTCAAAATTATATATTTAATTAGGTAACTATATTTTTTACTATGCTACACTCAAATTAATTGTATAATTGAGATAAATAATAATTTTTGATAATATTTTCAGTATTTTTAGTGAAAAATAGAAAAGCAAGACTACAAAGTCTTTTTTGCAACTATATTATATTTATATTGTTTTACTCATTTGAACAATAATATAAAATTTTATTCGTTAATCAATAAAATGATTGTTGATTTTAGTTTCCTCTTAAAAAACTTATTATTTTTAGTTTACAAAATATATGTAATTTAAAATTATAAATTAATTAGTAAAATATTTTATAAAATTATTATTATTTATAACATAAACATTATTAATCATTTAAAAAATAAAAAAAATCAATTTTTATCTCTTATTTTAGAATTAATAATAAATTTACAAATTATTAAAAAATATTTTATTTATTTTTCAGTCATTGTTCTTTAAATACTTTTAATGATTTATTTTTATTTATTTTTATTTTTTCTTCTCTCTTGATTGTAATTTTTTTTAAATGATTAGTTTAATGTTGTAAAATTAAATATCTATAAATCAATTATATTTTAAAATAGTTAAAATATATATATTTATTTTAAAAATAATATATTAATTTTAAAAAAAATATTTCAATTGATTTTAACGACTAGTAGTGCCCATCGCTAACATCAACGATGGGTAGGTGCCTGCCCATCACTAATTCTGGCGAGCACCAACCCGCCCAACTCCCTCCTCGTGACATTTGCCCACACCCATTCCCCAATGCCCCCCTCCCCCCACCCTCCACTCCGACACGTGGCGCGCCCTTTCTTCCCTTTAAATGGCCTTCCCTCCCTCTCCATTCCTTTCCATTTCTTCTCTGGTTTTAAATTTCTTTCTTCTCCTCACTATTTTGCTCCTGTCTCACTTTCATTGAAATCACGAAAGTGATTTTTAATTTGTTGTGATTTAGTCTTGATTAAAAAGATACGAACCTCATCCAGAATTGAAGGTATTTTTTTTTTATTTTTAGTTGTTAATCATTTTAGATTTAAAATACAATATTGAATGTTTCTTACATAATAGATATTATTTGATTAATATATTGTTCAATGATTAACTATTAATCTTAATATTTCTTGTTATTTATATTTTTTGCATGTTTATTATTATTTATTTTATATTGATTTAGTTTTGAGCTGATTAACTGTTAATGTTTATTTCTGATTATCTTGATTTAATGTTGATGTGGCACTACCTAAATTACAAGAATACCCCTATGCGCTAGTAGTCTCGCTCGCCACATGGATTGCCCGAGAGACTGACACGTGGCAAGTCCACAATCCAGAGCGGAGTCCGAGAAATCTGAACCGGATCATGAGACCCGTTCCAGCTTGATCGAGGTTCTCAGGAGTTGTGCCCGCCTATTGTGAGTTTTATCTCAGGTACCCCATAATAGACCTGCCTTTAAAAGCACGGGTCCTCACCAGGTATGACAAGCTCTCCAACTCTTAGATTCTCTACTACCTGCATTTACTCTACTGACTTGAGCGTCGAAGTCTACCCCGGGCGACCCTAACCCCGTCACTCCGTTGTCTTGCAGGTTACATTCCCGAGGTCTGACATTGCCAAGTCCAAAGCTTCTACGCCTGAGGTCTATCCGTCGAGGCGGCGTATAGTGGTCGGTCTCAGCCTGACTAAGAGATCCTAGCCTGACCAGGGGATATCCTAACCTGACCAAAGGATCCCAGCCTAACTAGGGGAAATCCCAGCCTGACCAGGGGATATCCCAACCTGACCAAGGGATCCAACCTAACTAGGGGAAATCCCAACCTGACCAGGGGATATCCCAGCCTAACCAGGGGATATCCCAGCCTAACCAAGGAATCCAAGCTTGCCCAGCCAGACCAAGGAATCCCAATTTGACCAGCCATGTTGCTCCATTGTCTTGCAGGCTACATTCCCACATATCCAAAACCAGGAATACCCAAGTCCCAAGCTTCCTCTCCCAAGGTCCATTTGTCGAGGCGGGGCGTGGTGGTCGGTCTCACAGATCATCATCATTTGACGCCCATCATAAGGCTGACGTCCATACTTGCCAGCCTCTTCTTTCCTTGCCTCGCGCTTCGGACTTCCACTTCTCACCTCAGACCTCGGTCTGCCCACAAGTGTCGACAATTTTTGCTCATTGCCATAACTAACCGCATGGCTCCCTGAAGAGACGTGATTCGTAGCCAGGTTGGTGCCAATCTAAAGGCCCCAACACAAGGGGAGAATCCACCGAATCCAACCAATCCAATGCCAGAGGATCGACTCACCAGGCCAAAAAATCAGGTCTAACAATTAACTAAGTTGTTAATTGGCTATTTACACCAGAATGAACATAGTCGTCCATAAGTGCCCTCTCAGCGGGAGGAGCACCAATCACGTCCTCATACTCGGGAGCCTCATCTATCCCACCAGTCAGACCAAGAAATTCATCCCTCTAAGGCGGCAGAATCTAGTTCTTCCCCCTCGCAAGAAGAAGGGATCTCGTGTAACACCCAGTAATCCTAGTGTTATGAGGATGAGAAAGGAAGTAAGAAAACTTCCAAAAATTTCCTTGAGAAGGTGTTAGATCCTTGAGAATATTGGTGCCCTATGTGAGGGGTATTTTGGTAATTTGGATATTGAAGTAAAAAAAAAGGATATTTTGGTAAATTAGAAATAATTCCTATGTGGAGTTAGGTGTGTAAGTGAATTAAATCCCAATTTTGTATTTATGTGGAGATATATGGGATTAATAAATTCACAAAGGGAATTTTGGGAATTTTAGAATTTATTTTCATAAAGGAATTTAATTATAGAATTTTGGGAAAATGGTGGATATTTAATTATGTGGTAAAGTAATTATTTTTTCCTAAATTGGTGGATAAATGTGGTGATGCCATATGGATGGTGGAGATGGAAGCTTGGAAGCCAAGGTTAATGTTTAAAGGTGACACTTGGCAAGCTCTTGTCCAAGTTAATGGGAGATTTAAATAAATGCAAAAGAAATGATAATTGGTCTTGTAAGCATTTAATGAGAGGCATGATGGTGTTGGATTAAAGAAAATCCAAAAAGAAATGAAATTAGTCATGCATTAATGGTGGAAAATAGTCTCGTAATTTAAATGAGAAAGAAATAAAAATTCAAGGGATGAGATTAATTCTTGGATTTGAAAAGTGATCAAAGGGCCACCATTAAATCTTAGAAGTTGGCATGGATAGCCAAATGGGTGGAGAGATTTTAAAGAGAGATGATTGGAAGGTGGAGATTTAATCTCCAAAATAAATCAAAGGCTAGGATTAAAACCTAGCAAAGCACATGGATTGTGCTTCCTTTGGATAGCTAAGATCTTGTCTTGTAAAGTGAAATAAAATCCAATGGTAGATATTAAGCAAGACTAAATGCCATGGATTGTGTTAGTTTGGAGGGTAAGGATTTATTCTCACCAAATAAATCCAATGGCTAGGATTTATTCTTGAAGTGGGAAAAATTGGGTATAAATTGGTAAGTAAGGAAGACTTGTCTCCCTTTGGCCATTTGAAGAAAGAAAGAAGAAATTGGAAGAAGCTTTCCAAGGAGAAGAAAAGAGAAGAAAATAAGGAAAGGGAAAGAAGAATATCAAGAAGGTATGTATTATTCCCTTTGGTAGTGTTAACTCTTTTTTTTTCTCTTGATGGGGGGCTATGTTTCTTTAAAATTTGTATCAAGGATCTCTTAAGGAGAAGAGTTGGAAGGAAGATAGGAAGAGTTAAAAGCTTCAAAGAATGCTAAGATAAGGGATAGCCCATGGGATGGTGGCTTTGCAAGTTGTAATTATGTATTTAAACTTTGAATGTGTGCATTGGCATGTTGTTTGTGTTCAAGGACCTATGGCCATGAGGTTGTGTGGGGTATGGTAGTTTAAAACCTCAAACCAAGGTGGTTGTGAGGATGTGGAAGCCCTAACCATGTTGCATACATGCATTTGGCATCACTATTATGTTTTTGTTCATACTTATGTTTATTGCACCCTTATTGAGCTTTGTGGCTCATGAGGTTTTATCCTCCCCTTGTAGGTTGTTCCTATGTCAAAAGAGAAAAGGAAGAATTGCAAGCTTGTGGTTGGAAGCTCATGGTATAATTTATTTTGTTGTAAAATTAAGGCTTAAAGAAGCCTAGGCATGTGATTATTTCATTTGTAACCTTATGGCGTAGGAAAGCCCATTTGTTGTATTTGATCATGTGTGGTATTCATATTTGGAGGTTGTTATGTGAGCAACAATAGGTTGTGTAAGGCTCACGTGTGAAATGGAAGGAAATTTTGATGTATGTTGTGTAATCATCAAAGAGGTGGTGTAAGCCTCAATTATGGAGAAATAGAGACAAAATTGAATGAATATGAAATATTTTTATTAAATTTATTTTCGGAAAGTTTTGGCTTAGGAAGGCCCAAGGAAATTAAAAAAAAAAAAAGGTGAAGTGGTAGCAAGCAGGCAGCAGCCCCGCGCGTGCAGGCAGGGCCCGCGCGGGCGGGCGCGCAGCATGCGTGGCTAGCCCACAGCGAGGCCCCGGGCACGCCAGCAAGCCTCGTCAGCCGATTTTTTTAAAAAATTCTGAAAATTTTGGGATTTATGGGGCATTTCTTAATTGTTTTTTGGCCCCGAAGGAATTTTCAAATTAAAGGGATTTTTCAGGTATTTTGGAGAATAATGCCAAAATTTTGGAAAAATTGAAAATTATGAGTTTTTCCTCCAAAATTGGTAATCAATCAATGGATTGATTTAAATGGTGATTTTATGGAGCCCGATAAATTCTTAAATGGAAAAAGAATTAAATATAAATAAGAAAATAGTGGTTGGGTATCTTCATGAGTTTTCTTTTCAACCAAATGCGGTGTGGTTGAAGCCCAATTCTGCTAGTGAATCCTGGGGTTGAAAGAAGGGAAGAGCGAGCCTAGTTCCCACCTAGGGCGTTTCGTCTTGAAACATGATCCACCCTTCATCTAAGGTCGGGCAGGTGAACAATTCGGGTAATTGTTCACGAGTAACACCCGTAAGTAGGAGCGGGGCGTTACACCTTGCAAGAGAAGCGATTGTAATATCCCGAAATTTAAAAATAAATAATAATTATTCAAATCGGTGTTTGAGGACATTATTGAATACTTGAGAATTTAAGAGGAAATATTTATTTATGTGGTTTTTAGGAAAATAAGGAATTAAATGTAATTAATTAAATTATTTGGAAATTGTTAATAATTATTAATTAGTGTATTTGTGGTGATTATTGAATATTTGTGGGTTAAAAGGAAATATTAATTTATTTAGGTATTTGGGGATTTAAGAAAAATGTTTATTTATGTAATTTTGGGGAAATAGGAAATTTAGATATTTAATTAAATTAATTGGAAGTATTTATGAAAATAGTAGAATAAATTAATTTTTTGGATTTCTGAAATTTTGGGTATAAGTGGGATTCTCAGAAGTTTCGAGGTGTTTGTGTAATTAAATGTGGGGTGCAAGTGAGGTTTTCAGAAGTTCAGGGGTGTTGGTACAAAATTCGAAAAGTGACTGGAAGTCACTTTAAATTTAATTGAAGGCATTATATAATCAGGGATGGTGGCTAGCCAAGCGGTCGCGCATGCGAGGGAGGTGCCAAGGGACGCGAGTTCGAGGCGAAGCAGGCGCGTAGCTGGGGAGAAATGCTGATTTTAATCAGCAGTCTGGCCCCAAAACGATGTCGTTTTGGGGCAAGGCGGTGGCAGCCAAGCATGGCTGCTGGCGCGCCACGTGGCACACGCTAGGGCCTCCGCTTGCTTTGGTTGCTGAGCTTCATTTTTAAGGCCATTTTCAAAGCAAAACATAGAGCAATTGAGAAGGAAATTGTAGAGAAGAAGAAGACGCACGAAGAAGGAAATTTTGGGAGAAAATCAAGATTAAATGAGCTTTAATCAAGGTTTAAACTAGCCAGGTAAGTAAAGAAAAATGTATTAATCGTTCTGTACGGTTGAAATTTTATTTTGGGTCCAATTTTATTAATTTTGGGAGTTTAATCTATTTTACAGCATGTATTATTTTGGTGGCATTCAAGTGTAGAAACGTTGTAATCAGCTTAAACAAGGCAAGCTCCCTTTACCCTCGCGATCTTTTTTCATTTTGTGAACCCCACGCCTTTCCCTTAATTCGTTTCAGTTTCGCGTATTAATTATACGAAATGAGGATTTTATTAGCGTGATTTAATTTAAAATAAATATAAGACTTATTGGGATTTTATTTGTGGTGCGCTTATGTGGGATTTAGACGACTAAATTATTTATATTACACGGTAGATTTATTTAATTAAAGCTATGATTTTATTAATTCCTAGAAAACGTTTTACTTCGCAGCGGGAGTGCAAGAAAGGCAAGGAACGGTGGTGTAAAGGTAAGCTCATAACCCTCTCCTCATGATCTTTAATTCTCGTGAAAGACCCCGTGATTTCCCATATTTTATCCTCTCCCTTACTCCAATTCGGCACCTAACATTAATTATTGAATTATTATTCATTTGTTTTAATTTAAATTAAATTCGGACTTCTAGAATTTAATTGTTGAAAGCCTACGGGGCTTTGTACCGCCCCCATTCCTTTCGGAATGATGCTGAACCCAGCTTGGGGACTAGGTTCCTAGACATGCGAGATTATTTACGATTTTCACAAGTTTATTTATGGTTCGGATAGAGCTACCGAGAAGTAGGGCAGGGGTCGGCTATTTGGTGACGTTGGGGTAGACTATTGTATGGCCCTGAAGTGGACCGTCAGGTGGACACTCCTAGTCACTGGCTGTTGACCGGTGCCAGGCACTGTTGACTAGCTCTGCCAGTATGTGATTTACTGCACGATTAGGTTCATTATATTACTGTTCATGATTTGATATGCACATGGGTACGGGTTGCATGTTGGGATATTCATTTATTGAGTATGCTTGGGACACAGACATTCTAGCTTGGTTAGGTTGCATCCAACATGGGCATATACATCGCGTGTGGTTTACTATATGGGCGGAGCATGGCCTGATGTCTGGATGTATGGGCACCATTGTATCACATTAATGCTCACTACGCCATTGCATTTTTATGTGCATTGCATGGTTACTGGTAGTTATCAGATCTAGGACGGGATGATCGTTCCGAGAGAGCCTATGGCTCGGGTGTCGGGAGTACTGACACGGACACACAGGTGACGGGAGCACCAACCCGAGACAGCGCGCGCAGGTTTGTTAGAGATTTATGTTGCTTTTCAAGGCAACGGCAGGTTGGTATGGGACTTGGGTGTCGTGTGTCTTGTGTAGGCCCCAATAACCGGTATGTGCTTTCATTATGCTATACTTTTGTGTGGTAGTGTCTCATGGCTTGTGTGTGCTTGGGGGTTGGTGTTCTGGGGGAAAGCTTATTTTCTTTCATTACGCTTGTTGAGTCTCTCGACTCACTTTGTTTTCCATCATTCCAGGTAGTGGCAGCGTGGGTTCGGACAAGGGAGCCAGCGTCTAGCAACAGAGTCGGTATTGTGTACAAGCAGTTTTGTCAGTCCCCATCAACTCTGATGTTTGATGTAGGATTTACTCTATTATTTTTGGCTGTGCTGGGTCATTTCTTGTGCCTCGTGTGTATCGGCACAGGTGTTTGTAATCATTTATTTATCTTGTGACCGCTGTGCTAGCGGGGTACCCATAGTGCATGCATGTATATATAGCTTCGCTTCCATTGTTTTAATTCTTGTTTATGCATGCTAGGGTAGTTTCTGTCTTATGTTTCCTTCTTTCTCCTCCCGTAGGCGCTTCCGTTTGGATAGTCCGGGTGGTTGGGAATATTCGGGCGAGGGTGCTTACAGCGATTGCATTTTTTGGAGAGGCAAGTCCATGAACCCAAGAAGGGAAATGAAGAGTTGCCCCACTTCGGCTCTAACCAACCCCTGAGTAAAACATCATGGCAGAGGTTCCTCCAAAGAGGTTTCGTATCCCATCCATCAAGCTCTATGACGGAAACACATACCCCTATGATCATGTAGAGTTTTTCTCTTCTCACATGCTGGTGCAATCGGGGTATGACGTAATGTGGTGTCGGGCCTTTTCAACCACTTTGGGAAGTCATGTCTTTTCATCCCTAGGTCGTCCCCAAGTCGAAGGTGGACTAAAGGCCGAAAGAAACTCAACACCCTCTTTCACGAGGGAATGGCTAAAATCTAAGGGTCAAGAGCCCTAGGCCGTCCCCAAGACAAATGTGGACTATGTTAGAACGAGAGGAGCTATGGCACACACCAAGAGGGGGTGAATTGGATATTTTAAAAAATCTTGATAAAACTTGAAAAACTTTTTAACCCAATTGAGGTTTTAGTGATTTAAAATATAGAACATATGAAATGACAAATGTAAAGCAAGAAGAATAAAAGACATAAAGGATTTATAGTGGTTCGGCTTAAACCAAGCCTAATCCACTACCTTAGCTCCCACTACGGATTTTAAACCAATTCATTAAAACCTCATACTTACACAAGTAGGCCCTCTAGCTACACAAGCTAAGAAATACAACCTCCTACTTAAATCAAGTAGGCCCTCTAGCTACACAAGCTAGGAAATACAATAAGTATAACAAAGAGAGGATCTAAGAGATAAATCTCTTAGTTACAATGTCTCTCAAAAATGATACAAGACTTGAAATGAATAATTACAAGTGAAGATCAAAGCCTTAAAGAGAGAAAATTAAAGCACAGTCAATATAAATACAAATGTGTATACGATGTAAGCTCAAATAATTTCCTTTCCATCCATTAGCCCTCTCTTGATCTTGCTTGAGTTGTATTTATAGGCTTCCATAAAGATTGAAGAAGAAACTAGCCGTTTGGAGCTGTTGGGATTTGAAAAAAATAGCCGTTGGAAGCTTTCTGTGAAAGATATAGTCGACAAAAGAAAATGCATAGTTGACTATTTTTACAAATAAAACAAGATATAGTCGACAGACAAAAAGGCATAGTCGACTATCTTCTAACACAAAAATCCCATAGTCGACAGATACATATGCACAGTCGACTATTGCAAAAATATGAAGAAAATTTTGAATTTTATGAACAAAAATAGTCGACAGATGAAAAGCCATAGTCGACTATCCTTACTTGATAGTCGACAGATGAAAAAATAGTCGACAGAAGCCTTAAATAGTTGACAGATCAAATCAGCATAGTCGACTATTCTTATGCATAGTCGACTATCCTTAACAGCATAGTCGACTATTTTCAGGCATAGTCAACAGAATGAACCACATAGTCGACTATCCATTTTGAAAAAATGAAAACTTAACAAATCCTCATTTCGATTCTTTTGAAAGCAAGTTGAGATTATTAAAAACACATTTATTTTGAATCTAAATACAGTCAACCACACTTCAGACTAATGGCCAGAAGAAACTCAACACCCTCCTCCGCAAGGAGTGGCTAAAATCTAAGGGTCAAGAGTCCTAGGCCGTCCCCAAGTCGAAGGTGGACTAATGGCCTAAAGACTCTCAACACCCTCGTCCACGAAAGAGTGGCTAAAATGCAAGTGTCAAGAGCCCTAGGTCGTCCCCAAGACGAAGGTGGACTAATGGCCGAAAGAAACTCAACACCCTTCTCCATGAGGGAGTGACTAAAATCCAAGGGTCA
Organism: Diospyros lotus; assembly: GCF_014633365.1. Taxonomy (NCBI): domain Eukaryota; kingdom Viridiplantae; phylum Streptophyta; class Magnoliopsida; order Ericales; family Ebenaceae; genus Diospyros; species Diospyros lotus. The sequence continues at coordinate 29,873,368 of NC_068339.1, read as the reverse complement.
AGAGCCCTAAAATGCCCCAAGTAACTAAAGGTCGGAAGAAACTCAACACCCTTCTTCGCGAGGGAGTGGATAAAATCAAAGGGTCAATAGCCATAGTCGTCCTCGAACAAAAGGAAGATAGAAGTCATGTAACGACCCATTATTGGGTTTAGAATTTTAGAATGATATATTAACTTATTTTAGTTATTATATAAGTTGAGCAAATTTGATTCTTAATGTTGAAATAGATCTATGGGCTTGTATGTATGAGTTTAAATTAAATGGATGGGATAATGAGTTGGGCTTCAATTTATTTAAGGCAAATGGGCTAAGAGTTGGGCTTGGGCCTTTAGGGAAATAGAAGATGGGCCATTTATTTGGGCTTAAGCCCAATACAAAAAAAAATAAAATAAAATCCACCATCTACGCATCATTACTTCCCAACCCCCCTTTCTTTTTCTCCTTTCACCTTTTCTTTCACTTCTTCTTTATTTTTTTCCACTCCCTCTTTTACTTCTCCTTTCTTCTTTTACTCCTCCTTTTACTTCTTCTTTTTCCTTTACTCCTACTTTCTTCTTTCACTTCTTCTTTTACACCTTCTTTTTCTTCCTCTTTATCTCCTTTTCTTCTTCTCCCTCCCGACTTCTTCTTCTTCTTCTTATTCTATTCTTCTTCTTCTTCTTCTTCTTCTTCTTCCTCATCTGATACGCATTCTTTTTCTCCTCTACTGCTTCTATTCTGTTAAATTTTCTGTGGCAATTGGAGCTTCTGTGCGGGTGCTTCATCTTGATTTATTCATCCTCAGGCAAGTATCCCTTCTTCTTCTTCTTTTATTTTTCTCCCCTTCCATGTGTAGCATCTCTATTAAATTTTTTTTTATCTACATAGTATAAAATTCCTAAATATTGTGAGTCTATTTGATGTCTCAAAAGGGGTTTGATTCACCCCAATATTATTCTGTGAATGGCATTTTTCATCTCCATTATGATGGGAGTTTGTTCACCTTCATTGCTCATTGTAGTGTATTTATTGGTATATCTTATATGTGAATGATGTCTGGATAATTAATGTCTATACCCGAATGTCCCATGAAATTGTGGAAAAATATCAAGTTAATGCGTGAAAAATTCGGATGCTACAGTACCATACAGTACCTATATAGTATCTCGATACAGTACTTATACAGTATCTCGATACAGTACCATACAGTACCTATACAGTATCTCGATACAATACCATATAGTATCTCACTATAGTATAATACCGTATTCGTATAGTATACATACATTATCTTGATACAGTACCATACAGTACCTATACAGTATCTCGATACAGTACCTATACAGTATCTCGATACAATACCATATAGTATCTCGCTATAGTATGATATCGTATTGTACAATATACATACAGTATCTTGCTACAGTACCATACCGTATCCGTATAGTACCCCGCTACAGTACCCATCCGAAAATTTTTATTAATATTAATTAAACATTTACTTAATGTATTAGAGCGATTGTATGGTGGAAAAATAACAATTTTTGCCATAACATTCTTCAATGGTATTAAATGTATATTGAGAACGAGAATTTAAATTTTACATTGCTGGTAAATGCATACATGATGCATACATGTACATGATGCTCATATATATATGTTCTTAGCGCACTTATTATTTTGCGCGGAAATAAAGGGTACCCTAGGAGCGCCTGACCCGGGACGAGGTGGCCATAGCCCGGCAGGTTGTGCTCGATACGTTATGTGTTGATTTACTGATATGATGATTAACGCATATTTTGCATCGTGGCTTATGAGCCTATGGGATTTATACTTATGATGTATGCACTTGTATGATTATACATGAACAAAAATTTGAAATTTATAATTCTATGAGATATGATTTGAAGTCGTTCTACACTCCTCTCGGTGTCATCATGATTTCTCTTTCTTCATATTGCTCCTTTGTACTAGAACTTGCTGAGCCTTGTGGCTCACTTGATCTTCTTATGCCATTCCAGGTAAAGGTAAAGCAGTCATTAAGGGCGAGTCCAGTGGGACTACAACCCAAGGGTAGTGGTGTACGGAGGCACTCAACTCAGAGATCCTAGTTGCGTTTTGGTGAGGTAGATTGATGAGATTTTAAATTGTTGTTTTACATTAGAGCCTCATATTCGGTTTGTATGGCCTAAGAGCCTAGATGTATCAACATTGGTTTGTAACGAAAGTTATTGATATTCCGCTGCGTGAAAATAGATAAATGTGTGTGTTTATTATGAGGTATTGTTCTATATCATCCTTGTGATGACCTCCTTTCGAATGTCCTATGCTAGCGGGCACATTCGGGAGTGGGCCCTTACAGTTTTGGTATCAGAGCGATTTGGTATAGGAGCGAGGAGAGTCTCTGTACACTCAGGATTGGTGGGTAGAGTAGATGTGTGTTTAGTAGTCTAGTGAGACTAAGTTAAGATGGAGTACTAAAAGGTCTTTTGGTTGTACAGGAAATGAGTGGACGTCGAGGAAGGCCGCCGACACGCGCCCGAGGCAACCGGGCAATTCTTGCTCCAGGTCCTGATCCCATTCCGGAGCCTACACCTATACCTAACCCTACGCCACCCCCAGCATCGCCTACTCCTACAGATTCAGTGGCAGAGTTGCGCCAAGAGGTTAGTGAGTTGAGGGGCACAATGGCTTCCATGTTGAGGCATTTCAAGGAATTCATGGCCCATCAGGGCAGGCCAGGACAGGCGCCGTCGGTAGCAGGGAATGAGCCAGTCTTACAAGAAAATGTTAGTGGTCAGACGTCGAACCCAGTGCAGCAGGAGGTCGAGCCTCAGGGTATGGATGGTAATGCTGGCAGTCAGTTGGTGAGGAACTTCATGGCACTCAGGCCATCAGAATTCAGAGGGGGAAACGACGTTCTGGTTGCAGAAGAGTGGCTGATGGCAATAGAGAAACATCTGCGGACCATAGGATGCACTGATGCACAGAAGGTACAGCTGGCCACATACCTATTTCGGGGAGCAGCTGAGAGGTGGTGGGAGACGGCCAGACTGTGATTCAGGAACAGGGAGCCATCTTGGGCTGAATTTAGGGAGCTCTTCAACGCCAATTATTTTCCCGCCTGGGTTCTTAGCCAGAAGACATACGAGTTCATCGAGTTGACCCAGGGCAACATGTCAGTGGCTCAGTATGAGGAGGAGTTCACCTCCCTAGCACGCTTTTCCCCCGAGTTAGTAGACACTGATGAGAAGAAAGCGACCAAGTTCTTGAGAGGGTTGCGAGTGGAGATTCGATTTCAGCTGGCAGGTGCGCAGTTCACTGACTATTCTACACTGGTACATCGGGCATACATCATTGAGAGGGAGAGGAGCGAGCTGAGAGCAGCCCTGACAGCTACTAGGGGGTCAGGCTCAGCCCAGGGACAGGGCAATGACAGGAAGAGGAAGGGTGCACCAGGGCCTTCGAGAGGCACGCCAGACATCCCCCCATGCAAGACATGTGGAATGAGGCATCGTGACCCATGCCGCTACGACAGAGGGGTGACATGTTACACTTGTGGTCAGGCGGGGCACGTACAGAGGGACTGCCCTCAGGGGTCAGGTAGAGCAGGCAGCCAGGAGGTGACATGTTTTAAATGTGGGCGTAAGGGCCATAAGGCCAACGTTTGTTCAGTGCCACCCCAGCGAGGAGGCCAAAGGTCGGGGTATCAGAGTGATAGATCTGGGCAGAGGCAGTCAGTGCCTAGACTTCAGGGGATGGCACCATCATTGGCACTACCATCAGGACAGAGCACCGCAGATGCTGATAGACCCCACATCCAGGGGCGAGTGTTTGCCTTGACTACAGCTGAAGCAGAGCAAGGGAAAGACACAGTGCAAGGTATCTTATCCTTATATGATATTGATGTTTGTGTTTTATTTGATACAGGATCCACACACGCTTTTGTTGCACCTCGGGTGGTATGTCATATTCCAATTTCCAGTACATTGTTACCATATTATTTGATTGTGACTACTCCGGGAGATATGAAAATGGTGGGTAGTGAGGTGTATAGGGATTGTAAAATCATAGTGCACGATAAGGAGTTTCCGGGGAATTTGGTGGTGCTAGACATAAAAGATTTTGATCTTATTTTGGGCATGGACTGGCTATCCCAACACTATGCTAAGGTTGATTGTCGGCACAAGGTAATTCATTTTGAGTTGCCTCATCAGCCAATTGTTGTGTATAGAGGCATTAAACCAATGAGCTCCACACCCTTGATTTCGGTGATGAAGGCGGAGAAATTAATGCGACATGGTTGCGAGGCATATTTGGCTTTAGTGACGACTGGTAATGAGGAGAATATGGAATTGCCAGATATTCCGGTGGTCTGTGAATTTCCCGATGTATTTCCTGAAGAGTTGCTAGGATTGCCGCCATCGAGGAAGGTTGAGTTCTCTATTGACTTAGTACCAGGTACGCAGCCAATTTCTAGGGCTCCTTACAGGATGGCTCCAAATGAATTGAAAGAGCTAAAGGTGCAGTTGGAGGAATTGATTGAGAAGGGATTCATCCGCCCGAGTGCCTCATCTTGGGGTGCTCCAGTTTTATTCGTGAGGAAGAAGGATGGATCCATGAGATTATGCATTGACTACCGGCAGTTGAATCAGGTGACGTTGAAGAACAAGTATCCTCTCCCCCGTGTTGATGACTTGTTGGACCAGTTACGTGGAGCATCCGTCTTTTCGAAGATTGACTTGAGGTCTGGATACCATCAGGTGAGGGTCAGAGAAGAAGATGTAAAGAAGACTGCTTTTCGCACTAGGTACGGCCATTACGAGTTTGTGGTCATGCCATTTGGGTTGACTAATGCCCCGGCAGTCTTCATGGATTTGATGAACAGGGTGTTTAGAGAGTATTTGGATAGCTTTGTTATAGTGTTCATTGATGACATACTCATCTACTCGCCGAGTTTGGAGGACCATGAGACCCACCTTAGGCTGGCATTGCAGAGGCTGAGGGAGAGGCAGTTGTATGCCAAGTTCAGTAAGTGTGATTTTTGGCAGCGACAGGTTGGCTTCTTGGGACACGTAGTATCTGGTGAGGGTATTTCAGTAGACCCTGAAAAAGTGAAGGCAGTGATTGAGTGGCCACAACCGACTACAGTGACCGGCATCAGGAGCTTTTTGGGGCTAGCAGGTTACTACAGAAGATTCATTGAGGGTTTCTCTAGGCTTTCATCTCCTATGACAAAGTTGACTCGAAAGGGAGTCAAGTACGAATGGAACGAGGCTTGTGAGCGTAGCTTTGAGGAGTTGAAGAAGAGGCTAACCTCAGCACCGGTATTGGCTATTCCTAGGAGTGGAGAGACATTTTCCATCTTCAGTGATGCGTCACACTCAGGTCTCGGATGCGTATTGATGCAGGATGGACGAGTGAATGCCTATGCCTCGAGACAATTGAAGAAACATGAGGTGAACTACCCTACCCATGACTTGGAGTTAGCGGCAGTAGTGTTTGCTCTCAAGATTTGGAGGCATTACCTTTATGGAGAGAAGGTGGAGATTTATACTGACCATAAAAGTTTAAAGTACCTTTTCTCCCAGAAGGAGTTGAACATGAGGCAACGTAGGTGGATGGAGCTTTTGAAGGACTATGATTGTGAGATCTTGTACCATCCGGGGAAGGCCAACGTGGTAGCCGACGCATTGAGTCGCCGAGGGGCTTATATGGCGGCTATAAAGACCCAGGAATGGATGCTTTTGAGTCAGATGGGGGAGTTATCTATCTCTGGACCCGAAGAGAGACCTACGGGGTATTGTTCGTACCTAAGGGTACAACCTGATGTGATGGAACAGATTAGGGTGCAACAATCACACGATGTGAAGTTGGCCCAGATCTTGGCAGATGTGGGGAAGTTTTCCCCAGTGGGTTTCGGCCAAAGGGGCGATGGGATGCTACTATTCTAAGATCGGATTTGTGTACCAGATGATGCGGGGATCAGGAACGAGATTCTGGCAGAGGCTCATAAGTCCCGCTATACGATTCACCCCGGCACGACGAAGATGTATCAGAATCTACAGAGGCAGTTTTGGTGGGATGGTCTGAAGAGAGATGTGGCAAGATATGTATCCCAGTGTGCAGTGTGCCAGCAGGTTAAGGCAGAACATCAAAAACTAGCAGGTCTCCTACGGTCGTTGCCCATTCTAGAGTGGAAGTGGGATAACATATCCATGGACTTCGTGTCAGGGCTACCAAGGACAGCGAAGGGGTGCGATGCTATTTGGGTGATAGTAGACCGTTTGACGAAATCAGCCCATTTCCTACCGATTAAGAAGACTTACCGTTTGAACCACCTTGCGAAGTTATATGTGGAGGAAGTGGTGAGATTACATGGAGTTCCCTCTAGTATCATGTCGGATCGGGACCCTCGATTTACTTCACACTTTTGGGGAGCGTTGCAAGATGCTTTGGGGACGAAGCTAAAGTTTAGTACCGCGTTCCACCCTCAGACAGATGGACAGTCAGAGAGGACCATCCAGACATTAGAGGACATGTTGAGGGCATGTGTGTTGGATTTCCATGGTAGTTGGGATGATCATCTGCCACTAATAGAATTCGCTTACAACAACAGTCACCACTCTAGTATTGGTATGCCGCCTTATGAGGCACTTTACGGCAGGCCGTGTAGATCACCCATTTGTTAGGAGGAGATTGGAGACAGAGCATTATTGGGGCCAGAGATTGTTGAGCAGACATCAGAAAAGATTCGGATTATCAGGGATAGAATGAAGGTCGCACAGGACCGACAAAAGTGCTATGCGGATAAAAGACGTCGAGACTTGGAGTTCTCAGCTGGGGACCACGTATGGCTGAGAGTGATGCCTATAAAGGGCGTACGCAGATTTGGGGTGTCGGGGAAGCTTAGTCCTGGCTATATTGGACCGTTTGAAATCTTGGAACGAGTTGGCCCTTTGGCCTATAGGTTGGCCTTGCCACCACAGTTAGCTGGCGTTCATAATGTCTTCCATGTGTCCATGTTAAGGAAGTACGTGCCGGATCCCCAGCATATCATCGACTATCAGACTATAGAAGTCAAGGAGGATGTCACATACGAGGAGAAACCTGTTAGTATTTTGGAGCGGAAAGAGAAAGTGCTACGAAATCGATCGATTCCATTTGTTAAAATTCAGTGGCAGCGTCACTCTTTAGATGAGGCTACCTGGGAGCGCGAGGAGGAGATGAGGTGTCTTTTCCCCCAGCTATTCGAGTGACCAGACAGGAATTTGGGGACCAAATTCTTTGAAGGGGGGGAGAAACTGTAACGACCCATTATTGGGTTTAGAATTTTAGAATGATATATTAACTTATTTTAGTTATTATATAAGTTGAGCAAATTTGATTCTTAATGTTGAAATAGATCTATGGGCTTGTATGTATGAGTTTAAATTAAATGGATGGGATAATGAGTTGGGCTTCAATTTATTTAAGGCAAATGGGCTAAGAGTTGGGCTTGGGCCTTTAAGGAAATAGAAGATGGGCCATTTATTTGGGCTTAAACCCAATACAAAAAAAAAAAAAAAAAAAAAAAATCCACCATCTACGCATCATTACTTCCCAACCCCCCTTTCTTTTTCTCCTTTCACCTTTTCTTTCACTTCTTCTTTATTTTTTTCCACTCCCTCTTTTACTTCTCCTTTCTTCTTTTACTCCTCCTTTTACTTCTTCTTTTTCCTTTACTCCTACTTTCTTCTTTCACTTCTTCTTTTACACCTTCTTTTTCTTCCTCTTTATCTCCTTTTCTTCTTCTCCCTCCCGACTTCTTCTTCTTCTTCTTATTCTATTCTTCTTCTTCTTCTTCTTCTTCTTCTTCTTCTTCTTCTTCTTCCTCATCTGATACGCATTCTTTTTCTCCTCTACTGCTTCTATTCTGTTAAATTTTCTGTGGCAATTGGAGCTTCTATGCGGGTGCTTCATCTTGATTTATTCATCCTCAGGCAAGTATCCCTTCTTCTTCTTCTTTTATTTTTCTCCCCTTCCATGTGTAGCATCTCTATTAAATTTTTTTTTATCTACATAGTATAAAATTCCTAAATATTGTGAGTCTATTTGATGTCTCAAAAGGGGTTTGATTCACCCCAATATTATTCTGTGAATGGCATTTTTCATCTCCATTATGATGGGAGTTTGTTCACCTTCATTGCTCATTGTAGTGTATTTATTGGTATATCTTATATGTGAATGATGTCTGGATAATTAATGTCTATACCCGAATGTCCCATGAAATTGTGGAAAAATATCAAGTTAATGTGTGAAAAATTCGGATGCTACAGTACCATACAGTACCTATATAGTATCTCGATACAGTACCTATACAGTATCTCGATACAGTACCATACAGTACCTATACAGTATCTCGATACAATACCATATAGTATCTCGCTATAGGATAATACCGTATTCGTATAGTATACATACAGTATCTTGATACAGTACCATACAGTACCTATATAGTATCTCAATACAGTATCTCGATATAGTACCATACAGTACCTATACAGTATCTCGATACAGTACCATACAGTACCTATACAGTATCTCGATACAGTACCTATACAGTATCTCGATACAATACCATATAGTATCTCGCTATAGTATGATATCGTATTGTACAGTATACATACAGTATCTTGCTACAGTATCATACCGTATCCGTATAGTACCCCGCTACAGTACCCATCCGAAAATTTTTATTAATATTAATTAAACATTTACTTAATGTATTAGAGCGATTGTATGGTGGAAAAATAACAATTTTTTCCATAACATTCTTCAATGGTATTAAATGTATATTGAGAACGAGAATTTAAATTTTACATTGCTGGTAAATGCATACATGATGCATACATGTACATGATGCTCATATATATATATGTTCTTAGCGCACTTATTATTTTGCGCGGAAATAAAGGGTACCCTAGGAGCGCCTGACGCGGGACGAGGTGGCCATAGCCCGGCAGGTTGTGCTCGATACGTTATGTGTTGATTTACTGATATGATGATTAACGCATATTTTGCATCGTGGCTTATGAGCCTATGGGATTTATACTTATGATGTATGCACTTGTATGATTATACATGAACAAAAATTTGAAATTTATAATTCTATGAGATATGATTTGAAGTCGTTCTACACTCCTCTCGGTGTCATCATGATTTCTCTTTCTTCATATTGCTCCTTTGTACTAGAACTTACTGAGCGTTGTGGCTCACTTGATCTTCTTATGCCATTCCAGGTAAAGGTAAAGCAGTCATTAAGGGCGAGTCCAGTGGGACTACAACCCAAGGGTAGTGGTGTACGGAGGCACTCAACTCGGAGATCCTAGTTGCGTTTTGGTGAGGTAGATTGATGAGATTTTAAATTGTTGTTTTACATTAGAGCCTCATATTCGGTTTGTATGGCCTAAGAGCCTAGATGTATCAACATTGGTTTGTAACGAAAGTTATTGATATTCCGCTGCGTGAAAATAGATAAATGTGTGTGTTTATTATGAGGTATTGTTCTATATCATCCTTGTGATGACCTCCTTTCGAATGTCCTATGCTAGCGGGCACATTCGGGAGTGGGCCCTTACAAGTCAGGAAAACCAGAACTAGGCACATTCTAAAAGGAAGCTCAGCAAACGTGACCTAGCTTGAGAACTCTCAACCACGCCTGCGACAAAAAAGCCATAAGAAATAGGTCAGTTAAGTCAATGCTTACTTTATTAAAAAAAAAAAAAGAAAGGGGGGTAGTAGCAGGGCAAGAGGCCCAAGGGTCGGCCATAGCCAACCTCAATATATATATATATTAAAAAAATGAAAAAGGTAGCAATAGGAAGGGCGCCAAGGGGAATCGGCCATGGCCGACCTTAGCCAGGCTGAGCCTAGCGCTCGGTCGCAGGGCCGAGCTCGGCCAGGGCCAAGGTTAAGCCCGGCCATGGCACTCGACCATGGCTGAGGAGCTTGACGAGGCTAAGCTCGGCCAGGCGCCAAGGTCCAGCATGACCAAGGCCGACCTCGGCCAGGCATTCTCCCTAGCCTAGGAAGGAGAAAAAAATAATAAAATAAAATAAAATAAAAAATATATATATATAAAAATAAAAAATATATATATGAAGGAACACCTCTTATAATTTCAATGTAATAAATGACGATGTCAAGCATTAATCTCATACTTAAAAATACTCCTAGGCATCTCGGAAAAAATCTACAGTCAAATAACCTCAAAAATTAAGCTACTCCTCGATCCAGAATAATTTTCAGCTTTGCTCAAGGAGTGGGGGGCAAGTGATGTAACACTGCCTAAATTATAAGAATACCCCAACGCGCTAGTAGTCTCGTTCATCACGTGGATCGCCCGAGAGACTGACACGTGGCAAGTCCACAATCCGCAGAGGAGTTTGAGAAATCCGAACCGGACTGCAAGACCCGTTCCAGCTTGATCGGGGTCCTCGAGAGCCGTGCCCGCCCATCGCGAGTTTTATCTTAGGTACCCCATAACGAACCATCCTATAAAAAGTAGGGGTCCTCACCAGGTATGACAAGCTCTCAAACTCTTACATTATCTACTACTTGCATTTATTCTACTGATTTGAGTGTCGGAGTCTACCCTGGGAGACCCTAGCCCGCCACTTGTTGTCTTGCAGGTTACACTCCCGAGGTCTGACATCGCCAAATTCGAGGTCGCTACTCCTAAGTCTTGATCGTCGAGGTAACACGTGGTGGTCAATTTCAAATATCATTATCAAATGTTTATTGCTCTAAACAGTTAATGTTTATTGCTGATTAATTGTTTATTGATTTAGTCTTGAGTTTCATTATATTTATTGCATATTGTTATATATTTTGTATACATTATTATCATTATATATTATACAATTTAAATTAAAAATAATATTTAAAAGATTACAGTGGGGTTGGGAGGGGGGTTTCACACGGGGGGTTTTACAGTGGGGGTTAATAATTTTTTTAATTAAATTTATTAATTTATTTAGTTTTAAATTTAAATTTATCAGGGGTACAGTGGGTTTCACGGGACAGTTTAGGGAAGGAGGATGGGTGGGGAGGGGGGAATTAATAAAAATATTTTAATTAAATTTAATTTATTATTTAATTTTAATTATAAAATTATCATGGAGGGGGGTACAGTGGGGTTTCAGGGGGTGGGTGGATTTACACGGGGGGGGGGGGGGGGGGTTGTTAATGCATAAAATTTAGTTAAATTTAATTTTTATTTAATTTTAATTATAAATTTATCATGTTATTAATATTAATAATGTGATTGTTAAATAATTTTGTAAGGTATAAATTTTTTTACTATTAAATGATATTTTTTTACTTTAAATTAAATTAAAATAAATTTTAATTAAATTAGATATTAATAAATAATTAAAATTAAATTAATAATAATCACAATGGAGGTTTAAGTGGGGTTAGTTTGCAGTTGGGTTATAGGGGTGGTTAATTGTAAATTTTGAATAAAATTTAAATTTTTAATTTAATTTTAATTATAAAGTATTAATATTAATAATATGGTGGTTAAATAATTGCTATACTAAAATTAAAATTTTTTACTATTAAATGAAATATTTTGAATTTAAATTTAATTAAAATAAATCTTCCCAAAATTAGATAATAATATATAATTTAAATAAATAAAAACTTGTGTATTAGTTTTGTTGTTAAGAATATATTTTAATTCTTTAACTTAATTTTTTATTAAATCTCTTATTAGAAATTAAAAAAATAATTTTATAAATTTTTTTATTTCTCCTATTAATTAAAAATATTAAATTTATGTTTTCTAATTTTTTAAAAATGAATGGGTGGAGTTTAAGATTTAAGCGGGAGGGTTTCAAAATTTAAGAAGGGGGTTAAATTAAAATTTTGAATAAAATTTTAATTAAATTTTAGTTTATCTTCAATTAAAAATTAAAACAAAACTAAAAATTAAAAATTTTATTATGTTATTAATATTAATTAATAATTAATAATATGGCTGTTAAATAATCTTGTAGATACAAATACAAAAATTTGACTATTAAATGAGATTTTTTTATTCTAGGTTTAATGAAAACAAATCTTAACAAAATTAGACAATAATACATAATTAAAATAAATGAAAATTTGTGGTCTAGTTTAGTTGTTTGGTGTAAAAAATGATTACTTTAACGATAAATAATATGTTTAAATATAACAGTTGAATGTCGATAATATTGTTGTCGAGTTAGTTATTTATTAAATATAATTTTAAAATTATAACTATAAATATTGATATGCCTTGCCAACTTGAAGCATCATGGGACCTAAAAGAGTTGTGAGATATGGACAACCCAAAGGGCCTACGGGTTGCAGGAGATTAAGGAAACAAGTCGAAGGAGCAAGAGGTCGAGCCGAGACCAAGCTGGGAGGACCCACTCGGTCATGATCGAGTGGGTGTGACACTACTTCAATTTTTTGGGCATAACTCTCTCGTCTGGGCTTTGATTGAGGTGATTCAAAATCCTATAGAAAGCCAAGAGGATTACTACAACTTCCATGTTTTGAGTTTTGAGAGATCTCGGCCGCATCAAGGATGAAATTGGGCTCTAAGTTGATGCACCCGCACTATTAAGGCTCAGAGTCAAGTATTGGAGCGAAAATGGATCCAAACCAAGACAAAAGGCAAAGAGGCCCTCAAATCCAAGTGAATGAAGACCCACTCAGTCATAGCCGAGTCCCTCTCAATTTTCATGACCCACTCGATCATGATCGAGTGAGTGCGACATTGCTTTGGTTTTTCGGGCATAATTCTCACGTCCAAGCTTCGATTAAGGTGATTCAAAGTCTTATGGAAAGATAAGAGAATTATCTACAATTTTCATGTTTTACATTTTAAGAAATTCAGGCTTCATCAAGGTGAAAATCTGGTTTTAAGTACATACACCTGCGCTGAAAGGAAAAAAGAAAATGCTCAAAGCCAAGAAGACCCACTTAGTCATGACCGAGTGGGTAGGGTCCAACCCCTTTCATGACCCACTCGGTCATGACCGAGTAGGTACACTTATGCCCCTACAAATGGGCTCGAAACCCTCGAAATGAGCTGCAGAATCTCTGGAATGGGCTGCGAAAATCTCGCCGTGATTGCCATGTGGCTCCTCTCACCTTCCACTATAAATAGGAGGCCATGCCTTCATCACAAGGTATGCACTCTTAGGCCCCTTAACAAAAATTCACACTTTTGCTCTCTAGAACTGATTTAAGGATCGGAGGATTTGTGCAGGGACCTCCACCTGCGTCCTAACAGAGCTCTTATTTTGTAGGCCACTTAGTTATCAAGGGTCGTTATCTTGGGGGCACTCGGTTATCTTGAGGCACTTGATTATCAAGGCCACTTGGTTATCTTTGGCCACTCGGTTAGAAAATATGATCTGATCATAGGCAGTGAAAAAATAAAATCTAATTTTATTGGTATCACGTTTTTCAAATCTTATGGTTTAAATCGAAGACATAAAATGAAAAGTTACCTCGAAACGAAATCTAATTTCATAGCCGATAACCCGCCTGATATCTCCCACACGTGAGATGCCGAATCGGTCCACCTGAAACCGTCAAGATTTGAGAGAAAAAGGAGTACGAAAATTTTCTCTAAAATTTTCATTTTTGATTCAACTCATTGATAATCTGGATTCTGGGTTTAATGTTATATTTATAGATAAAAACCCGAAAACCTTAAGTGCTATTGGACCGGACTTTAAGTGCTAGCAAAAAGCCCAATCCAACTTAATAATTAAATAAATAATTATATTACTTATTTAATTATTCTTATTTCTTTAATAAATAATTGCACTTATAATTTAGTAATTCCATAATTACTAAATTTGCTCTTTTTTCTTTTAAAACGATTTCTATTGGATGGGACTTTCTGGGTTCACAATTAAATTGGCAATGAAAATTAATCAATTATTAATTCTCGTAAATCATGAGTGACTTCTAGCAATATGTCATGATTACCCAATTTAATGTGAAGCGGGAATGTGAACCTTATACTACTGTGCCCTACAATACAGTCCCTTTATCATACTATATCCCGACGAGATATGAGATCACGGTCAGCAGGTCAAATCTCTCGATCTCGTCATATGACCAAATCCAATAATCATGTTTGACTAATATCACACAACCTCTACGGAATCCAAATTCCGTCGCTATATTACCTCGGCCAAGGATTTATCGTCAAGTGACCACTGGATCGCATAAGATATCCTCCTCATATATCTTGAGGTGATAGATTCCATGTTTGATGCACACATACCTCGTGTGTCACTGAATTACGCACATCTACATACAACTATCCCTGATTAAGACAACCATATAATATCGTTGATATCCTAATCCACTAACACACAGATATCCATGTCATCTCAGGTCTAAGGACTAATGCAAATCCTTAGTTAATATTGAATCATTGACCCGTGAGATAAAATCCATGTGATTCAATATTAACAGTCTTGTTCAGTGAACTCGTTCCTATAACGAGCACCCACTCGTCTTCCTTTTGTATCTTATACAAAGTGGTACGAGACCCACCAACTTGTCTTTCGGTATCTTATACCGAACAAGGAGGAAGATGATGGTGCCGGCCTTTGCGAGTTACTAATTATCCAGGTTAGGAACTCTATAGCCAGAAACATATTTATAGTATAACGTATTGTGGATTATCTGTCTCAATTATTCTTAACAATTAAGAATGGTATACACTCCTTATTATACTAAAGGATATTTGTATGCTCAATTCAAACCATATTGGAATTTAAATTAAACATAAAACTCGCCATTAAATAGAGTTTAAAGAATTACAAGATCAAGCCCTATTGTGTCACTAGAACTGGTCTTAAGGGCTTATATCTAACACTCAGTTATCCTTGCCCACTCGGTTATGTTTGACCACTCGGTTATCTTTGGCCACTCAGTTATCCTTGGCCACTCGGTTATTTTTGGCCACTCGGTTATCTTTGGCCACTCGGTTATCCTTGGCAACTCAGTTATCATTGGCCACTCAGTTATCTTTGTCCACTCGGTTATCTTGGGTCACTCGGTTATCTTAGGCGACCAGATCATTAGACCCACCAGATCACCAGACCCACCAAATTACCAAACCCACCTGATCACTAGATCTACTCGCTCGACGAATTCCCTTGTTCATCAGACTCTCAGCACACAGTAACGAGACTCCCAGCGCATTGGTGATGAGACTCTCAGCGCATGTTGGTGACAAAACTCTCAAAACACTCACGAGACCTTAACAAGACTACCGTGATCAACCACGCACAAATTGTATTCTCCCATGAAAAAAAAATAAATTGTTGTATTTTGGCAACAACAATTGGCGCCGTCTGTGGAAAATCCAAGACAAAAAGTCAACTTAAGAATGGCAAACACCCATGGACACCAACGAACTCTCTCCCAAGGCGTAGAAACACGTATACTACCACGAAACTCTCAACAACAAGAAGCGCCTCCCATTATTCCAAATGTTCACCAGCAAGGAGCACCTCCACCTCCTCCTAATTCTCAGCCCCAAAGAGGTGATCGCTCTATTTCCCCAAACCGACAAGTGAGGAACCAGCCAGCCCCACCTCTGCTTAACACCGGTTCGGGGCCACCTCCCACTAATCGAGTAGGGACTTCACGACAGCCACCGCGTATGGTCTCGTGGGAAGAGTTCGAAGCATTAAGACAGCAACATGTTGAGGGCATGAAGGCACTTCGAGACATGGCTGGTCCAAGGTATGATTCCTGGAAAGACATTGCCCGATACCTTGAAAAAGTTTATGCCACCACCTGACCCTCAGCCCGAGGTGGGAGCTAATACCTATCAAGAGGCCATTCCCGATCCACTCCTTGTCGGGAGGATAGATCACCACCACCAAGGAAGAATCCTTGGGCCACACCTTGAAGAAATGAGAGCCCACGAAAGGAAAATAGAGCTAAAAGCCCCCAAAGATGGAGATACCATGAAACTAGGGTAAGCATGCCAACAAGACATGATAGCCAAACAACAGCAAGTATACGAGATGACATGAAAAGGTAGTTGAAGAAGTACTTGAATGAAAGAAATTAATCCCAGCCACGAAGGAGCAACAACGCAGAAAATGTCCGTTTACTACAAATATATTGGAGAAGCCACTGCCCAAAAAATTCAAGATGCCCTAAATCACCCCCTATTCAGGAAAGGATGATCCCTATGATCACATTCAAAACTATGAGTCATTGATGATATTGCAAGGATGGGACGATGACATAATATGCCAAGCCTTCTCCTTAACTCTGTCAGGGCATGCCCGAACATGGTTCAACAGTTTACCTGAGGTCTCTATCTCTTCATTCGATCAGCTCAGAATGGACTTTGTTAAGGCATTTATGATTAATAGTCGAAGAACAAATGATGCCACATACTTGCTTAGTATTCGACAGGGGAACAAAGAAACTCTGCATCAATATGTGGATAGATTTCGAAACACCACCCTCGAAGTTCATAATTTACCAATTGCAATGGCAGTGTCTGCTATGTTACACGGAACACGGCTAACTCCCCTACAAGAATCATTATCTTTGGACCCACCAACATCCCTAGCATATTTGTTTGCTAGAGCAAATAAATACGTGCTCCATACAGAAGTTATGAGAGCTATAGGTGGGAATGAAGACAAAGAGAGGAAAAAGAAGGAACGCGATGTTGAAGAAGACTCCAGACGGGTTAGGGAATCAGATATACTCCAGTTCCACCATTACACAAAACTTCTCCAACCTCAGTCGGCCATACTTGTAGCCATCGAAGGGTCAGGTCTCATTAGACTCCCAAAAAAGGTTGACCATCCCTTAGGAAAAAATAGGGAAGAATATTGTAGATATCACAAGATGCGTGATCATTCCACTAATTAGTGTTGAGAATTGAAAAATCAAATTGAGATACTCGTCCGAGAAGGGCATCTATAAAGATATGTATGGAATGAAAAAGAAGAAGGTAGGGAACCCCGACGAAGAGAAGACAGGCATGAGGGGCAAGAAAGGCAAAACCCAAGACAGCAAGAGACGAGGAGGGATCGCAGGTAAAAACCTCATCTAGATAACTAACCAACCCACCAAGCCATCCAGGTTATTTTAGGAGGTGAAACCCTGGCTGGAGACACTTCGGCCTCACGAAAGGCATATGCTCGTCAGGCTTATCAGGTTAATTCAGTGATGGAGGTTAGAGGTAACGAAGAGCCAATTACATTCATTCCTGCAGATATAGGTGATATAATACTTCCACATGATGATCCAATGGTAATTTTGCAGTTGTTGCCAAACACCCCATCAGTAGAATCTTGGTGGATAGCGACAATTTTGTTAATCTGATCTACAGGAACTGCTTTGATCAAATGCATATATCTCATGACCGATTAAGGAAAGTGTCCTCCCCCCTATACAACTTCACCGAGGAGGTTGTCCCAACGGCAGGGTCTATTCAGTTACCAATCACATTAGGCATAGACCCCTAAAGCCTAACTCAACAAGCGAACTTTGTGGTGGTCAAAGCCCCTTCAGCAGCATACAATATGATTTTGGGCCGCCTACTACTCACTGATATGAGGGTCATAGTGTCCTCCTACTACTTATTGATGAAGTTCCCCACACTCATAGGGCGGGACAGGTTCGAGGTGATTAAAAGAAAACACACACTTGCTACGTGTCATCCATAAAAGGGAAAAAGAGTGAAGAGATTTTATCCATTGCCAAGATAATCCACGAAAGGACATACCCTTAGAAGAAGGCGGTCAGCTACCATTAATGCCCTCAAAGAGAAAACTGGGAGAAAAATTCAGACATAATCAAGAGAGCCTATGTTAAAGATCGAGAAACTAAACTGTTTGAAATTGTGCATGACCTGTGTATTTCGTGATCAGAGGAAATAATAAAACCCCAAAATGAAACAGTGGATGTACTCACTTATTTTAAAAAATGTCAGCATTTTCATTACACATTGTTGGTTGTGCAGGAAAGATGAGCGAGACCAAAGGGCGTCCGTCGACCCGTGGACGAGGGCGAGGCCGAGCTAAGTCCACTTATGACATCCTTGAGGAGCCCAGTGCTGATTAGCGCCAGGAGATGGAAGAGGTTCGAGGGACCCTGGCAGGGATTATGAGGACGATGGAGACGCTCGTGGCTAATCAGGTGCGACTAGATCAGGCACGATAGGAGGTTGAGGCGAATCCCTTTGTCGATGAGGAGGGGCCACCCCCAGGACCTGTACTACCGGAGGCGAGCAGCAATACTGGAGGCCAGCTGCTCAAGAATTTTATGGCACTTAGACCACTAGAGTTTTATGGGGGTGTGGACGTGGCAGCTGCGGAGACCTGGATGTTATCGATAGAGAAACATCTTCGGGTTGTGGATTGTATTGATCGACAAAAGGTGCAGCTAGCTACCTTTCTCTTACGAGGCAATGCCGAGCGTTGGTGGGAGATGGTGCGATGTCGGTTGGGGAATCGAGAGCCAGAATGGGCAGAGTTTCAAGCAGCTTTTAATGAGTACTTTATTCCCGATTGGGTATGTGAATAGAAGATATATGATTTCATTTAGTTGGTGCAAGGTAGCAGCACAGTGTCCCAGTATAAGGCCGAGTTTACTTCCTTGGCTCAGTTTGCTCCTGACTTGATCTCTACAGAGATAAAGAAAGCGGCTAAGTTTCAGATAGGTCTTTGAGTAGAGATTCGTCATTCCTTGGCGGGAGCGAGGATTTTGGATTTCTCCACTATTGTACAACGACCTTATGCGATAGAAAGGGATTTAAATGAAGCTAAGGGAAGACAAAAAGTATAGAAAGAAATATGGTTATGAGCATAAAGCATGTTGTATGTGTGTAAATGTCCCCTATGGTGCTACACCGTCGAGCTCGGGTGGCTTGAGAGCCAGACTTGTGTAAGCTCGAGTGGGCCGTGAGGCCGAACTCGTGTGGGACCCAGGTTACCTTGGTATACTTGTTATATGTATTGTGATGGTAATGTAGAAGCATGCATTTTGCCTATGTATACATTATGATGGCTGGAACTTGCATGTACATGTTTTCCCTCCTCATTCCATGCTTTGGCGAGATATTTATGGTTATCTATGGATGGTTCTCCTCGTTTTTCTTACCTTTTATTCTATGTCACTTGTTGAGCTTTGTAGCTCATTCATTTTTTGCATCATTCCAGGTAAGGGCAAGTCTGTGGCTGATAAGGAGCCTAGCCAAGCGGGGTCCGGCGTCTAGTTGTGTACAGAGTCGTTCATGATCGAAAGATCATTGGGAGTTTTGGCGTGTGTTTGGACTATAGATATATAGTGTTATGGGCCTTATTCTGTCTTTTTCTATGCTATTACAGATGTATGACCCATTGTGCATGGCAGCATGTTGCCTAGCTATTTAGAAAATCTTGCTATCCTTTCCAGTTTTGTGTGTATGTGTTCCTCCATAACCCTATTAGGTACCGTTTCTTTTTGACACCTTTCCCTTGGTGCCTCGGCCAGGGTGTCCAAGGGCGAGGTTGTCAATATAGGTCCACAAAGCAAACATTCAGATAACCGTCCCCCATAATAGGTGAATATTGACTCCACCTCACCGAGCCACTAGCAACCTCGATGACAGAGCTTACCACTTGTCCGAGCCTTCAGAAAAACCCCCTGCCCAGATCACAAAACGCAAACAACTTGCGAAAGTACTATAGCTAAGCATCTGTTTTCCTGTATCATTCAATTAAAAAAATGCTTATTTAATCAAGGCACTTGTTTCCACTTATTATGTCCTCACATGGAAAACCTCGGGCTCCATTGGTATCAAATAGGCCTTGTATCAACCTACGTTGTATCAAATAGGCACAAAAGATAAACAGACCTTGGATCACCTCAATCTCGCCCAATTGACTCATTACAAGGTACCTGAGAATTCATCATTTTATCGCTCAATACTTTATCCCAGTGTTAACAGACTAGGAACTACCTTAGCCTCACCAAAGCTGCGCCCCAGGCCAAGCAGACCCAACAACCTCATCTCACCTAACACTTACGCCGGATAGGATAAATATCCAAACGCGACACTGACAAAATCAACGGAAGCCACAAGGTACTCGAAATCCCTCATTTTTACTACCCATAATTCATTCAATGAGAGTATTAGCAACACAGGACCTTGATCCAGACTCGGTCCTCCTTTAAATTATGCTCGGGACCCAGACCAACATGGTAAGGCCGTCCCGTGCAGACCTCGGGCACAGCCCCGTCACTACTCTAGGGCCTCGACCTTGCCTCTACCCTATCGAGCCACGCCTTGTATCAGACAAGCACGCCAGACCCCGTGCCTTATACACTACAAAAAAATCGGGATTTAGCGATGAATTTTTACCAACGGAACAACGATGGAATAGTGACAGATTAGAAAAAAAAATTTGCGAAATTAGTGACTAATTAGTGACACAAATTAGCGACGAAAAATTACTCCATCACTAAACTAATTAAAAAAATTAAGAAACTAAAAGTTCTTTATTTTTTAGCAACGGAAATATTAATCCATCGCTAAATTTAGCGACAGAAAATTGTTTCCGTAGTTGAATTTTCATAAGAAAAATAAATAATTTTTTTTATTTAGCGACGGATGGATTCGCTGTTTTAGCAACAAATTAAATAATCCGTTGCAAATTTTATTTTTCTTTTTATTTTTTTTATTTTTTAGTCAATTAATTTATAAGTATTTAAACTTGAGAGGAATATTTAAATATTTAAATTATATAAAAAATGAAATATATTAATATATAAATATATTTAAAAAATTAAAATACATTTAAACATGAGATGAATATAAAAAAATTAATTTATAAAATTTAAAATTTTTAGTTTAAATAAATATATTAATTTTAAAAATCATGATATTGTTAAATTGTAAATGTGTACAAAATGCAAAACAAACACTACATTTGAAAAATAAATAAAAAGTATAAAACCATAATATTGTTAAAGTTTTGATTATTCTAAATTTTAGAAATCTCAAAAATGAAATAATATCTAAATATTGCATTAGAAAGAAATCTAGGGGTTACCTTATCAGTCTCTTGCTCTCTATGAATAAGAAAACTTAATGTTAAGTTAATATATGTCACAATCCTAGTGAAATTATAATTTTACTTTGGACACAAGACTGACTATGCATCAAAAGATTTGCAAGTGATCACATTCACGTCCTAAACTTATTTTTCTCTTTGCAAGCCTCTCAAAAACACCAAGGGATAACTCTCTTGCATGTTGATTGAGACATTATCTAGCATAAAAAAATAATTCATTATTATATCTCAACAATAATAGTGTAAATTCAACATATAATAATGGTTATTAAAACTTAACTCGAACATGCAATTTTTATTAGAAAGAATTAATTTTTAAAAGAAATTCACAAAATGCCTCCTTATTTTTTATGGAAGTATTATGAAAACTATTTCTAAACTCTATAAATGTTGATATTCGTGTGTCGGGTTGTTCGTTGTTTTGTTAATCATCATTTGACCTCTTTGTATGATAGTCGTATATTGTTAGTTTTTTAAATTTATTTTCTTTTCAATGTTTAATTTTATTTTTGTTGTTTACAAGTTTTGTCTCGTTAATTCTTTGTGAGATTCGAGATCTATCCTGATAATCTGTAGATGTTATATGGTTTCGTTTAAGGTAAATATTATTTATTAAAAAAATAATTATTTGATGTAACAAATTAATAATAAATAATCTAATATATCAAATTAATTTGTTATAATTATTAGATTTCTAATATAAGTATATTTTTAAATGAATATTAATTTGAAATGCAATGATTTAAATTATTTTATTATGACATTTTAAATGATTACAATAAATTATTATTAAAATTATTTATACGTAGTCATAATTTAAATTATTTAATCCGCTATCATAATTTTAAATTATATTATTTTTATCAATTAAATAATACTAATTATTATTTTAATAAATTATATTATTTTTATTTAATATTAAATATTAATAAATTAAAATGGCGAGAATCTCCCCAACTCTCTAAATGCTCATATTCTTGCATCGGGCTTTTCGTTGTTTTGTTGATCATCTTTTGATCTCTTTGTATGACAGTCGTATATCGTTAGTTTTTAAAATTTATTCTCTTTTTAATTTTTAATTTTATTTTTGTTGTTTACAAGTTTTGTCTCATTATCTATCCTAATAATCTGTAGATGTTCTGTGGTCTTCATTTAATGTAAATATTATTTATAAAAAAAATAATTATTTGATGTAAGAAATTAATAATAAATAATTTAATATATCAAATTAATTTATTATAATTATTAGATTTATCATATAAGTATATTTTTAAGTTAATATTAATTTGAAATGCAACGATTTAAATTATTTTATTATGACATTTTAAATGATTACAATAAATTATTATTTAAATTATTTAATAATTATCATCATTTAAATTATTTTATTCATTATCATAATTTTAAATTATATTATTTTTATCAATTAAATAATAATTATTATTATTTTAATAATTTTAATATTAAATAAATGATAGAGGCGGGAATCTCCCCACCTTTTTCCCTCCCCCCCATAAAACCCTTCTCCCCCTCTTCCTCTTTCCCACCCCCGAGAAACCCTTCTTCTCTGCGTCCACTTTCTCTTTCGATCTCTACCTCTCTCTGGTTCGATCTCTCACCCTCGACCTCATTGTCGATCTAGCCCCTTGGTCCGTAGCTGGAGAGGTTAGTGCAATCTTTTGAGGTTTGTTGATGTTGTTTTGTTTGATTTTAAATTCAATATTATGGTTTGTTGTTTAGCTTCCAACTTATGGAATTCTACAATCAAAAGATGGAATAATGAAATTTGAGTAGCATCATCATACATGTGTGGTTGAAATCTTTTTTTATATTTTTATATGCATGTGTAGTCTGATGATGTTTTCTCAATTAAATATGTAGGTTAGGTCTGTTTTTTATTTGAAAGAAAAAAGAATCATCTGCGGCTAATGAGTAATGAAGAATATCTATGAATTGCAAATAGAAAGGCTAAATTGTATTTAAATTTTATATGATTTAGGAGATTTTTTATGATTTAAACATATTTTCAAAAAGTTCTTATGTATTTTTTTTTATACCTACTTTGTCAGGTTAATGAATCTTGTTACTGGATATAAAGAGTTTTATAGGATTTCGCTACAGGTAGTGGCAAGTTCTGTACACTCCAATTTTATGCTTAAACTCTCTTTTTAGTGCAGAAAGTCTACATTGTTGATTATTTAAAAGTATAATATTTTATTAAATTATTACTAAATTTCAAAAATATTACATGAAATTACCCTAAATGTTTCAAACAATAATGCATTTATCATCAACCAATCAAATATAATAAATACAGGACTACTATTATACTTAAAGTAATAATTAAAATTTTCCTACTTTAATTGTGTAACAAAATTATAATTATGATCGAAAATTTGAGCAGTCATTGAGTTTTACAATATTATTATTGTTTTTTCATGATTAGAAGGCGAATAATTTAAAATTGTGAAAGTAGTTTTGAAAGTAGTCATTGTGTTTTTCCCTACTTTGTTTTGAAAGTAGTTTTATTGTGCCTTAAGATAAGGGTTTATTTGCCAAGGTAAATTGTTAATATATATATATATATATATACACACACACAAATATATTAAATTGCAATTGAGTGTTTAAATTTAGATTGATTTCCTTAATTATCAAATTGTATTTATTAAATTGTTAGACTTTTGATTTTGCTGTCCCTTCCTAGAGTTTTGACTTTGCTCAAATTTGGTTCTCGTTTATTGAATTTATTCATTTTATATGATGATTATGAAGTATATGATGCGTTGAGAATTGATGATATTGCATATATTGAAGTGTTATATTTTTGTGTTTTTTTTTTTTTTTTCTTACATAGGGTGTAGTCCAGCTATAGGGGAGATTCTGTCGAATTTTCTCTAAAAATTATATTAAATAAAAAAAAATTTCACTCATTTGTTGAAGTATCATTAATTTTCTCGATAATAAATTAATATTTGATAATACCAATTTAATTATTTGGATCCAACCAGACATGTTTCTTAACTAAGTTTTTTTATTTCTCTTCATTTTTTTTATCTTCAATATATTTGATAAATTAGCACATACTCTTGATAAAAAGACTAATGTGATTGAATGAAACTAAAAAGTAATTTAAAGAATATTTCATATGACACTTTTTTGTTGTTGTACTTTTGTATAATAGTTTTAATGATGAAAAACATATATTGGTTTAATTCCAAAGTCATGAGTCAAGTATGTGGTTTTCAATATATATCAATTTCAATATCAAGTTTCACTTTGTGAAAATAAAAATCCTGTTTTGACTAAGTCTAGAAGATTAGCACCTTATAAGGAGAAGTATAAAATAATGTTTTCTTTTTAGAAAACTATCTCCCGGTAATTTGATATCTATCATTCATTAGTGCTAAAACGATTTTTAATGAATTTTTCATTAAATAGAAAGTATATATTTTGGAGGTGGTATTATTGCTAAAACTTAAGTTTATTCTAAAACCCAAAATTTACTTTCTTATTTATTTGGATTTTGATTTTCTAAGTATTTTTATTGAATCCAAATAGGGGGTACTTCGTTATTTATATTTATGTATTAAAGTAAATGGAGGTAAAATATAAATAAAAGAAAATATGGATATTTACTTAAACTAAAGAAATGTAAATAACCTGTGATGTATACATGCTGTGGATTATACTTTCAAGCAAATCATTCTAAATATCTGTCATGTTCCTATGCATGTTTCGAAACCCTTTTGAAAAAGTTTTCAATGTTTTTAGTGTATGCTATTTCGAAACATCTATGCAATGTATGTGTTTTCAATTCAGGTTTTGAACTATGTTTCGAAACCTATATGTCTATGTTTCGAAACCTCATTTTCAGAGAGGTATATTTTGAAACCTATATGCATCATGTTTCGAAACCTCATTTCCAGATAGGAATGTTTCGAAACCTATCATGTCATGTTTCGAAACCTCTGACATTCTGTCAGCAGATTCATTTGAAAATCGAGATGCATGTGTGCTGTATTTTTGTATGCTTCTCACATCATTTGTTTAATGCATTCCCCATGCTATGAGATTCAAATTTGAATTTGAATGTGAGTGCTTATAAAATACTCAAAGTGGGTATAAGACTTTGTCTCCCACTATCTGTTGTCTCTAAGTGCTTTGTCCAGCTGGAAGCTTGTATGTTTCGAAACCTATTGTCTATGTTTCGAAACCTTGGTCTATTTATGTAATGTTTCGAAACATACTTTATATGTTTCAAAACCTACTTTCCTGTCTTGTCTCTAACGGCTATAAACGGCCAGATTTCTATATCTTGGTATAAATAGCAGGTATTTGAAGATAAGAAGAGATTGATAAAGATTGATTGAGCAAGAACAAGAGACAACAAGTGAGCACACACTAGACACACACACACAAGCACAAATGATCTAAATCCATTTAACAAGCATTCAACGAAGATCCATTCAGTCATAGATATGCATTGTGATGTGAAAAGAAGAAGCAAGTGCAAACAACGAGTATCATCCTCCAGCTCTCCTCACCTCAAGTTAAGAGGTATGTACAACCATGTGGTAAGGCATTTATTGCTTATTGGTTTGTAAAAGATAAAACGCTTTTTATCTTGTTAATGTTGTAAAGGTTTGAGTTTAGCCTAAAACTCATTGTGTCGAAGGTTCGAGTTTAGCCTTAAAACTCACTTGGTGTAAGGTTTGAGTTGAGCCTAAAACTCACTTGGTGCTAGGTTTGAGTTGAGCCCGTAAAAACTCACATTGTAAGGTTTTGGGGTGAATCGTGGTAAAACCTTTGTTATGGTTGATCACTAGTAAAAGTGATTGGAATTGCAAATCCTTCAAGTGGGTAAGCTTGAAGGTAGTGGAGTAGGCGGGTGCCGAACCACTATATATCTTGTGTGCAATTGTTCTTTAGTTTTTGCTTATCATTATTGCCTATTGCACATGTTATCATAAGATTTGTTATCAAAGGCTAAAATAGTTTTCTTGAGTATAAACTTATACACATACATACAAAACATATCTTTGATATACAAACATATTTGGTATTCTCTTATTCATGTATATCATCTTTACCAAAGATCATTAGTTTGAAATACAAGTCAAAAGATTTCGAAACTAGCTATAATAGTAAGGTATATTTCGAAACACATATAGTAGGTTTCGAAACCTACTTAACAAAAAAGTTTATTTTGAAACATATAGCTTATATTTCGAAACCTAGTATTCTACCAACAATCAAAATTTTAAATTATCGAAAATCTACCTAATCCCAATTCACCCCCCCTCTTGGGATATATTTGTCATCATTAGGAACCAACATTTTTTAATTTGATATGAGCATGCATGCTACGCATTATTTCATTAAGTTTTTCTTCTTATTAATCTTATTGTTAATTTTTTTGTTGGTTCAAATAAGTTCAACCATAGATCTAACAAGAACTATAAGTAAACATTTTTTAAAGTTAGAATAAATTCTCATTCATCTAAACAACAAACATTACAATAATTTATAAATAGAGATTCAATACAAAAAATCTACCGTAAACATTTGGATCATATCATTATCTTAAAGTAATTTTTTATTATTTTGAATTTTAAATGAGATTACAGAGATCAATGAGATCATTCATGTTTTAGAGGAAAAATATATATACACGTGAAAAAAAAAATCAAATTAATGTATTGATCAATGATCATAGATTTATAAATAGGGATTTAATACAAAAAATCTACTATAAACATTTAGATCATACCATTATCTCAAAATAATTTTTTTATTATTTTAAATTTTAAATAAGATTGCAGAGATCAGTGAAATCATTCACGTTCTAAAGCAAAAATATATATATACACATATGAAAAAAAAATTAAATTAATGTATTGATCAATGATCATATGGACAAAGGCATCCAAAAGGACAAAATATTACTTAAATAATTTTGATATATGCTTTTTATACAAATCACGAAGTACTTCTCAAAAAATATATAGAAATTCCTAAAAAAAATTATTCTATCATTGGAATGGATGCATCAAATTTTTTGAGCAATACCCATATTAAGATTGTTTTTGTTTATAATATTCTATAATTCTATATGTATGAATCAATCAACTAAGATTTATGAAGAACCCAATATCAACACAACCAGAGATCGTACATTTGACAGTACTTGATATGTCGTATAAAGTAAAAATGAAACTAAAAATCTAATAATTAATTAATATCAACTACTTCCAACATTTATAGTGCAAATTAAAAAACATAAATAAATAGCATAGAGATTTAATAGAATAATCTTGATCAATGAGAAGTATAATTTTAATTATATATTTTATTTATTTGTGTATTTATATTTTATTATTTTTAAAAATAATTTACATTTTATTATTATTTATATTGCATTATATTTTATTTTTTAAAATAAAATATTATATTTTAATATTTTTTTAAAATATTAAATTAAATCATATTTATATTTTATTATTTAATTTTATAATTTATATTATATTTTATTATTTTTATAAAATCAGCCACCCCCAAAATCCCTCCCCTTTTCAATTTCCCCCCACACCCCCCTGGCCACAGCCACGTGTCCCCTCTACTCCTCGCCACATGTCCCCAACCCCAAACTCTCTCCCTCTTTTCAATTTTCCCCCACCCCCTCCCCGTTCAGCCACGTGTCCCCTTCCTCCTCCCTCCTCCAGCCACGTGTCCTCTTCCCCTCGCCCCCCCTCAATTTCTCGCCTAAATCTGTCACCCCCTCCTTAATTTTTTAAAGAAAAATTTTATTTACAGCCACATTTTTACTCTTCACAGCCATATTTTAATGTACCTAAAATACCCTCTTTTAAAAACTTATTTTTACCCTCACAGCCACTTTCTCCCTCAACCGATCATACGCAGCCACCCGCCTATTCATATTCATAACGAAGACAATGCAACAAAAAACACACACCAGATTCGATACAAAAACGAAAAAATAGATGAAAATATAAGAGTAGTAGAACACATATATACACAAACACACATATATACATTGAAAATCATGTATGCACCAAATACACAAACATACACACATAGATATACACACGTATATAAACACACACACACACACACACACACACACACATATATATACGCGCGCGCGTGCACACATACATATATATATATATATATATATAGAGAGAGAGAGAGAGAGAGAGGAAACAACGGCCATGGGGGCAGCCATAGCCGCTGGAGGTGTGCCCCGAACCCCAGCGTTCGGGGGAGCCAAATCCCCCCGAACTCTAGGGTTTGGGGCCCTAAGGTTCATGGTGCACCTTCGGCGGCCATGGCTGCTCCCATGGCCGCCTCTTCCTTTGTATATATATATATATGTATGTGTGCGTATATATATATGTGCACGCGCGCACGTGTGTGTATATATGTGTATGTTCATGTATTAACTATAAAATTATCAATTACTTATAAATCATATGCATTGACCTCTTCACTCAATAAGATCTTCTTAACATATCTAATTAAAAGTTTGAGAATAACTTATTAAATAAATATTAGACCATCAAAAGAGAAAGAAGAAGTAGGAAAATTAAAATACAAATACACAAGTTCAAAAAAATGTCATTATCCATTTGAATTACTTGTCATTGCAAAGTGATAAATTTGTCCCTCTAATAATTATAAGCATGACATGCAATATAGATTTAATAAATTTTTATCAATAAATATAAATATTAACTATAAAATTATTAATTACTTATGCACTTACATCTTATCTCATGAACATATCTAATTAAAAATTCAAGAATAACTTATTAAATAAATATTAGACTCTCGATTACTTTTAATCTTAATGATAATAATAATAATAATAATAATAATAATAATAATATTATTATTATTATTATTATTATTATTATTATTATCATAATATATATATTCTATACATATTGCACTTGCAGTAGGTGCAACATTATATAATATTACAAGGTATAATATTATATATTCTATACATATTGTATAATATTATAATGTGTAATATTATATATATATATATATATATTATATTGAGAGCCTCCGAACTTCAAAGTTCGGAGGCTCCCAACGCCTCCGAACTTTAAGGTTCGGAGGTAATATATATATTATGTATATATTATGATACAGGTGCAATATGTATAATATATGTGTAATATTGAAATGTGTAATATATTATATTATATTATATATAAAGTGAAAATTGAGAGCCTCTGAACTCTGGAGTTCGGAGGCAGCCAGTGCTTCTAAACCTTGGAGTTCGGAAGCACAGGCCATCTCCGAACTCCACGGCTCGAAGGTAACCAACGCTTCTGAACCCTAGAGTTCGGAAGCGCAAGTCGCCTGCAAACTCCACGGTTCAGAGGCGATAGGGGTGGCCATGGCTAATTCGAACTCTAGGGTTTTGAGTCTGCCACCTCCTCCAAACCTAGCGGCCATCGCCACCTTCTCTTCGATGTAGTAGGACACTGGCAAGATGAAAGGACTTCACCTCTTCTACCACATACCATACCTACAAAATAACACAAAAATATTAAAGAAAATTATTAACACTATAATTACAATAAAAAAAATTATTATCACTATAATTACGATAAAAAAAATTATTAACACGAATCACCCTGACCCATCGCGCCTCCAAACCCTAGAGTTCGGAGGCTTGGGCAACTTTCGAAACTTGGGTTTCGGAGGTGCGGGTTGCCTCCGAACCCTGGAGTTCAGAGGCACGGGCAGCCTCTAAACTGGGTTTGAAGGCGATGCTGCCTCCGGGTTCGGAGGCCGCCGCTGGCGGCGCCACCACCACCACTTTCGAACCCAGGTGACTATTGTAACATCCTGCATCGAGCAATAGGAAGGACCAGAATAACTTACCCTGATAGGCCTACACGAACTTCCCGGGGGGGTCACCCATCCTTGGATTACCCCATGTCAAGCACGCTTAACCACGGAGTTCCTTGCCTACATTCAGCCCAAAAGGTATCCAGCTGGTGTTGTTTCCTTCCTTACTTATCCTCGATATATAGTATTCTCATCTGGGCTCCCGGGGTGTTACATTCTCCCTCCCTTGAGCACATGACGTTCTTGTCATGCGACCTTACAATTGGTCTCAGACCTTCTTCCCTTGGAGGCTGCCATCCTAGAAGCCTATCAGGAGCCACTTCTTGATCAGGCTTCGCACCCCGGCACTACTCCTCGCCCTCATTGGACCGCTTTCTCCAAGGGTTGTCTCTGATATCACCCGTAACATCCCGCATCAAGCGATAGGAAGGACCGGAACAACTTACCCTGATGGGTCTATGCGAACTTCCCAAGGGGGTCATCCATCCTTGGATTATCCCAGGTCAAGCACGCTTAACCCCAAAATTTCTTACCTACATTCAGCCCAAAAGGTATTCAGCTGATATTGTTTCCTTCCTTATTTATCCTCGATATATATTATTCTCCTCTGGCCTCTAAAGGTATTACAGCCACCGCCTTCGCCTTTCGAATCGCCTTGCTAGAAGGTGCACTATCTGCCTCCAACCTCTAAGTTCAAACCAATTGTAAAATGTACAAATTACTTGTAATTTATTGGTGAGATGAGCCAAACCAAGCGCAGAGCAGAGACATGACAACTGTAGGGAAGGCGACGGTTAATAGGGGTTGCAGAGAAGCAAAGGTTATAAGAGAAGGGGACGACGGCGAGTGGTTGTAGAAAAGGTGACGTGCGCGGGATGTATGGGATATATGAGGGTAATTTTGGAATGTAAGTGGATACAAAAAGTAATAATAATGGTTGTGAAGAGTAATTATTAAATTTATGTTAATTATGGTTGCAAAGAGTAAAAACAAGGTTGCGAATAGAATTTCCCTTTTTTAAATTCCTCCCGCCCCACCTTCCTATTTAATCTCTTCCCTCTCCCTTTTCCCTTCCCCTCCTCACTCTTCTCCTTGCCATTTCTCCCTCCTCTACATCACTGGAGGTATTTTTTTTCCCCTATATATTTTATTAATTTAATTGCTAAATATGTTTTGAATGTTTCTTAAATAAAAAATATTGATATTAGTTATAAATTGTTTTGTTTTAATTGATATGTCAATTTCATTTTAATATCTATGTTATTTATATTTATTACATGTATGTTATTGTTTATTTTACGTTTATATAATTATATATTTTGTATATATTATTGTGTATTATGTATATATTATTGATCATTTACATGAGAAATTATTAAAAAATGTGTAAATTAGAAATAAAAAATTATTATGCCAATTAACATTTGTAAATGAAATATTAATTATATGTAAAAATTTAATAAATATACAATTTTTTTTAAAAACAGTGTTTTAAGTAGTTATTTATTAAATATATTATAATAATTAAAATAAGAAAATCTTAATATTTGTATTTTAATTAGTTCTTATTTGTATTTTAAAATTAAAAATACAAATATAATGTTATAAATATTATTGGTTAGTTAGGTATTCATTAAATACAAGCTTTAAAATTAGAAATACAAATATAATGTTATAAAATTTAATTTTGTAAATGAAATATTAATTATATGTAAAAAATTTAATAAATATACAATTTTTTTTTTGTAAAAACAGTGTTTTAAGTAGTTATTTATTAAATATATTATAATAATTAAAATAAAAAAGCTTAATATTCGTATTTTAATTAGTTCTTATTTGTATTTTAAAATTAAAAATACAAATATAATGTTATAAATATTATTGGTTAGTTAGGTATTCATTAAATACAAGCTTTAAAATTAGAAATACAAATATAATGTTATAAAATTTAATTTTGTAAATGAAATATTAATTATATGTAAAAAATTTAATAAATATACAATTTTTTTTTGTAAAAACAGTGTTTTAAGTAGTTATTTATTAAATATATTATAATAATTAAAATAAAAAAGCTTAATATTCGTATTTTAATTAGTTCTTATTTGTATTTTAAAATTAAAAATACAAATATAATGTTATAAATATTATTGGTTAGTTAGGTATTTATTAAATACAAGCTTTAAAATTAGAAATACAAATATAATGTTATAAAATTTAATTTTGTAAATGAAATATTAAATATATATATAAAAAATTTAATAAATATACAATTTTCTGTTGTAAAAATAGTGTTTTAATTAGTAATATTTATGAAAATATTTTATTTTCATATAAAAATTAATTTATATGAAATTAATTATATTTTCATATTTATATGATTTAATTTAATTAATGAAAATATTTTATTTTTTAATTTTTACATTCTAACCTGATTTAAGATAATTAAATTTTAATATAATTTTAATAAAATAAAATATATATATTTTCTTAAATTAAAAATATATTTTAGTGACGGTTCTGTCACTAAATTAATTTTATTTAAATAAAATATATAATTTTTTTAAATTAAAAATATATTTTAGTGACAGGGTTCCTATTGCTAATTAAATTTTAATTAAATAAATATATAATTTTTTTAAATTTAAAATATATTTTAGTGACGAGCTCCTGTCGCTAATTAAATTTTAATTTAATTTTATTTAAATAAATATTTAATTTTTTTAAATTAAAAATATATTTTAGTGACGAGTCCCGTCACTAATTAAATTTTAATTTAATTTAATTTAAATAAAACATATAATTTTTTAAATTAAAAATATATTTTAGTGACAGGGTCATCTGTCTCTGATTAGCGGTGGGATAACCCCATCGCTAATTTGTGACGGGGTCACCCTGTCACAAATCAACGACGGGTGACCTGTCACAGATCAGTGACGAGGTCACCCCGTCACTAATTCCGTCTCTAAAACGTTCGTCACTAAATTTTAGCGACGCCATTTTTAGTGACGGATTTTCTTATTTTAATGACGAATTATCCTGTCACTAAATTATAGATTTTTTTGTAGTGTACTTGCTTCCTTGGACGAGTTGGGTCTAGTGAAGGCGACAGAACCCAATGCTGTAAAGACTAATGCGGATAATAGTCATGGTAGTGGTTGGAAGAGTAAGAGTATTTTTTAGGATTTGCCTTACTGGAAAACTCAACTCATTCAACACAACTTGGTTGTTATGCATATAGAGAAAAATGTGTTCGAAAATGTGTTCAATACAGTGATGAATGTACCAGGCAAAACTAAGGACACGATGAAGTTGAGAGAAGAGTTGAATCAATATTGTTGTCGCATTGCTCAACCAACTTTTACTCTAAATAAGAAAGAAAAAGTTGTCTTGTGTGTGTGGGTAAAAAATCTGAAATTTCCTGATAGGCATGTGTCGAACATGGCTAGATGTGTTGACACAAAGAACCTTAAGTTGTTTGGGATGAAAAGCCATGACTGTCATATGTTCATGCAAAGGTTGGTGCTTGTTGCATTTCGGGAATTACTGCAGCAAAAAGTATGGGAGGCCCTGACTGAGTTAAGTCTTTTCTTCAAAGATTTGACATCGACCGCTATCAAAAGTGAGCATATGATGAAATTAGAAAATGACATCCCCATCACTCTGTGTAAGTTGGAGCTCATATTCCCTCTAAGCTTCTTTGACTCTATGGAGTATCTTCCAATCCATTTGGCTTATGAAGCAAGGATAACAGGTGTAATACCCAAGAATTTCAAAAGGACTCAAGAGTAAATTTTCTTGGGGAAAAAGTGAAATTTTAGATAAATTGAGGGTATAAGGGTAATTTATTACCGTATGAATGACCGAATAGACTGTAAGGAGTGCCTTGGAGCCAAGATTCCAAAGAAAAATAATGTGGCATTAACGAGCATCCCGAGATAGGATTTATGGTATCGAAAGAAATTGGATCGGGAACAATTTTTGGTACAGCTAAAATGCAGCTGTCATTTAGGCTGCAAAACCAAATCTTTAGAGGCGACTTTCGAGAAGTCAACAGAAGCTTGAGGGTGTTTCAGTTTTTTATAAGGATCAACCCTTCAATGGTTTCAGGAAGAAACGAGAGGGTTTAGGGCCAAAACGAAGATTCGGGCCTAAATGTAATTTTTTAAAATTGCTAGAGGGAGGTCGAAATAATATTTTTTCGGAATCTTCAAGAGTCAAATGGATGTCTTAGGACTTGAGGGTCTTAAATGCAATATTGAAAATTTTAGGGGCTAAGTAAAAAGGGCCAAAAAGGTAAAAGCCAAAAGTTGAGGGGTTAAAGTGCAAAAAAAGGAAAAAGCTTGCAATGGGAAATCGACCATCATCTTTTTGGTCGGCCACGACTGATTTTGGCCACAGGGTTGCACGAGGGATGGTCGGGGGAGTATCTTTTGTGAAGGCAAGAGGCGACAACGACCATTGGGTTGGCCAGAAAAATAATCGAAAGTTGGTCGTCCACTTGCAAGTGATGATTGTGTCGGATAAGGCTCGTTTTAGGTCGATCCAGGGAAGGTTTATGCTCTAAGGAGCATGGGTTAGTCAGCCAAGGGCATTTGGAAGCCTGATTTTTCCTATAAATAGGCGTTCATGGTGGCCGAAAATAGGAAAAGTGGGAGTTTCAAATTGGCTGCGATTTTGAACAAATTGGGATACCAAAATAGAGGGCTTTTGTTGCCCATGGCTTAAAGGTCATTTCTGGAGAATTTGGGGCATTTTCATGGAGGTTTGAAGGGGTTTTGAGACTCGCTGGAGATGGGAGGCGGCCGGTCTGGCCGAGCTTTAAAGTAGCCGGTGGAAGGTCTTCCGGTGCTCCTTTCAGCCCCCATAGCATGCCAAATGGATTGACTGATCGAGGAGTCCAAGCTGGTGGAGTCGGACAGTTTTTCTGGTGTGCCGTGGTCGGAGAAGATAACCGGTGCGTGGGCCACACGCACAGCCCACGTGCCAACGCGTGAAGGCACGTGTGGGCTTCAAAAATTTTGGGAAAAATGTCCAAAAATCCAGAAAAATATGTTCTCGATGTTTTTGTAAAAAGATTTGGATTTAGCCTTCCCGATGTCTCAATTTTTGCACCGAATAGTCTCGTTTTGCGTGAAAATGCAGCATTCGAGTAAGTCTAGTGTTTTTTCTTTGAAGTTCATGGAATATTATGAATTTTTGTGAAAAGAGATTTGAGAAAATAGTCTCGAGGGTATTTATTGGGATTTTTAGAAGGCAAAATGAAAGAAAATGAAGGAAAAATGAAAGAAATTGGAATATTGAGATATTTAGTAATTAAATATGCTTTTTATGATTTATGCGCTTGAGGAAAAGTGATTGGTGCAACTTTCGAGAGTTTGGCACGAAAATCGGGGTCAGACATGCATATCGAGGTGATGCACGCTTTTTGAGAAATTCGAGTTTATCTCTAAATGTGAGTTGTCCAATCTTATATGATATGATTGTTTATTATGCATGATATTTATGAAAGATATGATTGCTTATATATGCATGATATTTATGAAAGATATGATTCATTTTGTCATATTGCATGGAAAGTCATGATATTTGCATGGTACGATATCATTGTCATATTGATATTTGTGCATGGGAATGGGATGTCACCCTAAGAGTGTAGCCGTAATTCCCCAAGGGCAATTGATGGAATAATGTTAGGATTATCTTGTTGAAGGTGACAAGATTCTGCCTAGGATTTTATGCCGGGCTTGTGAGCTAGGGAAGTTACATTAGGGCGAATGTTTGTTGACGTTGTTGCATCATGCATCCATATATATGTTTTGAACCCTCACTAGAAGTTTTATTTTCTAATGGGTTATGCCCTGAAACATTCAAACGTTTCAGTTAGGATTTGCAGCTATGGCAAGGGGATGATTGATGACGTGGCCGATGGGTTCAGCAAGTTGTTCGGGTATATACTCATTCGGGAGGATTTCAGGACATGTTCTTAGTCATGGTTAGAAGATTGTACTATATTGATGATCATGTATAATCATTACTGTAAGAACCCATAATTTCGTGAGGTTGTCACGTAATTTAAGCAAGTTTGGAATATCGAAAAATGGCTTGATAGTAGTTATAAGTACCGAAACGACTGTAGGGAATGCCCCAGAGCATAATTGTCTAAGCAAAATGATATGATTTCGATGAGTGTCCCGAGATAGGATTTATGGTGTTAAAAGAAAATTGAATTGAGACGATTTTCAGTATAGCTAAAATACAGCTTAGATTCAGGCTAAAAAAATGAACCATCGTATGAGATTTTCGAAAAATAAATGAAACCCTGAGGGGGCTCCAGTTTCGCGTAAGGATAAACCCTAGAGTGGTTTTGGGATGAAACAAGGGTCCGGTGAGGGCGCAGGGACGAAATTGTCCTTATCGAGTAAATTTTGAATTATTAATTTTGGATTTATTGTATCGTAATGCAAATTTATTGGACGTTTGAGGGTGTATTTGCAAATTGAGAAATTCCCAAAGATAATAGGGATGAAATATGAGGTTTAAATGTGTATTTTCTCATAAGTATATTAGTGTAATACATATAAGTGTATAATGGATGGCTGACACTAAGGGATAACATTCTCGTGTGAGGGGGGCCAAATTTGCTGTAATTAAGGAATAACCAATTAAGGCATCAGGATGAGATATTGGACATAACGATAAGGATTTGAGATTGGCTGCAATTATTTGATTATGAAATGTATATATATATACATATATATCCTGTGTGTACGTGAGTGTGTGTGTGTGAAGAGGCAGAGGGCTGAGAGAAGTAAGGGAGAGACCGAGAGTTGTGAGAGAGAGAGCATGATCGAGGGAGAGAGGGCAAGATCAAGAGAGAGAGAGAGAGATCAGGGCCATGGAGATGGCCGAGGGAAGCAGCTGCAAGCTCTAAGCGGTCATGGCAGCAAGCGACTGAGCATGGCAGCCGAGCAGGGGGCTGAGAGTGGTGGTGAGCGTGAAGCCAGCAAGGCGAAGTAGCGACGAGTAGGGATGGGCAGCAAAGGAGATGGGAGCCACGGCCATGGTCGCGGGCAGCGAGCTTGGGCGGTGGCCTGGGTACGGTAGGGGGCGGCTGAGGGTGGCCACGGCGGTGACGAGCGAGGTCGGGACAACCGACGGAAGCCCGGGTGGCGGCCGACAACTGGGCAAGGTTGGTCGGGTGCAGGGGCAGGGGAGGAAAGAAGAAGAAGAAGAAAGAGAAAGAAGAAAAGAAAAATGGAAATAAAGAAAAGAGGAAAAATGGGAAAAATGGAAAAAAATCCTGAAAAGGTTTTTGAAAATTCCAAAAGTTAATTTGGGGCTTGAAGAGCATGCTCGAGATCAAGAAATGTTTCGGTCACGCATTTCGAGATTTAGCCACGCATACCGAGGAAACCCGAGAGGCTAAATCTAGGTGAGTAAAATTTCCTAAAAAATTCTAAAAATTTAGAAATGTTATTTTATGAATTGTTATAGTGAAATATTTGAGAAAATATTTAGTTTGGATTTATTGAGAAAAAATTGGAAGAAATAGAGAGAAAAATAAATAAAATGCAAGAAAATTATGGAAAAATAGGTTTTAATACTTATTTAAATAAATGTGATGATTAGGGTGCTTGAGACTTAAGTTGAAGTGACCTGTGCGAATTTTGAGATTGGCACGCAAATTGAGGTGATGTACGTATTTCGAGGCAATTTGTGTTTTTTGAGATATTCTGAACTTT
Organism: Diospyros lotus; assembly: GCF_014633365.1. NCBI lineage: Eukaryota > Viridiplantae > Streptophyta > Magnoliopsida > Ericales > Ebenaceae > Diospyros > Diospyros lotus. The sequence continues at coordinate 29,835,615 of NC_068339.1, read as the reverse complement.
GTGCTAAGGTAAGTGGTACTTTCCAAATGGTTAGTTTTATGATCTTATTATGTTGTCATTCCTTGTTGTGAGTATGTCATGTAGATTGCATTTACATGTTTTGATTTATGAAATATGCATATGAGCATGATGAGATTTACGGTCATATGTTGCATGGGTTTACGATTAGGTATTGGTGCCGTAACTTTGCCAAGGGTGCACCCATACACCCCGGTCTGGCAGGGAGACTGAAAAGATGACGGGTAATCTTAAGGTGCAGTCGACCTAAACATGAGAGTTATGATGTTATGTGCATTGCATACATACATGAGCATTAAATGTTTTGTTCCCTTACTTAGATGATTAATCATCTAACTTGGGCTTTGTCCCTAGAATATTCAAACATTCCAGATGAAGATTGTAGCAGAAACGAGGATGAATGAGGCATGAAATGACACTTAGCTAAATGCATGATGAGTTGAATGTATGTTATGTATCTCATGTATTTAAGTTCTGCTACTTCAAATTCTGAACATTTTGAGCAATGATGATGTAGAACCCCGTTAGGGTTATTGTTAGAACTTATGTTATGTATTAAGTCATGTTAAGGAATTTATGTTCCCATGATGTAAGAACTAATTTATGATTAAGTCATGATGTTAGGTTCGATTCTAGCTTCCGCATTTGATATTTATGATGATTCTCTTTCGAGATAGATGTATGGAAATTTTGGGATGGATATGAGAAATGGTATGGTTTAGCAATAGTTTTTAAGAAAAAAAAATTTTATCCCATAATTGTCTTGAGTTTTAACGCGCTCATAAAACGGGGCGTTACAGTTAAGGTTTAATGTATTTCTGAGGAATCGTCGAAATGTATCTAAGGTGCTCAGTTATCATCTCTTGATGTTAAGTCTCCATATATTTAAGTATTTAATGATATGATAGTATAGATTCTTATGTTGTTATAAAGTGAATTGATTATATACCATATCAGGTTTCGATTTTTAAGATTCTGCATTTATGATGATTACCTATCTTAGCTTATTAATTCTTATTTAGTATGCTGTGAATGTAAAACGGGATTGTCGGGAAATGGTTTATATTGAAAAAAATAATAATAATTCCTGAAATTTCTAAGTTATTTAACGCTTAGGAAAAGCGGGGCGTTACAATAGGTCCGGTTCAATATCGATGGATGTATCTGTTTCAAATGTACTATTTATTAGATTGATAATTTTCCCCCCCCCCCCCCCTATTTTCTAAGAAACATATTCATTTTGTAGTTCTCTTATCTAACTACTATACACATTTTATATAGATACCTTGGACAGTTGAAGAAAACAATTAGAAATAAAGCTCGAGTGAAATGCTCTATTTCTAATTCATACGTTGTGGAGGAAGCGTCGTTGTTGTGTTCTTATTACTTTGAGGACTATGTTGTTACAAGGCATACATGAGTGTCGTGCAACGATGCTAGTGTTGTAAATGAAGGGGATGACCAGGAGGGGGAATTATCCATTTTCAAGCATCCTTATTGACCATTTGGATGTAAAAAGTCATGAATGTTGTTCGGTGAAGAATATGATGTTGCACACAGATATATTTTGATGAATTGTTCAGAAGTAGAATTGTATCTGCAGTAAGATTTTGTTAATTAATTGTTATTAATTTCTAAATTATTTTTAAATTGAATAGTCTAATGTAGTTATTTTCATTTTTCTTATTAATTTGTCAAGAATTTACGATGCTGAGCTAAGGCAATGTAATCCCGGCATTGGCGACCACATCATTGAACACTTAACAAATAATGAATTCCCTTCCTGGTTTAATAGCTATGTGAGTTGATTAACTGAAATATTAATTCCACCCAATTTCTTATATAATTATTTCTTATATATCTGTCCTATTTAATAGGCTCGCGATCCTACGAACAATGTGACCAATTCATACATAAGGGATCTCACAAAATGGCCTTTTAACACCATTACAACATACCCTGACATGTTTTGTTAATGGATTTAAATTTCACACGATTAGCCACAGTTCGAATAAAGGCACTATGAATAGTGGCATGTGCGTTAGAGGATTCAATTATGATGATCCTGAGAAGGATTATTATGGTCGGATAATAGAGATTGTTAAGCTCGAGTATCCTTCAATGTTGTCATTCAAGAAAGTTGTATTGTTTAAGGGCGATTGGTTTATTCCAACTTTGAACGAAAGGGTCAAGATTCATCATGCATACAAGATCGTCGAGGTCAATGAAAAGAAGAAATGAAATACAAACGAGCAATTTGTTTTAACTTCTCAAGCGATTCAAGTATATTTTTGCGAATATCCAAACTTAAGGCACAACAAAAGCGATTGGTTGGTTGTAACCAAAGTCAAACCAAGGTTTATAGTAGAGGTTCCATAATCTTTTAATAATCAAGAGGCGACCCTTCCAGATGAAATGGAACTACACGATATCACGGTTGATGATGCCCAAATCCCTAAGACAGTGAATGATGGTGACGACGCTGACTTAATGATGAGCTAGTTATGGAATCAAAACTTGACGAAGCCCCAGAGTTGAATGATGAGCAAGTTTTGAGATCTGATTCTGAAGATAAGTCTGAATCGTATAATGAGCAAGTCCTGCTATCAGACTCTAAATATGACTTCGAATCAGAGGATGAGCAAGTTCTTCAATTAGATTCTAATGATGACTTAGAATCTAATGACACAGATGTAAACTTATCTGATAGTGATTAGAGATAAATTCTATTATTTAAATACTTATGTTTAATTATTAATGATATTGAATTTGCTAATTGATTTATTTTATTGTAGGTATGACAGGAGTTAGAGGACGTTTTCGCGCAGGACGCAGTGGTTCTAGACCTAGCTCTTCTGGGTCCACTGTTGCTTCTACCTCATCTACTGCAGCATTGCATATTTCGGGGGATGTTCCACTGGCCTCCCCCCTCACCAGCATCTCATGTTGCTGCCCCTGCAGTTGCTTCTGCACCAACCCTTGCTGTAGAGTCACCGGTGCATCCATCATCTCACTTGGGTGCCAACCCTTCTACGTCTGAATCACCGCATGTTATAGAGCAAGATGGCGATGGGTAACTTTGGTTTTTTTTTTTTCTTTTTTACATTATGACGTGTTAGTTTTTAAACTAATTATTATTATTTGTATACAGGAGCATTTTTTGTCGTATAGTGAACATCTCCCATATTATATCGATGATATTCAAGAAACATCTTCATAAGGAGGGTCACATTTGGAAAGAAGTGCCTTTGGAAAAGAATGGTTTGTATTGGAATGAATTTGCGGTATTAAATTTAAATTACTAATTTTTTTTATTAATTATCAATGTAGAAATGTTTGAGCTATTTAATCTTATTTTTGTTTGCAGAAAATTTTTCAATGGGATCCTACGATTGATGCATCAGTGAGGAGATAGTGGGCACAAAAGGAAACTAAGTGATACATCGATAACATTTGTAGGTGGCATGTTAATGGAAAATCGTATGGGATCGTTGGATGCAGAAGTGGGAATAAGATGAAGCTTTTAAGAAATGGTCTGCACAAGCGTCGTTGAATCGGTTGAGTGAGATGAGTGCCCAGGCGTCGGTCCTTCCTGCCACACTAGGGGCTCCATATCCTCAGTAGAGTATAAGAGACGAATGGTAAGAAATTTAATTTATTTAATTTTTTAATATTTGTAAAATTTTATTATTAAAATTTTATATATTATTTTTTTTCGAAAGGGGAGTTTGGGAGAGAGTCCACGCTGATTGAAATTTTTGAACGAAAACATTCAAAAAAAACTAAAGAATGATAGAGGGTGTATGTCGACAGATGTTCTGCGAGTGTCGTTGTAAGTTTTTTTTTTTATTGCAAATAATGTTAATTTTTTAATTAATGTAAATTTTAATATTCATAATTAACTTATTCTATTTTTTCTTTGTTAAACTGTCATAGGAAACATAAGGACAGTTGTTGGAGCAGGCAACTCAATCGGATAAGGGATCCCATCAGCCAGTTGAGTTATCGGCAGGAAAAACAAGAAGAAGAGGATTTACGGCACGAGATGCTTATCCCAATCGAAGTTTTTCGACATCGATAGCTCATCTAATGTATCATCTGGTCAGGAAAATGTCACCATGTATGAAATGAGCGAGAAGATAAATCTGCAGACTCAAGAGTTGAATGACTTTCGACGACAAATATCTGAGATGCGAGCTTTGGTTAAATGACTTACTACATCTACTCATGACATATTTCCTTCTTCTTCTTCTCATCCACAGTCAACTTATTAGCCTGACTCACTTAATGCTGGTGATGATTTAGACGATTATGTTTCGTAATTATTTTGATGTAAATGTCAGTGTGATATTAATATTCTGTTATCTAGACGGCTATGTTTTGTAGTTATTTTGATGTAACAGTCAGGATGATATTTTAATTTTTATGAATATTTTGTTTGACTATTAATTTTATAATTTCTATAATAACTTTTTTTTTTAATTTATATTAGAACAAAAATAGAGATGGAAAATAGCGACGAAAAATTTCGTCACTAAAATTAAATTTTAATTTTTTTATTTATATATTTTATTTTTTAGTGAGATAAAAAATCAATTACAAAAAATAAAAATTAATTTTAGCGACGAAAAATTCCGTCGCTAAAATTAAATTTTAATTTTTTTATTTATATATTTTATTTTTTAGCGACAGATTATTCCATTGCAAAAAATAACGACGGAAAATTTCGTTGCTAATTCGTCACTATTAAATTTGGTTGCCATAGTAGATGACTGAATTAGAGACAGAATGGCAATGGAAATTTTCGTCGCTAAATTTGAAAAAGTTACAATTACCGATGAAAAATTTTTCGTCGCTGATCCATCGTTAAATTGGCGACGGATTTGTCGTTGCTAAAATTTAGCGATAAGCACTTCAGTGACAGAAATATTCTGTCGCTAAAGCCCGAAATTCTTGTAATGATATCAGACACAGGGCCAGGAATGCTAAAAGACACTATCGCCAAAAAAAACATGCAAGACAGAACAGAAAACAAGGTACCCAAAAGACACCTACATTTCATTACGAAACTTACATCTGATTACAAGATTCATCTATGTAGCAATTTTATGTTACACTCGCCTATCACACTACAACCACTATAAGTCACAAATGCCAGGGGCAGCCTAAAAGCAGGCCCGAAGTAAAAGTAAGGCCAAGCAGTTGTTGTTGTAGGACATGCTCCCCCTATAATCATCAGTAACAGCTCTCCCCACAGGCTGCTTAGCAAAGGCTAAAACTCGTTTTGCATTGCCGGACATCTTGTCCCCGATAAAGGGGTCGGATTCCGTCGGTCTGGCAATCGCTCTCGAAGAAAATCCATGAAGGCCTAGCGCTTGTGCGAGGTGAAGATCTCCCACTTTCAACCTTGGAGCGGTTAAGCGACTTCTAGTGTCCAGCTTGATGATGCCGACGACAAACATCGAAATAGTCAGATGCCGAAGCACGGTGCTCTCCCTCGGAGTCAAACTCTAAGAAAGCCATATCACCTATTCTAGATACACCGTCCCTTACCCATCTTAGTACTGCTCTCACCCAAGCATGCTTAACTTTAAACTTCTCAACCCTCATTGTGCTGATTTCATCCCCATCACTACAAAAAAATAGGTTTATTGCGACGATTTTTTTGCGGCGGTTTTGAAAACCGCCGCAAAACATGGAATTTTGTGGCGGTTTTTCAACCGTCGCAAAATAGGTTTTTTGCGGCGGTTTATACAACATTTTGCGGCGGTTTTGAAAAATTATCGTCAAATTAATTAATTTTAAATAAAAAATTAAATTTAGTGGCGGTTTTGTCAAAACCGCCACCAAATTCATTAATAAAAAATTCAAAAAAATTGAATTTAGCGGCGGTTTTATAAAATTGAAAAATAAATTTTGCGACGGTTTTAAATAACCGCCGCAAAAATTTAGAAATTTAAAAATAAAAATTAAATTTTGTGGCGGTTTTAACAAAATCGCCGCCAAAATAATTAATAAAAAAATTCAAAAAAAATAGAATTTAGCGACGATTTTGACAAAACCGTCGCTAAATTCGTTAATAATAAAATTGAAAAGTAAATTTTGCGGCGGTTTTAAATAACCGCCGCAAAATTTAGAAATTAAAAAATAAAAAATTAAATTTAGTAGCGGTTTGGTCAAAAATTGCCGCCAAATTCAAAAAAAAAAAATAAAAAAATAAATTTCAAAAAAAATTAATAATTTAAAATTAAAATTAAATTAAATTTTGCAATATAATCTAAATTTTTAAATTTTTTAATCAATTAATTTATTTAATTTAATTTTAAATAATTTATTTATTTTAAATTTATCAATTAAATAATATATAAAATGTAAATTTATCAGTTAATTTATCAATTAAATTTTTAATTTATCAATTATTTTTTTCCCTTTCAAATTTATAAAATGTCAAATTTTAAAATATTAATTTATAAAATATAAATTTTTTATCTATAAATATAGAAATTAAATTCTAAATATATAAATTATTATATTTCATGTGCATAAAATATAAAATAAAATATATATACATGTAAACTAATTTATATAAAAATTTATAAATTAAAATATATATTAAATGTGTAATAATTAACTATTTGTAATAGTTATTAAATATATACAAAATGAAAAAAAGGAGAGGAGAGGAGAGAGAGAAAGGGGCGCTTTCATATTTTAAAAAAGAAGTTAGTATATGAATTATATTTTTTTAATTGGAAAAAGTATATTAAAATTGAATTGAATAATATTTAGAGAATATATATAAATACTATTCTTATATTGAAAAGATGATATAAATATTTTTAAATTGATGATAGAGTCAAGAAAAACACATCAAATCTCAAAAAACTTGTTATATCACATAATTTTATAATAACTTTTTGAATTAAAAATAACAATACATCTAATATGATCAGAATGTACATTTCTCTATATAATATACAAGAATCTCTATATATATAGTATACATCAAACATGACTTTGATTAATAATATATTTAGTATTATCTTTATCTATATTGTGTGTTGATTAATCAATAAATGCAATGCATTGTGTTGTGTTTGATTAATTAAGCATTACAATGTTTGATTAATCATAAATATATATGAATTAATTTAAATTCATATGGTCGAGACATGAAGTTAAAAAAACACCAACAGTGTCAATGGTTGAGATCAAATACTCAACATATTTTCTCCCCAAAACCATCCCATCCCCCATCACCTCACAAGTATCATAACCACTATTAGAGAGACAGGCAGCGAGACAGACAGCCAGTCACTTCCCCAAATCCATGGCATGGTCACTTCCTTTTCGATTTTTTCTTTTAACTCCCTCTTTACCTCAAATGTCTCTTGTCACAACCATAGCCACAGCCACTGAGTTCTTTGTACTCAAAGCTCAGATGGCTTGCAATAGTGTAAGTTTTAAAAAACTTAATTGGGCTTAATCCAAAAGAACTTGACCAGGCTTAATCCGTGAATTAAGTTTTACACATAATTAAATTTAATATTTTTATATTATTTAAAAATATAAATTAGTCAACAATATTAATTTTTTATATTAAATTATGTATATTAAATATAATTACTTTAAATGTCATAGTTAAATAATTAATTAAAAAATAAAATAAATTACTTAAAGACAAAAAAACCAAATTCCCTCCCCCAATTTCCCATTACCCGCCAGCGCCAAGGCACCCCCAATTTCCCAAATTCCCTCCCCCAATTTTACTCTCTCTCTACGAACCCTTCTCGATCTCTGTCTCTCCTTCTCGCTCGCGTCGCTAGCCCTCGCTCTCTCTCGAGGTCGCCCTCAGCCGCTCGCCCGTCGTCGCTAGCCCTCGGACCTCGCTCGCTCTTGCCCTCTCCTCGCTCGAGCTTGCCCTCGGTCGCCGTCGCTAGCCCTCGGCCCCTCGCTCGCTCGCTCGCTCTTACCCTCCCCTCGCTCGCCGTCGCTCGCGCTCGCCCTCGGCCCCTCGCCCGCCGTCGCTTCCGCTCGCTCTTGCCTCTCGCAGTCGCTGACTCGCTCTCGCCTCTCGCAGTTCCTCAGGTTAGTTCAATTTTAATATAAGAGAGAAGATCTTGGTATATTAATTGATTGTCTTTTAAGAGTCCTGGTATTTGTTATTTCTGTTACAAGCATATATTCCTACCACTGCAACTCAACTTTAAAATTTTAAAATTAAAAATTTTAAAGTTGAGTACATATGAATACATAATGTTGTCTTGTGTTACAGATTCCAATTCCATTTGATCATAGAACCCACCATAAAATTTCCTGCTAACCATCGATAGAATAAAAAAAACAGAAAAAAAAAAGTTCGATGATAATGCTGTGGATGGATTTGAGCTGATCATCCAGTTTATACTGTGCTGAAATTAGAAAAGTCAAGATGGGAAGGAAGGGGTAATTAATAAGCAATAAATGATTGGAACCTCTAAAACTTAAATAGCTGTAAATCATATCAACTACCCTCAACCACTAGTATAAATGTTGTTTGGTTCGGTCATTTTTGCTTTAAAAAAAATAGTAAATTATCAATACGCCAGGGTCACCCATCCTAAGTATTAAAATTAAGTATATAAATAACATTTTTCATAACTAAAATTGAAATTGCTGTGTTTAATCTTGGCCTTGGGAGCTTTTCTTCTTCTTTTTTTTTTTTGAAAAATTTATCAGGTTCCTTAAATCAAGTTAGGATTTAGTTAATTTTAATAATATTTTATATTTATTAAATTAATCAAAATATAACATCTGAATTACTACGTGAATAAATTAAAAACCCACAGAAGTTCCAATGATGATGCTACAATCTTTGGAATGGACAGTGGCAATAGAGCCAACAAATTGCTGCTCTCAAGCATTTAATATTTTTGAAGATTGCCCCACTCCACACCCACTCAAATGAAAAAAGAAAACTCATAAAACAACTAAAATTTTAAAATGGATCATTATTGTAATATTTTTTAAATTATTGAGGCTACAACAAAAGAAAGTAAGCTATATTTTGTTTAGCTTTCTGTTGCTTTTTTCTGTTGATTCCCACTAAGTGTCATTTTTTGTTTTTCTTTTAAAAGAGGTAGAAATTAAAAATGACTACAAAATCTAATTCACCTTAAAATTTTGTTTTGTGACTATATACTATCATGTAAGGCATGAAACCATCACATGCAATAACCAACAAACCTTGCACATTAGGTCAATACACAAAAAATTGATGTATAAAGAGACAAAAGTTGAGTGTCTTATAGAGTGACAATAATTAGGGTCTCTATTGGAAAATTGTTGTAGTCTTTAAATGCCTTTTATGTATGAAGTACGCATCTTAAAACTAATATGGATGTAATGTTTTGCATATTGAGGTGTAGATTAGAGAAGCAGAATACAAGCTACAAGCTCTATTTTAGATGCATGGATAAGTCTTGGATTACAAAGCCACGAAATACACATGAATTTCAGGAAGGGGTGCAAGGATTTTTGGAATTTTCCTTTGCCCATCGGTCTGTTGAAGGCAAAATCAAATGTCCTTGTCCTGATTGTGTTTTTAGAAATTGGGAGACCAGAGCAATGGTGTATGATCATTTGATTTGTAGAGGGTTTCCAACCACATACACTACTTGGTTTTGGCATGGGGAGTCAACTACAGGGGAAACTTCTAATAGCACACCCTCGATACAAAATCCCTTATACAGTCATGATCCAATACACAATATGATCAACGATGCTTTTGGGATATCTAGGGACCATGTGAATGTAGAAGCCTGGACCTCGCATCAACCAGTACATGAAGGTGAAGAAAGGATGCCAGAATTGAATCAAGGACCTAATGAGGAAGCTAAGGCATTTTACGATCTAGTTAGGCATGGAAATCAAGCATTGTATGAAGGATGTACGAAGTACTCGAAATTATCATTCCTAGTAAAACTATATCACATCAAGTGCTTGTGCGGATTGAGTAACAAAGCAATGTCTATGATTTTAGAATTGTTAAAAGATGCCTTCGAACATGCAGAGATTCCTGATTCTTTTTATGAGGCGAAGAAATTAATTACCAAGCTTGGTCTTAATTACAGTCAAATACATGCATGTCCAAATGACTGTATGTTGTATTGGGGAGAAGATGAAAGTAGGGAGACATGCAAAGTATGTAACACGTCAAGATGGAAACAAAGTAGGAAAGGTAACCCGACGAACATGTCTAGTGGGGGCAAGAAAAGAAAAAAGAAACCTGTCAAAGTTTTACGGTACTTTCCACTTAAACCACGTTTGCAAAGGTTATTTATGTCTTCTAAAACTGTTGAACATATGAGGTGGCATTCTGTGGATAGTAACAAAGATGGCTTGATGAGGCACCCGAGAGACTCTGAGGCGTGGAAGAGATTCGATGAAACACACCTTGAATTCGCATAAGATCCACGGAATGTTAGGCTTGGGTTAGCTAGTGATGGCTTCAATCCTTTCAGAACTTTGAGTACCAACTATAGCATTTGGCCTGTGATTCTTATACCGTACAACTTACCCCCTTGGATGTGTATGAAGCAGACTTCCTTCATCCTTTCAATGATCATTCCGGGAAAGCAAATGCCAGGGAATGATATCGATGTTTACTTACAACCCTTGATTAAAGACTTGAAGGATTTGTGGGATGGTGGTGTGGAAACATTTGACGCTTCACTCAATCAAATGTTTAATATGCGCGCTGCATTGATGTGGACAATTAGCGATTTTCCTGGGCTTAGTAATTTATCTGGGTGGAACACACACACTAGTTCAACTTGTCCAACTTGCAATTTTGACACTGTTGCCCATCGTTTACCTCATAGTAGAAAGTGGAGTTTTATGGGTCATCGCCGATTTTTAGAGCCAAATCATAGATTCAGGTTTAACCATGTTCATTTTGATGGTAATACAGAGTTTAGGAATCCACCAGTGGCACTATCAGGTTCAGAGATATTCAAGCAGTTGGAAAATGTTCATGTTACATTTGGGAAAGGGATGGAGGCTGAAGATAACAAAAAAAGAACTCACCGAAAAAATATTGTAGAAAGTGGTTGTCAACAATGGAGAAAGAAAAGTATATTTTTCCAACTTCGTTATTGGGAGTACAACTTGTTGCCCCATAACCTTGATGTTATGCACATTGAGAAGAATGTGTGTGATAATGTCTTGTACACCATTCTCAATGAAAGTGGAAAAACAAAAGATAATCTCAATGCTCGAAAAGACTTGAAAGAGATGGGCGTAAGAAGTGATCTTTGGCCAAATGAAAATGGACAGTATCGACCTGTTTTATTTACAATGTCAAATGCCCAAAAAGATGTATTCCTTACAACTTTGAAGAATGTTTTAGTGCTTGATGGTTACTCAGGTAACATTGCTAGGTGTATTGATCTAAAGCATTGGAAGATATTTGGTTTGAAAAGTCATGATTCACATATTCTTATGGAGCAACTGCTACCAATATCAATTAGAAATGTGTTGCCTAACCAAGTGTCTGCCGTTTTAGTTGATTTGTGCTCAATATTTAGGCAAATATGTGGCAAGGTGTTGAATCCTCTAGACTTTGACAAGCTCCAACGTCGAGTCATTCTCACACAATGCCATATGGAAATGCTTTTTCCGCCTGGGTTCTTTACAGTCATGGTTCATTTAGTTGTGCATCTAGTGAATGAACTGAAGCTTGGAGGCCCAGTACATTATCGATGGATGTATCCTATAGAAAGGTAAATATTCTATATATCGTAATTGCTATTTGCCATTGGATTTGTAGGTATATATGTATAACACTTTTTTCTAATTGTGTTTTTTACTTTAGATACTTGGGACATTTGAAGTCCTATGTACATAACAGGGCACAACCAGAAGGTTCCATTGCTGAAGGTTATTTGGCTGAAGAATGTTTGACCTTTTGTTCAAGATACTTGGAGGGCATTGAGACAAGATTCAACCAGCTTGGACGTGTTGATGATCAAACGACAAACAATGAATCGTCTCAAGTTTCAATGTTTTTTACTGAAATAGGGAAATCAGTTGGGAGTACTTCATATTTCAACCTTACTCATATTGAGAAACGACAAGCACACAGATATGTGTTGATGAATTCAGAACTAGTCGATCGGTTTGTGAAGTGAGTTCGTACATAAAAGATATATAATTTATCAAAATCCCTTATTTTCCTATCTTGTTGCGTTAATGACTTAATTTTATATAGGGAATTTAGAGAGATAACCAAGAGAAGGCTCAGGAATCAAACACGATCAACTATAGAGATTGAAAGAACAGTACATCGGGAATTCATTGATTGGTTCTCTAAGCGTGTAGGTTTACCATTGATATATTTTATTAAGAACAATATTTCAATCATGAAAAATTGTACTTATCGATTTCCTTTTGTTTCATTTTAGATTATGAATGATGAAAATGAATCCCATTCAGATGATCTTAAGTTCCTTGCACAAGGGCCACTTCAACGTGCCAGACAATTTAGTGCATATAATGTCAATGGATTCAAATTTCGGAGTATGGAACGAGAACATAGCTTGAAAACTCAAAACAGTGGAGTTTTTGTGATTTCTGGAACAAGAAGTCATTCTAGAATCAGTGATAACAACCCAGTTAATGGAGATGTTAATTATTATGGAAAATTGGTAGATATAATCGAGCTTAATTACTATGGTCGATTCAGGATTATTCTATTCAAGTGTAAATGGGCCAATACCATAACTGATAGAGGGATCAGACAAGATGCTTTGCAATTTAATTTAGTGAATTTCTCTCGATTGATACATACTGGTGAACGTGAAGAAGATGAACCTTATATTGAAGCTTCACAAGCACAACAAGTGTACTATGTTGAAGATGTTGTAGAAAAGGATTGGAGTGCTGTTGTACATTTAAAACCAAGAGATTTGTATGATATGGGTGAAGACACTGAAGAGACATTCTATGAGAACGAGCCATATCAAGCACAAGACTTAGAGTTATTTTTTCCTAATGATACTAGAATTCTGTCACTTGCAAGAGCACAAATAGATGATGATCCAATGCCTAATGTTGAAAATGTTGATGATGAGGATGATGAGGATATGTAATTTTATGGATTTAATTAATGCAAATGTAGAATATTATATTACATTTTACTTTGCTTATTATATTGTTGTTAGCCTTTTTCTATTTTGCCTTTCATTTTGTTTTGCTTTATCTATACGTGCATGTTTTTATCATTTATAAAAAGTTGCAGCCATGATTAGGAAGAAACGTCTAAGAGGTACCAATAGAGAAGTGGTAACAACAATATAATAAGCAAACACAACATAAAGGTTTAAGATTTTTTTTTCACCATCACCTCACATGTCTTACTAGAAGGGTTTAGACTAATTAGACAATAAATACATAATCGCTTAGGACACAAACAGAGCTATTTTCATGGCAGTTGGTCAATGTAGACTGAGAAGAAGTAGCACATTCGAATACAAGCTAACCTAATGAAACCTTTAATGTGATGTAAAAACTACAAATATAAGCATCTATTCTCTAATCTGTTTTCGTGTTTGATCAAAATTAGATGTATCCTGACAAAAATAACAATCAAAACTACTTGTAGCTATATTAGAATTATTTTATGTTACTAGAGGTTGATGCCCTTCGACAAGTAAACAAAAAGAAGCCTCTGATTTTTGCATCACTTGCAAAACTGTGACCACCAATACCAACACCCATATGGGCACTTATCATCATTGCTAACTTCATACTCATATATCTAAAATAAAAATAAGTACTGTAAAAGAGGAGCAAGTATTCACCTTCTAAATTCTAAAAATTAATTGTAAAATATTAAAATAAGTATTCTACTAAAAATTAATTGTAAGTACTTCTACTAAAAATTAATTGTAAAATATTAAAATAAGTATTCACCTTCTAAATTCTACTAAGATAAAAAAATGGGAGCGCAAGTACTGTAAAAGAGGAGTAATTCAAGACTAAAATAAAACCATCATAACCGTACGTACGTAAAATGAGAATATTATATAGTACAACAAGATTAATTAAAATAAGAATACCACAAAACTAATTAAAATGATAACACTACAATATATATATAGTAAAACGAGTGAATCACAAAACAAAAATATATAGGAGCAATACAAGACTAACTAAATGAAAACACAATAACACTAAAACTGGAACACTACAACACTAAAATATTTTTTTGCTGACTGAGGTTGGGTCAAAAACATCTTAAAGCTAATGATTTCCATTTAAACAATATATATTATACCCATCATTAATGGATTGTAGGCTTTGTTTGTTTGTAGAAAAGTATTTTCTTGAGGGTTTCTGTGTAAACAACTTATTGAACTGTGTTTTCTATTGTTTGGGTGTAATATGAAAATGTTGCTGGAAAATGCTCGAGAAAGAAAAGACAAACAGATATAAAGGATCACAACTCCGAGAAAGTGATGTTTTGGAGTTGTTAGACCTCTTGGCTGCAAGATTTCCATTTTCAGTAGAAAAAAACATATCTGTAATTATTGTCTTAGTATATGTTGAATAGCCAATTTGAATATTTTCATTTTAGTTTAAAGTATGCAAACAATCTCTATAGAATAAATAAAGAGTGGACTGCTAATAAGTATGATCATTTCTTGACAAGTCATGAGCTCCTTCTTAGACGAGTAGTGGAGGTTTGAGAAAAATGTAACTTATTTTAGTAAATCTTATTTAAACTACTCTAATTAGGCAGTAAACTCAGCCCTAGCAAACCCTAATTACTTAAAAGAGTCAACGTCACTCCAAATGGAAAAATCCCTAATTGAGTGCTTTAAAATTACAATGAAATTTGAGAAGAATCTAAATGTATAATCTCCTTCAACCCAAAAAGGAAGCTCCCATCATCAGCCTTTTGAAACAAACTTCTAGTCTTGAGGAAAGATGTTTTGATGTGTAAAAAAACAAATCAATAGAGGTTCCATGAGGGAGTAGATGTAACAGGAAGACCAAATCAATAGATGCAGTAGTAATGGAACTTTCCTGATCAATAAAGAATTCTATGTGGAAAAAAGACTAATAAAAATTAAAAAATATGTAAACAATAGTAAAAGACCAATAAGAAATTTATAGGGTAATAATTGTCTTAAAGCTTAGTTGTGACTATGGTTTGGTTCACTCTAATTTGTGGTTGGGTCTTGTGAACAAATTTGAGATTTTGATTAATGTAATGGTTGATTTGCTGGCTTTTGTTAGCGAACAGGTTGGGTCTGCTCATGATGGATCCCCCACGGTCCAAAAACAAGGTTGTTATTTTTCAAAGTGTAGGGAAAGATGATATATTTAAGAAATTAGACTCCCATATTGAGATTTGTAAAATCATGTAATCATCTAATTCTACTAGTTAGATCATCATCCCTAGAGAATCGTTCAGTTTTGAGGTATGTAAATTGTTCAAATTTGAAGTTTTATTATATTTGCTCATATTACCTTGGCAACCAAATGCAATACAAAAGGTTTTTGGTTAGCAAATTTGAAATTTTAGTTCGTCAATTTCAACCACATTTAAGTTCAAAACCCTGAGTAATCACAATAATTGATTATTATACGATAGCAATCCAAGATAAAGGACTGTTATCCAGTCCATAGTTTAATTATAAGTTAAGCGGAAAGCAATTCTGTGGGAGCTGAAAAAATGATTAACATAGAAATAGACTGGCCAATTTGGAGATATTCTTCTAGATGATGAATGTTTCTAACTACATTATAACAGAAAAAGTAGATTTAAGATGGGAATTCTTCTTCCAGACCACCCTGGAAGGCTTCATAAATTTTGATTACTTGCTTGGTTAATGGTTTACAACAAAATTGCTTGCTTCATGAGGGATCCTGGATTTTTGTTCAGTGATCTCACATGAATTTGTTTTTAATTGATAGGTGAAGACAAGGAGGCAAAGCTGTAATAGTTTGTACTTATCTTTTGTTTAAATAGGCTACTTGATTCATTTAATTCACTGCTTTATTATTCAAAAGAGAATTTCTGTTTGGATGGGTTGTTGACTGGAAATCTCAGATAACCTTTTCACTTGTGCCCAATGTTTTGCTTCTTAGAATTTTTTCAAGTTATTTTGCCTTTTTTGATGAGAGTGAAGCCTCATTAGTTGTCTTTTCTCAATTAACATCTTTCTTTGATCATGTGATTCAAGAAGGTCCTAATCCACAACCCTTGGGGCCCCCACCCAAAGACAAAAATGCAGTTTCTTGTCTATTTAGGTACTGCAAAATTGGCAGTGGCAGAGCCAACTTTATATGAATTGTAATAGTTAAAGGGTCTCTACTGTGCATTAGGCTCCCCACTTGTGAGGGTCAGGGAGGGTCATAATAAGATTATATCCATAACAAAATGCCTTGCAAACCCTTTAGATCATGATAAAACCTCTCAAACTAGAAAAGAGAATGTTCCATTGAGATGAATGGAAGCCTTCTGAATTTTCAAAAACTCTTGTTGGCGTAGGATATGACCAAGAACTAATCTCAAACCTAAAACACTACTGAGAACAAATCTTAAAACCTGAAAACACTAAGACACAAGTCTCAACTTAGACTAAATATCTGTATTCAATAATTAATCTGCAAAAGCTGCTTTTAGAAAATAAAACTAATTAGGAAATATAATCAAGTTACCAATCTGTTAACTTCATAATTTGTACCTTGATTAGATTTTGTTAAATTCTCCTTTCTCTCTCTCAGTTCTCCCTCTTAATCAGTCTAATTTTTCCCCCTTTTTCTCTCTATTTATCCCTCTCTTTCAATTCTCTCATCAAAGGAATTATAGTCAGGCTTGGGTTCCTGACAGTTGACAAGTCTTTTAAATGTAAAACATGATTAGTATTCAGGTTATCAAGTAAATTGAGCAAATATGCATTAAGTTCAAGTGTTCTCTTTTTGAGAAATGGTCTACTTGTTGGAGGGTGTGGTATTTTAAAGAATGTTTTTGGTATTGTTCAAGATGAATTTGGATCATTGCATAATTATCTTTATTAAAGTTGTTTGCTTTATGATGCACATTAATAACAAGTTCTAGTGTTGTTAAAGGCCTAAGGCGCAATAAGGCGCAAAGGGTCTTGGAGCCTGAGGCGCGCGCCTGGCAAGTGCAAGGCGCATGCTGACTAAGAAGAAAGAAAAATATACTTCTTAATTGAATAATAAGTCATAAAATAGATCCTATCACATATCAACATTTATGTTATCAAAAAATTCAGGAATTCAACATATATTAAATAAATCACAACATAAACATACTTCGTGACATACCTGTTTGTGATTTAGTTTAAAAAAACACTTTTAAAATCATGTAATCATCTAACGGTCATTACACACTCTTAAATGTAGAAAATTATATTGCATTTTACGTCGCTTATTATTATGTTTCTCCTTCTCCTTTATTATTATTATTATTATTATTATTATTATTTTTGCTTTGCTTTATATATATGTGCATGTTTTTCTCATGTATAAAAAATTACAGCCATGATTAGGAAGAAACATCTAAGAAAGACAGGCATTACTGATTTAGGTGGAGATGCCTCACTTCCCACACATGCTTCAGCATCATTGTCAGCTCCAGCACAACCCCCAACATCATCCCTAGCTCCACCACAACCTATAGCATCCTTCCCAACTCCACCGCAACCTCCATTATCTAGCCATGCCCCATCACAACCTCCAGGATCTAGGCAAACTCCATCAGAATCATCCACCCCACATCTATCTCAGGATATTCCATCGACAACCTCGTCTACATCACGTCGTTACTGGACAGTTAATGTGATAGGTATGCACAAAATATTTAAATTGCATGTAATTATTATATACTTGCATTAATTATTAAATTAGGTATATGTATTTTGATTGACAGATGAAGAAGGGCTTATAAAACAGGAAAAACTAAGGGTTAAAGATGTTTGGTTACTAGCACGTGGAAGGCGTGTTATGTTAGAGTTCAATGAATCATTCCAACCAATTGGAGATCCAGCTAGACTTCTTGGAGGGATTTTAGGAGAATTAGCCTTTGATTTTGTTGCTTTTCCTGTTAACTATGAAAGTTGGCACAAAGTACCGAAGACATACAAAGAAGAAATTTACAAAAATAGAATCATGGTAATTAACTAATATTGTATTTTTTGATATATTTTTTGAATATGTTATTGTAACTAATATTGTTGTTTTTTCAAGGAAAAATTTAATGTTGACGAGGGGCCTGCTAAAAATTTTATTTTGAAGAACATTGGAAAGAAATGGAAGGACAATAGATGTAAATTATACCATGAGTGGTATGATCCCAATATTGGTCGAGAAGCAAATATTACAAAGCATCCACCGGGAATATCTCAAGAACAATGGGCAAGTTTTATTGACTATCGTGCACGAGATAAGACTAAGGTGATGTTACTAATCTTGCTTATAAGATTACTAATATTTATACGACTAAGTGGTTAAGATTAAACTAATGATGTTTTTGTTGGATATCTAGGAGATATGTCAAAAAAATGCTGAAAATCGATTCAAATTGACAATTCCACACACAGGAGGGTCGAAGAGTCTAGAAAGGAAAAAATATGAGATGGTAATATTGCAAAAATTTATCCTTAATATGAATTTTTTATTCTAACATCAACTAATATTTATGTGAAATTGTTCTAAATTATTGGAAATTGAGAGTGGTCAGCCTGTGAGTAGGGGTTTATTATACATTGCGACGCATAAGAAGAAAGATGGATCTTTTGTGAATGAAGGAGCACGAACTATAAGCGTAAGTTTTTTTTGTATCATAACCATTCCACTTTTTGAATCATAGAAGAAACTTTTATCTATATTATGCTTTATTAGTAAATGAGTTATAAGTTTAGTTGAACTTGCTAGCAGAAAACATACATATACTAAAAAATATATGTATTTGCTTATTTTAAAAAATATAATAAAACCTAAAGTTAAGGGGAAAATAGACAGAAGTGCATGGTTTATGATTTTCCTTCTTATATTGGTGTTCAATAGGCTTTTGGTTTATGATTTGCAGAAGATGCTAATTTTTGAGATGTTCACAAAACTTGATTGATATTTGCTGGCCTTAAATATGCAACTTAATTAAAGTTCAAATTAAAATTCTTTGCAATAGAAGAGTCAACTTGGATACTCTTTTTAAACCACCAGAACTGGCAGCTTGGATACTCTTTTTAACAAAAGAGCAGGATTTTTTTTTTTGCTCTGATATCATGCAACTCATATTAGGGGGGAGAACAATGAATATATTTTCATATAGATTACTGAATACATTCCCTATTAATAGGGAATAAGATTACACTATAGGAAAGTTATAGAAAAGGAAAAACAAATATTCTCTACACTATACAAGGAAACTAAGGATACAATTACAGAATTAGGAAACTTCTTAAATTAGGATCTAATCTTGGAGAAGATATCTATCTTGACTTTAGGAAAGTTAGCTCACGATCCTCTAATCTCCTCCAATCTTCGTGGATTCTCTAATCACTCCAACATAATCTCCAATAATATTCTCAAAATCTCCACACTTTGTGTCCTTGCAAAATGGATTTTGGAATTCTCAAAACCCAATAAGACATGATGGAAGCCATACTGGCTCCAGAAAGCCCTATGGAAAACCCCTATTGTTTCTTAGGAGGCTCCCCTCCCTGGGGTGTTTGACCATAAGCCCAACCTCCATGATGGCTCTTGAATCCAATCCCATACTGCCTATTATGTCTTTTAGATTTAAGAACAAATATGACCAACATATCTACAACGATAGATTGTCTACAAAAGAGGCAAAAGGAATATTTTATCTTATCACGTAGTGTAGGCTGACTTGAACTCGTAAGCCAGCCTAATGTCCACCCTTACTCCCTTAAGACTTCAAATTTCCTTTCTTTCCTATTTTGATTTTGAAGTTGGATTTTATATGTTTTCTAGAGTTTTACTTGCCTTGAAACCTATTTGTTTTGAAGGATAAAAACCTTCTTGTTACTCCATCTTTATCATCCCATAAACAATTTCTTTTTACCTTTCTGTTTTTTCAGCCACAGTGATAAGAAAGTGATTGGTCTCTCTTGCTGTTGTTCTCACTATGTAATGGTTTCCCTCATACATGTCTTGCATCGCTCCAATATATCTGCTGTGACTTCTTTCTTTTCTGAAGCCGACATGAAATTTCTGGTACTCTCATTTGTGCTTTCTCCAAATCTAACAAAACCAAATTGAGATCTTTTGGTTTTCCCTTTACCTGCTACTGGTCTCGGAACAGATAGACTGCTTCCATTGTTATCCTAGGTATAAATCCAAATTGATTATCCAATACCTATGTTTCAAGTCTTACCTGCAAAACAATTACATCTCGTAGGCCTTTCCTGACCCTAGTTGGTCCTAGAGCTCTCAGTTTTGGAACTCTAATTTTATAAAATAATCTACTCTGTGTATTTACCCCACTATTAACACTGCTTCTAAATTCTCTTTTTCAGCCACATGTTATCATGGCTTTGATCTTTTAAGTGTTAAAATGGAAAATTTTGTCTTGTTCCTTTTCTATCTTTAGCTCAGAATTTGGTTATTGATTATGTCCTAAATTTCAACATTTTCTTATATTTTGTTGAAGTTTTTTTTTGTGTGTGTTGCAAGACATGTAATGATAAAGGTGAATGTGACATTGAAACCTTTGAGTAAGACCCAAGTCTTTCTTTGAGATTTTTATGATTGATATTGTTTTTTAATCCATATAGGAGAAAATTTCTGAGATTGAGAGCCAAGGCACGCCTTCACAGTCAGTCTCCTTAAATGATTCACTTGCTCGTGTGCTAGGAAAAGAACATTCAGGCCGAGTTCGAGGTTTGGGCTTCGGTCCTAGTCCAAACCAAGTTTTTGGGACCACTGCTCAATTCAGTGGGACATCCTCGCCATCCAATAATACTAGTACACCTGTTGTACAATATGTGAAAAAATTGGAGGAAAAATTAGAGACTAGTCAACAAGAGGTTCGAAGTTTAAAGAGTGCAATGGCTTATATTTTCACCAATATCGTGGGGAATATACCACCTGAGTTTGCTGCTGTGCTCAATACAATGGTATGTTAATATATTAATTCTTAAATTATGAATTTTATTTTTTCATTTCAAGTGATTGTTTATGTTTATCTCCACAAATATTCATCAAAGTATGTTTTTTCTTTTTGTATACATATCTAATATAATTTTAATTATTTTAGACACCAGATGCACATAGTGGACCAGTGTCACCAACAGGAAGGCTATCTTCTAATGCAAGTCATGACATTCATCAGACCCATCAAGATCCAAACCAACAAAGTTGATGTGATGATATGGAACTTCATTTTGGATATTAAATTGTTTAAAATATGTTACATATTTGGATATTTAAGTTATATTGAATATTTATGGTTTATTGATTAAATGGATTGAAATATTGTGTATGTGAATTTTGTATATATGTTATAAATTTTAGGTTATTTGTGAGTTGCATTGTGAGTAATTTGGCACAGGTTTTTGATTTGGTGAACAAAAAAAGCAACCTGGGAGCCTTTCTGTTAGGCTTTTAGCGACGGTTTTGAAACCGTCGCTAAAAGCCACGATATCAAAATTAAAACCGCCGCTAAAGTGCCAAAAATCAAGCGAGAAAATTTAGCGGCGGTTTCAAAACCGCCGCTAAAAATCAAAATAAAACCGCCGCTAATTGTTTTAACAATTGTTTTATTTTAGCGGCGGTTTCTTTAAACCGCTGCGAAATATGATTTTAGCGGCGGTTAAATAACCGCCGCTAAAAATAAAATACTCACTAAAAATATTAGCGACGGTTTTGCTAAACCGCCGCTGGAAATAAAATAATATCTAAATAAAATAATATCTAAATATTATTTCATTTCCAGCGGCGATTTTATTTGTGCTTTTGCTAAACCGCCGCGAAAGTTCAATTAGCGACGGTTTAACAAAACTGCCGCTGGAAATAAAATAATATCTAAATATTTAGCGGCGGTTACTAAATCGCCGCTTAATGTCAGACTTAGCGACGGTTTGTAAACCGCCACAAAAAACAACATTTAGCGGCAGTTATTCCAGCGGTTGTTGAAAATCGTCGCTAAATACCTCATTACGGCTGTATTAGCGGCAGTTTTGAAAACCGCCGCTAAAGCACTTTGCGGCGGTTAAAAATCGCCGCTAAATAACAAAAAAATCGCCGCTAAAATGTTGTTTTTTTGTAGTGCATCCGTGACGCCACCAGCGAAAGCACCCCTTTCGAATAAAAACCCCCTACTGTAGACCATCAACCTTATTTCCCCAACTTCCCAAAGCCAAAGCACAAAACGAGCGATAACACTGGAAGAAACCAAGGGTTTCCCTCCCTTCTTTTATAGGCATGGTCACCCAATAGTTAGAAGACCCCTCACCGTCTCCTAAAAATCAATATGATCAGACTTCAAAAATCATGCCATTAATACGATCATACCCCTGCCTCGAAAACCAAAAAGTCGCCCTTATTATAGCCAATCAACCCTCTCAACGCGCTAAATAGAAAACCTTGATGAAACGCCTTACAAAGAGCAACGCACCTAATGCTGCCATCGAAACGCTACCTCATTTATAGCCTTAAATCCCATGCCACACGCATAATTCCCTCGCACTTCTGCAATACCATGGAGCCGAGACAAACGCTTCTTCTCCAAGCCCTAAGACCAGGCACCAACCCCAGCATTGGGATCACCGCGTTAACCCCTAAGGGCCTTAACTAGGTCAGGAAAAGCATAATAAATCAAGCTGGAGCAAAGAAGAGTATCTCGAACAACAAGAAAGTCTTTTATTTCATTGACAAAGTCAATAGGAAGGTAATATTACAAGACTTAGTAAAACTTAGCCGCTAAAAACACTAGAAAACCTACACTACTACAAGGTAGGAGAAACGAAAAAAGTCAACCCGACTCAGCCGGAGGCTTGACGACGTTGACAACACCTTCCTCAACCCGGTCCGCCTAGGCACCCAGAATTCCCCTTAAAGTCCCAGTTGTACGCTCCCCTTCGGACGAATCAACAAGTCTGCCATCCTTAACCCTCATAAAGGGCTTACAAAGTTGCAAGTCCAGACCTAGAAACAAAGTCATAAAGTGGAGTAAGGCTTCCTCATAACCCTCCAAATACCCATCTATAGCCTCCACAGTCTGAGCCCTACCAGCCTCCTTCTCCACTTGAGCGACCCCAAGTGCAACTTGCAAATGGGCAACCTCTGCCCTTGAATGATGAAGCTCCAACTTAGCATCATCACGCTGACATCCAAGTCGACCTATGACCTCATGGCAGCGAACTAGCGACGCTTTCGCTTCCTCTCGCTGCTGGCTCAAGCTGGTCGTCGCCTTAGCGACTACATCCCATAACTTGCTTTTCGTAACCTCTTAAACCCATTTTATCTCCTCTCGATGCAATCATTTGAGATCAGTTATCTCTGTTCGGAACTTAAACTCTAGCGTACGGCATTTTGCCACTACCTCTAGAGCCAGATCCTCCACTCAGCGATATGCCTCCTTCAATCCCCTAAAGCAAGTGGGTTGGACACGCCCACGGAAGGCATGCCAGCAATGACCCAATGCTTTCAGCATACCATTGGCATTTCCTAATTGATAACCGCCTTTCATCAGTAATAGGTCTCTTGGAATGCAACAACGAGGTGGCACCAGAAGTAGGCGGGAGGACTGACATGACGAAAGATGTAAGATCCATAGCCAGGGAAGAGGCGTCTCCCCCGCCGGCGCCACTAGCGGCCTTTCTCTTTCCCTCGAAGACAACCTTAAGCATTTCTCTACTAAGCCGAGGAGCCATTTTGCCTCAAGTAACAATTAAAAGAAAAAGATTTAGGAAAGCAGCGCACCCTGGAAGCATGAAGGAAGAAGTAGCAATAGAAAACCTAGAAGGGGATGCACCCTTTATACTATTCCCATATGGCACACTCAAAACTACGTCTTTGCACATCCAAGATAAATCAGCCAGCCACCATGCCCAAATATCACCTCAGGCCCTCCCCGGCATAACACCTTGAATCTCGAAATCACGCGCGCTACGCGCACCACGAATCAAAGCACTAAGAAAAATGCTTCATTGTAGAAAGCCAAGCGGGCTCCAGATGCCTTTAGAACCAACATCTGTTCAAATGAGACCATAGTCAACTTGGCCATCCATCTCAGCCAGGTACTAATGACAATCAAACTTTCCAAAACTGGTGTATACAACAAATTACCCAGACTTCCTTTCTTTAGCTCGAACTCTCGCTTCTAGAGCATCCAACCTAGGGGGTTGTGGACTGTCCTGACCCAATCTAGCCTATCCCTCATGGCCCCATCTCAGTCTGGCCCTAGCCCTACGCTAGCCTGCAACAGCGTCATTGCAGCCCCCATACTAGGTATCCGTGCACTCTCTTAAATTCCATCCTCATTAATGGCGGATCCCATCCGCCATTAATGAGGGTCCCTTTGACACCATGCTACCACCTGGGAACCCCTATCGATGCCAGATACTCAGTCCCATCACCTGCAAATGCACGACACACATGCATGAGGACGTCTCCCCCTCCTATATCAATTAGCTCTTTTTAGGGCCAAGGTATGTTATGCAATTTTACCTTCCAATACATTGTCATTTCTTTACTCTCTCACTCACTCGAGCATCAGAGTGCTTATAGGTGTCATCCACCCCCCGGATGAACCCCTCATCGGAGCCCACTCCCTACCGTTGCAATCCAGTCTCCAACCGCTCCCTTTGGTTAGGAGGGAACAATTTTCATTCTTATCCATATCTAATTAATTATTGATCCATGACTGCGATCTATTCTCCATAATGGGTTCTTCCAGCTTTTTTGGGCCAAACAATTACTAATTTGAACCAAAAAAATTAAGAGCTTTAATAAGAACCCCGTTGCCTTCGCAGCCATGGTTGGTTCTTCCCATTCTCTCCCTCTGCATCTCTCTTTCTCCCTTTCCTTCTCCCTCTCCAGTTTAGCGGAGCTTCTGATGGTGTTGAACTATTTTAGCATGGTGGTGGCTGATAATGGCTGCCATCGGTGTTTTTATTTTTATAAATTATGCCAAGCAACTTTAAAGTTTTAACAAAATACCACAAACCCCCTGATATATTAGAAATGACAATGACCTCTCATGCAATTAAGTAATTGTGTAAATCAACCGTCTTGCTTTCATCATGTAAGTCCTCTCTCCCTCTCTCTCTCTCTCTCTCACACACACACACACCACTACAACAAAACAAGTTTTTTGCTATGATATTTTTTATATGTAACAAATTGCAACATTTTGCTATGAAACCATTAAATTATAGATGATTTAAAGAAACTAAAATTTTCCCACCAAATATAGTTTTTTTGGCTAAGAAAATTTTATCTACTCCATAAATTTTATAGTCAAAAGTTAATATTTTGGTATGAAATTATTAATCGTAGGCAATTTAAATGAGAATTTTTTTTCCACCAAATATAGTTTTTCACTACGAAAGTTTTATTTACCATTCTAAATTACATAGCTAGAAAATAAGATTTTGCTATAAAATTATTAAATTGTAGTTAAAAGATAAGTTTAATTCTTTTTGTTGTTTGCTAATTACAATAATTAAATTATTTGTCTTTGCAAACAGCTTGACAGTGTCCAGAAGAGACGTCAAGGTCTGTGGGATCATAGGAGGATCAATGGGTGTCGAGCTTGATCCGCTGTCTGGGAAAGCTTGGAAGATGCAGAGTCTTCAGATTGCTCCAAAAAGTCTTTGGGGGGCCTTTCCCCTCGAAGGGTTTTCGGGTAACTATTCTTCCACTAGATCCGAAGGGTCTTCAAATGGGTGGCACCGAATGGGTTTGTAATAAAGGAATAGTTAGAAGACACGTTGGGAGCTTCACCATGTAGACCTTCCGATGCCTAAGTCATATGATGATGCCAACAAATAGAAGTATGAATGTATGTATGTATGTATGTATGTATGTATGTATGTATGTATGTATGTATGTATGTATGTATGTATGCAGTATGTTCCAAATGCGAGTCTTCCAATGGGTAGTCTCTTGATGGGTTTTGTATGGACTAGGGTCAAAGTTTTTGGGTCCCGAGTCTGTGTGTGTGAGAGAAAAAAAAATTATCTATTTGTTATGTAGCAACTAGGTATTTATAGAAATTGGTGATGGAGTCCACGTGACATGTGGCATGTTGATGCGAGTCCCAACTCTTTTTGAAAAATGCATCGAATGAGGCTGGAGGGCATGAAAGTATCTTTGGGGTCAAAGTGCCCCGATGAGTATCCTTCGGATAGGTCTGAAAACTCCTCAAAGTCATTGGATGGCTCGGGCCTGGAAGACTCTTTGAATGAGTCCTAGGCTTCAGGGACGTTAAGGGTTAGGCTGCTCCTAAAACTTTTCGGAAGCTCTAGGAGACTCTTCCCTAGAAGGCCCTTTGGGGTCTTCGGCCTTCTTAGAATACTTCTAGGATTTTTGGCTTTGACTTTCTTAGGGCACCACATAACAATGTCTCCCCACTCTTTCCTTTAGATATAAAGTAAAGGAAGAGTAAAATGTGGGTGCTCGATGCCTCAAAAACTCGGATGCAAGTCGACCCAGATTAATACTATATACGCAATAAAGAATTAAGTGTTTCGAAGTTTTACCTGATTATCAATGGTTACCTATATGCCCGTAGGGCTTAGCTATCTTGTTTGTGGCATAGATACTTACACATTTTATAGCCAGCGGGTGGTTCCACTACTACTACCACAACTAGGGGAATGGATATATCTTGACCTTCAAGATCGCCTAAGACTCATTGATATTGTCGTGGTTTGAAGGTTGTCGCTATTAATGTTTGTGCCCTAATGCTAGATTTAGATGACATCTAGTGGATGTAATTATGGGACTAATGATGTAAATCTTGCAAATGTAATAAAATATGTTTTCATATTTTAAGGTTATATCTTCGTTCATACCTCTCCAATCAATCTTATAAATGAGCTCTTAGATTTCTTGACGATAGTCTTATTCTTAAGTGTTAAGAATATGTGATAAAGACTTTCGGGTTAAGGTTTTCTTAATGGTTAATTTTTGGTCTTTAGATTTCTCAAAAGCAGCCTATGAGTAATCAATTACGGACTGACACATGGGTTACTACCTTTTATTAGTATGAGATACTAATGATAAAGTATGGTGAGTCGCATGCCAATAATCTATGAGATGGATATAATAGACATGTGGGTAGATGTTAGTGAAACAACTACTGAATGTGATGCACGTGATAGATCACATGGCTAAGAGGATCTATGATCTATCACAGGCTTCAATTGTGTTACTAGTCCTTAGATTGGAGGCAACACAATTGTCTTATATGTCGGTGCTTGAGATTGTCTTAGATGAACTATGTGGTCTCTGCTTAGTAGCATATGGAGGCAGGTGATTGCTAGTAGGATCCGTCGACCTCCAACGTGAGGTGAACATCCTATGCTATCAATGGTGGTTGTGGTTGTATAAATCTATGGCTAGAGTACACTTGATTGGAAATTGTTTCCAATGTCAGAAGGAGTTACGATGTGTCATCTTAACCACACCACACTAGATCTTAGCATAGCTATCGAGTTAGTAAGTTTGATCAGTCCATGACTCTCACTCGATCGAAATGTAGTTGATAAAGGGATTATAGTACACAGGAATCGAAAGCCCAAATAGGTACTCATTGAAGTTAGACTTCATTATTGGTAGGATTGCCCTAACATAATGCTAGTTGTCACTCAAGGTCTTTCGAGGTACTTTAGAGAGATGGAAAGATCCTTATTGTAAATCAAAATATTTGGTCGGCGTCAAAGTGTTTGACGTATCCCGATTACTATTTAGTGGTGAACCTAGAAGGTCACATGCATATCCAAGTGTGGTTGACTAAACCATATAAAGCTGTGATTAATGATCGTCAATAAGAGTTAATAATGACACCATTAAGAGTTAACAAGTCAGGTTCAAATTAATTGGAGAAACTGTCAAGAGTTGATAGGCATGCCATTAAGAGTTAATGGGGGCCTCGGTTTCATCATGAGATGATGAAAAGGTTATTAAGAGTTAATGACGCATTTAGATGTAATTTGGAGAAACTTGGTGCAAAGAGAGAGAAATGGTCGATAGCCTTAGAGGCTACTGACCATCTAGGTGGCCAAAATCGGTTGAGAGATTCGGAATCTGTCGACCAGTCATGTGAATGATTCATTAGTTTGCATCGAATGGTCAACAATTTCCAATAGCGAGGGTTACAAAATCGAAAGATGCATGGCTTGAGGACAACGATAAAAGGATGGCATGCATCCTTGGATGTTCTGGTTGTCTCTTATTTGTCTCCTCTCTTTCTCTTAATTGTTTGGATGGATTTGGGCATTCTAGGGTTTTTGGATGTTAATATATAAGGGAAGAAGAAGAAGAAGAATATAAGTATTTTTGACAGCTACTTTTGATGCTTTGTTTTCTCTCGGCCATTGTGCATTATTATTCTTCTTCTTATAGAGCCTTAAACCCACTTCTTATTGCTTCCCTTCTTGCTCCATTGATCTTTTGATTGCTAGAGTAGCAATTCCATTCCAATAGATAGTTTATTGAATTGGGTATCCTTTGATTGAACCCATTTACAACTTAATCACCTATAGGAGACTTGGCTAGCACATAGGTCTCTCTGTGGGGTTTAACCACATGAGGAGCATGGACAAACTAGGTCTCCTGTATTTTGAGAGATGGATTAGTCATTCGATTTACTATTCAGAGTAGTAGGAGACTGCCTGGTAGAGTTGTTCGGGAGCTGTTGGAGGCAAGAGTTGCTGCCACAGGAGAAGATTCAGCCTCTACATCAGATCTGCATAAGGTATATTGCTAATCACCTTATGGAATGGTTTCAGTTTTGTTGCATATGGTCGATTAATACCAAGTCTTGCAAGGTGATTTTCACTTTTATTTTTGCTGCATTTATTATTTGTTTTTGAAAATATTTTGAAAACAGTTGAACCCTTGCATTTGGTACACCAAGAGTTAGCGTTCTCTTTCAGTGGCCACATGCCTAGGCTTTTTTCTCGTTGCAAAAGCCTAAGAATTTTTACATCTAGTGCGTACCCTGACAGAATGGGGGAGGAAGGACACCAAAACCCATAAAGTTTCTTTGAGAAAGGTTTGACCTCGAATGGGTGTGATAACATCCATTAGGCACCCTGGTGTTGTATAAGAGTGGAGTACCACCTCGTTGATGGTTTTGCATAGGATTGTAATTGCCCTTAGTGGGAGGTACATGCCTTGCAAGCACTTGCACACATGTAGAAACACATATACACGGAAAAGCAAGCTCCCCAGCGTGACTGCTCTTGGGATGTCACTTCATCCCCACTTGTAGGAGGGTAAAGCAGTGGAATATAAATAAGAGATAAATTCAAAAACGATGCTATGTTGTAAGATGAGGCATCCCAATAGAGCTTCAAGGCTAGTACGTGTAATACTGTTTCGATCGCGACTCAGGGGATTGGTTACACCTCGCCTTACTGGGTTGCCTTAGATTTGTGGATATTGTCGAGTTTATCGATTGTCGCCACTATTCCCCAGCTTATGAATCATTGAGGAGCTTGGGAGTTCGTTCGTCCAGCACGTACCCTTGCAAAATGTAAGAGGAAGGATACTGGAACTCGTAATGTTTCTTTAAGAAAAGGCTAGCTCCTGAGGATGTATGGTTGTAATGCCTGCCCTCTGGAGATCCCCCCACCAAGAGAGATCAGGGAGGTAGGACGTTAAATAAGGTGGTACAGCAACTGAATCAAAACAACTCTCATTTTCATTGCTCAAAGACAAGGCTACAAAATTTATTACAACACGTTGCTTACAACATTAGCCTTCTCGGCCTAAACTTCCATGTTGTTGTTGCTCAAAATACAACAATTGAAATTTTGTGAAGTGTGAAGGTGATTAGTGGTAAATTTTGTTATAATTATACCCCTATTTTGATTTTAAAATTAGTTTAATTGAATACTTATGAGCAATTTATAGTTTTATGTAGCTTTAGATGAAAATGAAATTTAAATAGAGATTAGGAGTTAATTAAAAATTAAAAAAAAGAAGAGAATATTTTCCTTTAATTTTTAACAAAAGAAATTAAATTGAAAAAGAATTTACAATATATATATAAATATATAATATATCTTTATAAAATATAATATATTATAATACATATATAATACATATACATATATCCATGCGTGCCACCTTATAAACATATATATAATATAATATAATATAATATAATAATACATATATTCAATTGGAATATACATACGTAATACATATATATATATAATATATTAATTCAATTCAATTGGAATTGAAGATGCAGCGTGAAGCAGTGCAATTGGAAAGCCCAGCCACTGATTGAAGATGCTGCCAGCCGCTGATTGCAATTGAAGCCCACAATTTGAAGGCTCACTTATTGGATTTAAAGCTCCAAACCGCAAGCCCAATTGAAGCTGTCGCATGCCCAATTAAAACCCAGCCAAATTTTGCAGCCCAAGAAGAAATTAAAGGCCCAGCAGCGTGGAAGCAGGGGAGCGTACAGTGGCCTGAGAAATGCGGTCCTTCTCTTGCAATTCTTCATCAAGATTGAGGGCAATTTGGGGAGTGAGCAGTGAGGAAAGACAGAAGCCCATCCGCCATTTCTGTCCAGAATAAAGAGGGATTAGCCAGTAGCCATTAGAGAGCCATTAGTATAGAAATTTCTTTACAGTGAAGTTTTCATAAAGGTTTTTAGTAGCGTAGAAGTAGAAGTAGAAATAGAAATAGCAATCTGTTATTCATTTCTTCTCTGTTATTCATTTTCTGTTCTATTATTCCATTGCGTCCATTTTACATTCTGTACTTCATACTATTCTGTTAGTTCCTTTAACTTCTGTTATTTCAACGCATTGTCACTTCTGTTCTCATTTCCATTTCAAATGCTTAGAGGTAGAATTTATAATACAATGCTTGTTAGCTTTTGTACTATTTCATTTATTGTTCATCTTTCTGTTCTTTAATTTCGTTAGTATACTGGTTTAGTTTCTGCTGTTAATCTCATTGCTATGTTCTATTTAATTTCTGTCAGTTCATTTTTAAATGGACACGTATGGCTATGTAAGTTTTGGATCAAGACAAGGATAGTAGTGTCTAATGTCATGAATAACTCGAGCATGCCGAACTCCATTGTTTAGTTGAGGTTTTGAAATTAGATTAAGAATTCTTACCAAAACATTTGGATTTGGATTGGAGTATATGCTTGGAACTCTCATGCCAAGTATGTGAGTTGTCCAAATTGGAAATACCATCATACTACACCCAAGTTTAAGTGTAATATATTTGCATTTTAGTTTATGATGGTTGCTTAAGTTAGATCTTCTCATGCCATGTATGGAAGATGTTAGAAATAAAACCATCATTATCCCAAAGTGTAATTAATAGCAAAATTTTGTGATCTAATTTTCAAACCCGATGTTATTATAATTTTATGCTTGCTTGGGGAATGAATGGATCAGCACTGAAATTGTCTTGTCCAAAGACGTTTTATTTTCAGTGTTAATTCACTATCTCAATTTTTCTTATATCACACCACAGTACTTCGCAATTTGCTTTCATGCACTGTCCTTACTTTTCTTTTAATAATTGACTTTCCTATGGATATGACTTAGACTTACCAGTTTAAATTATGTACTTCATAAACCTCGTATGCTGGCGAGTGTGACCCCCTTGTGAGTGTGTCTTTAGGATAATTAATTTTTACACAAAGGTAGGAGTCGAACAAAAAGATCCGAGGTGATAGGGTATTGTTCGGAAGTAATGTTAGTGTTCTAGAGTAATGTCAACACCTTGAAGGTATGTCCTAAAAGTGTGCCCCGAAAGTACGACTTGAAGGAGTGCCCTGAAACAATACCCTAAAGGTGTGCCCTGAGGTACGCCTTGAATGTATGCCCTTAAGGTATGCCCCAAAACAATTGATGCCATTGATTGATTCTCCACCTACGTTGCTACCAAAACAACGAAATAGGTTAGAAGGTCCGCGGGGGTTTCCTCCCGCGAAGACCCTCCAATGGTCAAATTAGGATTCTGAAGGAGATATTATTGCAGCAAAAATTAAAGAAGTGTTTAGAGGTTACCAGAAGTGGAAAAGGTCCCTTTACTTGGTCTTGTAGCTGGGTATTTATAGGCCATGATCTCCAAAGATCCCTTTAGGGGACACGTGTCAATAATCTAGAAGGGGTCCTTTATCCGAGAGTACCATTCTTGCCCGAAATAGTACATGATGCCTGAAAAGTCTCTAACTTATACCGAAAGGTCCCTTATGCTCGGAAGGCACCTTGCCTGGAAAATCTTAATCATGCTAGGAAGGTCCCTCACTTCGGTCGAAAACTCTCTTAATGCCCAGAAGCTTTGTGATGCCCGAAAACAATTATGTTGCCCGAAAACTCCCAGTTCACCCGGAAGCCCCTTATGCCTAGAAACTTCTTCTGCTCGAAAACCCCTTTCGTGCCCGGAAGCCCCCCGCTTACCCAAAAACTTCACTGGAAACCCTTGGTTTGCCCGAAAGCATTTTGGTTGCCCGAAAACATTCAGCTCGATCAAAAACCCTTGGCTTGCCCAAAAGCATTTAGGTTGCCTAGAGACTCCTTAAGTGCATGATAAGATTGAGTAGAGATATACATGTTACATGTATTGGCATATGTGTGAAGCCTATATTGAATGTGTGGCGGTAAGTTTGCATGATAGAGAAGATGTCTTACCAAACTGGCACGCTTATGCGTGGCCGTGGGAGCTATGACTCATATTGCCGCCTAGCATGGTCTAGGTGTGGGGGTGGATAATTATCATCGTTTATTAAGATTCTTTGATAAATAGCTTGGTTAACACAAAGTTATTGATAACTTGTCATAACTGCATGTGATGGTTGTCTATTCATGGTAAGACATTGAGCCATTTCGGGAAGTGGGCTTCGTAATCGTGTCTCTCTTTCATTATTCCTTTCTCCTTTATCTTTTATTATCATTGCATATGCTTGTTGAGCCTTGTGGCACATATTATTTTCTTACGTCATTTCAAGAAAAAAAAAACGAAGGTAAAGCTAAGGAAAATGGCGAATCTAGTGGAGTTTAAGTCAGTGTAGCATGGGTACAGAGTCATCCTATGCTAAGGGATCTTGGGAAGATGTTTTGGTAGGGTAGAAGGAGTGTAAAAGTATTTTGTAATTTTGTCTACTTTTCCCTTGATTTTGTGTTGTATAAAATCAAGCCCACACTCATGGGCTTTAGCCCACACAAGCTAGGGTTTCATCAAGACTTTATATATACCCTTGTTGAGAGTAAAAAATGGATGATTTGTGATTACCAAAAAACCCTAGTTGTGAGTGTGATTTTCGATCATACTCAAAGGCAGCCTCTTGCCTCCAAAATTCCACCCTTTCATTAAGCTAGCACTTCACGATACCCTAGGAAAGTCGCTCTCATTAAGGTTCCAAATGTTGTTCGCATGGATTACAGATTAGGGGCTAGGCGATGGTGCAGTTAGAGGGGATCATTCTTTTCTATGACTTGTGTTACAAAATGTACAATCTTATCCTCACTACAAAAAATTAGAGTTTTAGCAATGAAAATTTTTGTCACTAAAATATACAAATTCGTCCCTAAATCTTTTAGTGACTGATTTAGTGACGGGGGCATACCTGTCGCTAAATGTGGTATCACTAATATTTAGTGATGGAAAATAGCGATGAGAGACATTTTGCAACGGAATCAGCGACGAGGGTCAAACCCGTCTCTAATTTTAATAAAAAAAAATTAAACGTAAATCAAAAATAAAATTATTAAAAATTTATATAAATATTTTTTTAATTGTTAAAAAATTAACAAAAATAAAAAAATTATTTTCTAAACAAATAAATTTAAAAGAAAAAATAAAAAATAAAATTTGTAAACAAAATAAAAAATAAAATTATAAAAAAATTATATAAATAAAAATGTAAATATAAAAAAAAACATA
Organism: Diospyros lotus; assembly: GCF_014633365.1. Classification (NCBI taxonomy): domain Eukaryota; kingdom Viridiplantae; phylum Streptophyta; class Magnoliopsida; order Ericales; family Ebenaceae; genus Diospyros; species Diospyros lotus. The sequence goes on along the minus strand of NC_068339.1, from coordinate 29,801,460 downwards.
TTTAATTATTTAAATTTTGTTTATTTTATATTTATTTATAATAAAATTTATATATAAATAAAATGGATGATAATTAACAATTTTCTTTAATTAATTAAATAGAAATTAAACTTTACATTTATATAATCATTAATTTAAAAAAATTAAAATTCATATAAATTTATAAAATAACAAAACTAAATTTGTAATTCAAATCGATTATTTCATAAATATTCAGTTACAATCATCATTTTGTTCCTCATTATCAGAAAACTTGTTACTCGGTCTTGGTTGAATCGACGGTCCAAGTTGCTGATAAGACGGGTCAGGTTGTTGTAACGTCATCATTTATCTATTCATCTACTCCTGTCATGCCATCATCTGTTGTTACTACTGACGCAACTGCACATTCTCATTTCTCACATCTCTCACCTCGGTCCGAGCGGAATACAGCTCCTTATCCATCCAAGTCCAGGCGAAATGCAACTCCTCATCCATCTGAGTTCAGGCGGAATGCAGCTCATTTTGCACCTCGACCACCTGGGTTGGAGCGGAATACAACTCCTCGTTCATCTGGATGAATCTTAAGTCCACCAGCTGATGCTGAAGATGCCTCTTCACTTAATCTCTCCAACGCCTCATATATATATAAATTAAAACATTAACGTTGTCAATTAATATAGAAAAATATTAAATTATAATATTAATTAAATTGTACATAAATACAATTACCGTGATGCCCTTTGACTTATTATCAACCCACACTTCTTGTCCTTGATCATCCTTCTTAGTGTGAGTTCTCCTGAAAATCTCAAATTCATTGGGCTCGCGGTCTAATTCCCTTATCTGCATGACAAATATATAAATCATTATATAAGTTTATAAAATTTATATTTAAGTAGAAAAACTAATTACCATCCTTCTTCGGCTCTCGGTGAAAGGAATGAATCCGCCTGTGTGGATTGACCCACTAGTCTTGGAGGCACGATTCTTCTTATTTTGTTCTACTCGCTTCTTGTATTTGTCTTAATCCCACTTGGCTTGCAATGCCTGTCGCACCATCGAATCCATCCACTCGCCATTATTTGCACCTCATTTAATTTTATTCAAATTATTTCTGAAACTTCTCTAACCAGATTTATTCCAAGTGATCCATATACGATCACTCTCATCGGGTTGCCACTTAAACTCTTTCTATAAGAAATTAAAAATGAATAAATATGTATAAATTTTTTTTAAACTTTCTATAATTAATAATTGCAATTATACTTACGCTAAATTCGTCCAGCTACACCCATCGTGTTAATTCAGGCACATTATCCCAATGAAGCCAAGTTTCAATGTACCATCTCTTCCAAATCTTTGATTGTACACTTAGTGGGCCAATCTCAAGGAAAAAACTGTAAAACTAATATTTATCAAGTAAGAAATTTCATTTTTGTGTATAACAATCACAAATAATTAATTAAAAATAATATATATAAGATACTCACTGATCACAGTTCTGATTGCAAGATAACTCTACTCGGTGATTAGCTCGGTCGGTATTAACTGGCTCACACTACAAGAAAAGTAGTTTTTGTTGTTTTACTTTTATATACTTAGTTTTGATGATGAAAAATAATATTTTATTTAATCCCTGAGTTATGAATCAAGGTTGTGGTTTTCAACATAAATCAATTTCAATATCAAGTATTATTTTGTGAGAATGAAAACCAAATGAATTTCAAGTATCGAGAATTCAAAATCATATTTTTCTAAGTCTGGAAGGTTAGAGCACCTTATAAGGAGACATATATGAAAATGTTTTAGTTTTAGAAAACTAACTCCCGGTAATTCAATAGTTAACATTCATTAGTGATAAAATAATTTTTAATGAATTTTTCAAGAAATAGAAAGTGTATATCTTAGAGGTGGTAAAATCGCAAAATCCTAAGTTCCTACTAAAATCTGAATTCTACTTTTTTTATTCTTATGGATTTTGATTTTTTTGATATTTTTTTTGAATCCAAATGGGGGGTACTTTCTTATTTACATTTATGTATTAAAGTAAATGGAAGGTAAAATATAAATTAAACAAAATGAGGACATTTTGTTTTGTATTAAACTAAAGAAATGTAAATATGTGGTGATGTTTTGTATTAATCAAGTGTGCTTCTACATGTTATCTGTTAAGTTTTCAGATTTTCCAAGAAGGTAGTCAACTATGTTGTTTAGTGCTGTCGACTATGCATAAGGATAGTCGACTATGCTTGTTTAATCTGTCGACTATATTTCAAAATTTTCTTTGTAATTTTTGATCTGTCGACTATGAGAAGTTTTGGTTGAAAAATAGTCGACTATGCTTCCTCATCTATCGACTATGCCTAGTTTTATTTAAAGAAATAGTCGACTAACCCATTTGATCTGTCGACTATGTGTTTCACAAAAACTTACAACGGCTAGTTTCTCATTCTCCAACGGTCACAAACGGCTTCATTTCTCTTTAATCTTATGGGAATCTTATAAATACAAGTCATGGATGATTAAGAGAAGGCTAATGGGCAGGAATGAATTGATTTGAGCTTACATTTTATATTCGTTTGTATTTACAGTGTTCTGTGCTTTCATTTAAGCCTTGTTTAATCTTGAGAGACATTGTAACTAAGAAATTCATCTCTTAGATTCTCTCACATTCTATATTTCCTATGCTTCCTAGCTTGTGTAGCTAGAGGGCCCATTTTGAGTAGGAGGTTTTGTATTTCTTAGCTAGGTGCTAGAGGGCTTGCTTGTATAAGCAAGAAGTTGTAATTCCTAGTTTTGGGCTAGAGGACCTACTTGGTTTAAGTAGGGGGTTTTAGTGGATTGTTTGCAAAATCCTTAGTAAGGAGCTAAGGTAGTGGATTAGGCTTGGGTTAAGCCGAACCACTATAAATTCTTGTGTTTCTTGTGCTTGTGTTCCTTGATCTATTTATCTTTCACGTTGTATTTCATAAAACCTCAATTTGTGTTAAAAAGCTTTTCAAGTTCAATTAAGTTTTTAAAATAACCAATTCACCCCCCCTCTTGGTGTGTGCCATAACACCTCCCGTTCTAACAGTTTTTAGTGGCCACTTTTAGTGGTGGCCAAAAAATATTTGTCACAAATACACCTATTAGTGGCAGGCATAAACTGTTTGTCACTAAAAAGGCATGTTTAGTGGCAGCCAAAAAAATTGGCCACTAAAGGCGCACTATTGTGACAGTCGATCATGGCGGCCACTGAAAGTTTTAGGTGTGACTAAAAGTAGATTATTTGTGACGGCCATGTGTGATGGCCACTAAAAGTGAATTATTTGTGACGGCCATGTGTGGCGACCACTAAAAGTGAATTATTTGTGACGGACATGGGTAGCGGCCACTAAAAGTGGATTATTTGTGACGGCCGAACATAGCGATCACAAAAACAAGCAAGCTTATTTGTGAGGATCGGTATGGGTGGCCATCAAAAGTACATTATTAGTGACGGCCACGGGTGGTGGCCACTAAAGGTGGAGTATTTTTGGCGCCCACTCAAATTTTAGGTGTTCATCATGTTTATTTTGTGAGGGGCGCCTTTGATAGTCACTAAAAGTAGATTATTTGTGACGGCCATATATGGAAGTCACTAAAAGTGAATTATTTGTGACGGTTATGTGTGGCGGCCACTAAAAGTGGATTATTTCTGACGACCGAACATGGCTATCACAAAAAGTTTGGGGAGATGGAAGACACTCAAACAAAATTATTTGTGACGGCCGCAAATGGCGGCCACTAAAAGTTCATTATTTGTGACGCCCAGAATTGACGGTCACTAAAGGTTCATTATTTGTGACAGCCAGAATTGGTGGTCACTAATGGTGTATTATCTGTGATGACTAAAAATGGCTGCCACTAAAAGATTGGGAGAGTGGTTTGAGTCATTATGCTTATTTGTGAGGGCTGGGGTGCGGCCACTAAAAGATAACTATTTGTGATGGCCGAATGTGGTAGCCAATAAATGTGCATTACTTATAACAATCGAACATGGCCGCCACTAAAAGCTTTTGCCATAACTTTAATTTCAGTATACTTATTTGTGACAACTAGTTTTGACAGTCACTAAAAATGAATTATTAATACAGAAAAGTATAATAATATAAAATATAATTAATAATTAATAAGAAATATTTTTATTTTTAATAACATTCTTCTTTCGATATTCTTAAAAAATATATATTTTTTATTTTAATATACTTTTATAATTAATTATTAATAATGTACTTATTCTGAAAAAGTATATTTTTATATTCTTAAATTATAAAATGTAAAATATAATTAATAATTAAAAACAAAGTATGTTTTTATTTCAATATACTTTTATTTCATTCTTCTTTAATATTCTTAAAAAGTATATTTTTTACTACTAAAAAATTTAGAAAAAAAAAGAAAAAGATATTTTGTTTATTTTTCTTTTCCTTTAAAATATAAACAAAAGTTTAAAAAAAAAGTTTAAAAAATATCTAAAATTTTCAAAAGCAGAAAATATAATTTGATTATTTTTTCTTTCAAAATATAAACAAAAATTAAAAAATGAAATTTAAAAATAACTTTAAAATTTTAAAATTATTTATAAAACTTTAAAAATAAAAAATATATATTTTTATATTACCCCTTCTTCTCCCTCCCTCATCTCTCCTGCCTCATTCATTTCCCTCCATCTCCCTCTCTCTCCTTCTCCCCCGCCTCATTCACTCCCCATCGTCTCCGCCACCTGACTGTCACGTGCAGCATCTCCTTGTCCGGCTTCGGCTCCTACTCCGTCTCCTTCGGCGCAGCACCTTGCCTCCGTCTCCTTCACCGCAACATCGTGCCTCCAAACGAAGTGAGTTCATCATTTCAGATCTATATATTTTAGTTTCAAAAATCATATTTTTTATACAGAGTAAAACCTAATTTGTGATCTAATTGTTGGCGAAAATTCATGTGTCAGAGCTCAAGTGATAGGATGGCCGCCGGTGAGATCGTTCAGGAAAACCGCGATGAAAACGAGCAAGTACGTGAAGGTGGCCGTGGACGGAGCTCCGTATCTGAGAAAGCTTGACTTGGAGACATACAACAGCTACCAGCAGCTGATGAGTGCTGTAAACGATGTGTTTGGCGTCTTCAGCATCTGTATGTAGACAGTAGTTCACATCTTTCTGTGTTCATTATGATTTTTGATCTGTTTGTCCATTGTTTGTGGTTCTGTAGGGGTAATTAATTTGGTCTTTTTACTTTCTGCCTTTGTTCAGGTAACGAGAGGAAGCTTCTGGACTCCGTAAACGGATCAGAGTATGTAGCTACATACGAGGACAAGGACAGTGACTGGATGCTTGTAGGAGATGTACCATGGAAGGGAGTTTAAATAAAAAGTGCTATTATTTAAGTACTTAATGTTAACATTAATTATGCAGAGTAAAATCATTTGAATGAGCTTATGTATATTTTTTAGGTTGATTAAATTGCTTGAATCCTCAATTAGTTATTATATATATATATATATATATATTAATTTTTAATTAAAAAAACTTGAATGTGTATAAATTAAAAATACAAAATCATTTGAAAAGGAATTTTTATTTATGTAATTAAGTTTTGAATTGAATGAACTTATGTATTTATTTATTCTTTTTTTTTTGTGATTGACAGAATGTTTGTTGAATTGTGCAAATGTCTCAGGTTGATGAAGACCATGGAGGCAACTGGGTTAGGTAAACCTTATTATTAATGAACATTTATATATTATATATAAATTAAGAACCATCAAAAATCAAGATTAATATGCAAGAATAACATTTATGTGAATAATTTTAATATAATATTATTTTATGTATAATTAGTTATAAATTTAAAATATTGGTTATTGGATATACAGGCGCAAGGATGTCTCCAAATCCAAAATGCTCAAGCGGCAGTTACTGAAGAATGCTTAAATGCTTGGGAGAGTTGCATCATCAAAGGCTGTTGCTTTGTTCCCTTCATAGATGTCTTTTTTTTTTTTATGATAATGTGAATGGAAATTGTTAGATGTTTTTTTTTTTATGACAATGTAAATATAAAGTGCTAGTCAATTATTAATTGACTAGAGTTGTTTGCTTAATTGTCATTAAATTTTAAATTAGTGTTTTGAAGTTTCTTGATGATTAAAATGATGTTTATTTTGGATGCAATGTATTAAGTTAGTAGGGTTTAAAATATAAAAAAAATAAGCTAAAAATCATTTTTTGTGGCGGCCAACAAAAAGTGGTCACTAAAAATGTTCATTTTGTGGCAGCCAAAACTATCATTAAAATCTTATCATTTGTGACAACCAGTGAAGTCGTCACAAAAAATTCATTATTTGTGACAACGGTGGCTCTCACAAAAGAAAATTAACAGTGACAGTCACTAGTGGCCGTCACTGAAGAGTGATTACTTGTGACGGCCATGACCGTCACAAAAAATGACATTAGTGGCAAAGGATCGTGGTTCTCACTAAAAAAATTTTGTGACAGTCACACTCGGTCGCCACTAAAGGAGTATTTTTAGTGACGACCAACCAATAATTGTCACTAATACTATTTGTGACAGACTTTTTAGTGACAGCTTGTGGAGGTCAATTCGGCGGCCACTAAAACTTTTAGTGACGAGTTTTTATGCTTTTAGTGATGGTCATGGCTGCCACTAAAAGTCAAAATTCGTGTAGTGTCAGATGGAGTCGGGTCAACATTCTGCGCAGAAAAAGATGTCAAATGATGTGCATGTGGTGTCAGCATAAATGAGTATGGGTTACCTTGATCCGGGAAGTGGTTCAATACTAATGGGAATCCATACCCTTACCTTGAAACTATGTTGGTATATTGAACTATAGAACTCGATACCATAACAATGTTAAGGGCATTTCAAATATGGGTCGTGACAGTCAATGGTTAAATATAAGGGCATCAGCTAGCAACCTTTGGGAGAAGCCGGGGATACTAGTACTAATGATCACATCTTTGGTATTGTGCAGGATCATACGAGTTTAAAATGTATAAGATCATTTTGGAAGGCATGTGCTAAGTGTGTGTCCTCATAAAAACGTATGGGTTTTGTGGCTGGAAATTTGTGAGCAGTATTTATTGCCTATGGTCTTGAGTTGACAGTAAATGTGGTCGTTGAATCTGGGGCAACACTACTTGTATGGGAGAAAATTCCAGGTTTAGAAGGATCATGGGAGCTTGAGGTACTTGGTTCCTCGGAGAAACTTGAATATGAGGTAGCGGCAGTGGATGAAGTTTTGAAGGACTACACCTGTATGATCCAGTACCACTCTGGAAAAGTAAATATGGTGGCTGACGTACTAACCTAATTTTGATGGCCGGGAGTGGGGACTGGTAGAGGTTCTTTGCCAACTGACAGTGGATATGATTCATAAAAGAACGTTTATTTACGTCGCTGACTTGATGATTCGCTCTCTTTGTTTGGAACGAGTCTGGCAAGCTACATGGGAAAGAGAAAATAAAGTACGTAAATAATATCTACATTTTTTAGGGCCATAAGAAATTTTGGGGACGAAATTTTGTTTTTGGGGGGTTGAATGTAACACCCAGGATTTTTATAGGAGTGATTTATTTTAAAGAAGATAAGGTGAATTTAGGATTCAAGAAGGAACAGGTATATTTCGGGCAAAATATAAGATGTTTTTGGAGATTTCGGGCAAAAGCGTAATTTTTCAAAAATAATTGGAGATCATTTCGGAATCAAGAATGGTACCCAAAAGTGTAAGGAGCATTGTAAGAATTCTTGGAAATGGAGGAATGGCATTTTGAAGGCCAAAAGTGGGATTCTCAAAGTTACGAGGGGTAAAAGTGCAATTTGTGGAACTGGGGCTGAAACGGTAAAAGCTAAGAACTTAGCTATCAAGTAGCCAACAAAAAATCAGCAATGGGCCAATCCCAAATGGCCAAGTGTCCCTCCAAGTGGCGTAATCTAATTGGCCACAAATTCTATAAAAAAGCTTAAACACAACCAAAGCAATTCATGAAAATTTGAGGTAAGGTTGGTCTATGTGAGAGAATTGAGGGTGGAGAATCTGTTCTTGAGAAATAAGGAGTGATTCTACAAAAGAAACGAGGTAGATTGGTGAGGGAACGAAGGACTTACGAGCCTTATGGGAAAACTACGTGTCATCAAAATCTGGGCCCGACTTGTTGAAAAACAATGAGGTAAGTTCCATTTAATCTTATAATCCTATAGAGGGAAGAAAGAGTGAGGTGTAGGAACAAACGTTAAATTGAAGTTAAAATGAAGGAGAAAAGCCCAAAAAATCGAGTTGTAGTGTCACCTGCGTCGGAGAAGACACGGCGCGTGTAACACACATGCCGCCTGCTGCTGTGAGTGGGGGCCCGTGGGTCCCCTTCTAGAGGTGCGTGAGAGCACGTACGGACCTCTTTTGACATGAAATTTTTCCCAATTATCCCTCTAATTGTTCCCTATAAGTTTATGTAAAAATATTTAACTTTGGTTTTACGAAATCTCGTGTTTTATGTAGAATAGCCTAACCGACAACTGTGAACAGTGCCGGGTCAGGTAACTTTGGTGGGTGACTTCTACACTTTGGACTCTTGCATCTCTTAAATGTTGTATCTTCATTTGGGTGGTTTACATATCATTTACTACCGTTGGTTAGCATTTTTATACACTTGGATGTACATCATTACATTCATGGCTAGTGGTATGAGATGGGTTGCATCATGTACATGGTCTTAGACCACACCATCCCAAGTCAGGGATGGTTATGGCTTTGTAATAATATGATGGCCTGCGGGGGTGATTGCAACGCCTTGGCGTCACTACCATCGGGTTACTTCACGACATACTACATAATACATTTGCACGCACCACCAATACTGAGCCATTCACTTAGATTTCAATATCTAACTTGGGTGTTTCATACCCCTGAAACATTCCACGTTCCAGGTGCAACAATTGTTTCAGATACCCCGGGAGCAAGCAAAGGTAAAGAGGAAACGACTACTTAATACTTCTCTTATTTTGTATACTTTCCAACAAGTCAAGTTGTGTAATCAAACTACTAAATGACCATTTAAATCTACTACAAATTCCTATTTGGATGTTTTGTAAAATTAACTATTTATATGGAAATACTAAGAATTAAAGCTTGATAAGCTTTTAAGCTAATCTTGTGGTATATTTATGTTCCGATTCAAATTTAAAAGAAAAGAAATATACACAGGACCATTTGTATTAACTACCATTTTCTCTTTGACTTTGGAAGTTCACTTTTACGATAATATCATGTACGTATTACCTCATTTATTCAAGACCTTAAAGGAATATCCTTGGAATCACCACCTATGAAAGACTCATGGTTCATAATGTCATACGTGGGACACTTACATGGCAAACACCCAATAAATAAACATGCGATCTCAGAAAGTAAAACCCTTCTTTGTGGTGTCGTTCTGAATACATAAAACATGGAATCACAAGAAAGACTAAGGCACATGCTACACCATTTTCTTCTTGGAGGTTATAAGTTTATATCTCGTATTTATCTAAAATCTTCCTAACATCCTTCTTTAGACTTGAAATTTAAAGACATTTAAATACCAAAAGGAAATGGGAAAAACATTAACGAGTTAATTAACGCCTCCTATATTTAAATTTTGAAACTAATACGTTAAAATCGATCTTGGAATTTACGGGGCGTTACACTGGAAAATTAAATTTCCAGCATGGCCACGTGGTGCGCAGGGCCAGGCGTGGGCGTGCAGGCCTGCGCTCATGAGCGGTCAGGGCATTTGGCCTTGCCGCCAAGCACTAGTGCGATAAATAACGGCGGTTTTAAAACCGCTGCTAAAATTCAAAATTTTTGAATTTTTTGCGACGATTTTGAAACAGCTACTAAAATTCAAAAATTTAATTTTTTTTGTAAATTCAATATTTTGCATTTTTTTTTTTTGCGAAGGTTTCGAAACCCCCACTAAATATTTTAAAAATCGTCACAAAAAATAGCATTTAGCTACGGTTACTCTAGCCGTTGCTAAAAATCGCTGCTAAATGCTTCGTGATGCTTGATATAGTGGCGGTTCAAAACCACCGCTAAATTTCTTTAACAGCCGCAAAATGCAAAAAAATTGCCGTAAAATGCAAAAAAAAAAAAAAAAAAAAAACAGCTAAATGCTGATTTTTTTGTAGTGAGGAAAGACTCGCCTTGAACAAACACAACTCATGAATAAATCGTTAAGATGTTTGGGGGTCAATAGCATTGATAGATGAAAGATTTGTCCTAACCACACACAGAAGATGAAGACCCCATTAAGATGTTTGGGGATCACTTGCGATGATGGACGGAGGAATCGCCCCGACAACACGTGGATGTTAAAGATCGTTAAGATGTTCCAGGGTCACTTGCGTTGACAGACGAAGGACTTTCCTCAAACACACGTAGAATGACAAATACTTGTTAAGATGTTTTGGAGTCACTTGTGTTGATGAACTAAGGACTCGCCCTAAACACATGTAGGTGTCAAAAGGTCGAAGTTCAAAAGCATGAGAATGGTTTAGAAACCAAAAATGCAAGTGCGCAAGAATGATCTAAGATCAACAACATAAATCATCTAATGAGAGAGAAATAAGGGTAAGATCAACAACATAAATCATCTAATGAGAGAAATAAGGGTAGGTCATGACATAGTCTACTTTTCCATCTAATAAACTTGAATAAAAAAGTAAGGAGCAATTGTTGTATCACAAGTAAAACTCTATTAAAAGACCAAAAAGCCCAAAAGCCCAAAATAACTCTTTGGGCTAAAAGGTGTAAACTTCCTTGTAAACTGGGGAGAAGAGGTCAAATTAGATAATTTCGATATTCGAAAATTCCTTCGAACATTCTATTAAAAGGATAGACAATGATCCATAAAGAATTCTAATTCTAAAAGAATTTCAGAATATTGGGATAAATATCATTTATAAGAATCTTAATCTAACAGGTTCCAAAATGTCAAGATAGACGTTATCTATAAGAAATCTTAATCCTAATGGGATTTCAAAATGTCAAGACGGACGTTATCTCTGTAATAATTCTAATTCTGAACTATTTAAAATTATTCCATACTCCTCTATAAGCAAAAACTCATTCTAGAAAATATATCTAATATTGGTTTTAATATGGCATTCATCATTTTTAGTGTATGACTTAAGTATCGAAGTGTTTGCACGGGAATCTTCTCATACTCTCTAACTATTTTTTTTCTTGTAGACTTACATAGTTTGACGACGACTTTTTCAATCAAATAAATTTATTATTATATTTTAACCGAAACATACATATATATATATATATATATACACATGCTACCTACTATATGATAGATTGGTAGGAACATGTCGTGGTTGAACTGCCAACTCAGTCAAATGATCCAGCACAGCCTGTACAGCTGAAACCTGGGCTTGTAAATCATAGCTTTTCATCTCTGGATAGGTGAATATATATATATATTTTTTTGGTTTGGTATTGAAGATCAATTTTGTGGGCGACTTAAGTGAGTTAAATAAGGTGCTCGGTCTCCGCTATGAGGTGGGTAGATATGATGAAGCTTCAGTGTGTGGTTCCTCTGCTGCCACTTGCTTCATACAAGGATGAACAAGTACTTTGGTGCTTTGGGGGTTGCAATCAGTGATAAATGCTGATATATATACACATACATGTCGATATATATTTAGCACGCATGGACGCGTATTACATCAAAATGATGAACTGGCCACATGGGGGTAGTTGGTGTTTATTACTAATTTGGTGGAATTCTCCAGCAAATACCACTCATAATAACCAAACAAGAATAAAAAAAAAAAACAAAAAAGTCAATCTTATACTCGCGTATTATATTGAAAATGGTATATAAGCAAATTGCTGACTTTGCAGAGAAAAACAAGTGTATATAAAGCAAATTGCCATATGTATGTCATCCAGTGATTTGAATCTTTCCGGTGAAATAAATTTTGTGCACTGGTCGAAAGAGGCGTCCATTAATTGCCTGCCTTCTGGTTTGATTGGGTGAAACAGTGGTTGCCATATATTTATCTAATTAAGCTTTAATTGGCAGGAAAGTAGTCAGTTAGGTTTGTGGTAAGTGATTTGGTGATCTACTGTACGAAATAAAGTGCTAATTAATTTTTCTTTCTGAAGAAGATTCATGAATTTGTAACATATATATATATATATATATATATGATTCCACTGCATGAGGGTTTACAGCCACAGCCATGTGCGGGTGGATGAACCCATTAACCTACACACCAGAATATGCAACTCCATCACAATTAATTAATACTAGAGTTTAATTGAGAAAAAAAAAATAGAAGAAAAAGAGGGTTGCAAGGTGAGATGAAACCGTCAGAGCCAGCACATGAAAAATACAGGAGTGATGAGGGAATATTTTACTAAGGGCAAAAATACTATACTACCCTTGGAGATCTCCAATGTGGTGCCGCCACGTGCCGGCCCCAAAAAGTGCCACGTATCACCTATATCTTCATCATTTATCTCATATTTAATTTTGAACAAGGCTGACCCAGTTAATCGAGATTCTCTCCAACGTCCGGTTCAAGACTTATCTTATCCCTTCAATGTGTGCTTTACCCCATCTTTAAATAGATATCGACTTCTACAGGTACGGATCATCTGACTACTGGTTCAATTTTCTATTTTGGGCATATTTCTTCTACTGACTTGAGCGTCGGAGTTCTCCCGGGGGATTACAGCCCCGCCCCTGCAGGTACTTGGTTCAAGGCAGACCTCGGTGATCGGTCCAGTATCATCATTTGGCGCCCACCGTGGGGCCCGGTTACTTTATCTGCCCTTATTCGTCGAGTACCTCGGCCGAGCTCAAGTTTCCTCCCGTTATGGCGACAAGAAGAAATCCATCACGAGCTGCTGGGACCCACCCCGTCCCAGATCAGAGTCAAAACCACCCACCTGAGAGCGGCCCCGTAGGGGGTCACCCCCCAAATCCCTCGCCACCTCAGGATCGTGTCGCCCAGCTAGAGGGACAGGTCCAACATCTGACGGAATTGCTCAACACCTTTTTGGCCCAACAGCAGCCCCCGGAGATGAGACCGGTGGAACACTCTAATCATGATAGTCGACATCAGGGGGATCGTCACTCTAGTCATAGAGAATTCCGAGGAGGCGAATCCCCCCGCGCTGGGAAGGAGTCCCATCGGGACGAGAGACGGAGCGGACCCTCTAGGCGAAGCGAGTACGGGAAGCTAGGCTCGGAGGAGGAGGAGGAGTCCTCTGGTCCCGATTATGCCCGGGCTGGAGGGGCTCAGCGAGAAAGACGTTTGCGGCATTTGGAGAGGGAGGTTGCAGAGTTGAGACGGAGGGAAGAAGAGCCACACGACATTGTTTCTAATCAGCCATTAAGTCGGGAGATCATGGCAATTACCCCATCCGAGCGCCTTCGAATCCCAGCTATTAAGCCATATGGAGGCACAACTGACCCCGCTGATCACTTAAATCTCTTCGCCTCTCACATGATGGTCCAGGCGGCACCTGATGCTATGTGGTGCAGAGTCTTCCCAGCCACTTTGGAAGGACATGCACGGTCCTGGTATTCAAGTCTGGCACATCGGTCGATCGCTAACTTCGGACAGCTTCGGAATAGGTTCTTGGCTCACTTCGCTCCCCTAAGGAGGCACCGGAGGTCTACCATGACCCTCGTGAATCTCAAGCAGAACCAAGGAGAATCGTTAACAGATTTTGTGGCCAGGTTTAATATGGAGGCATTGAGCATTGAGAATCTTGATCAGAGTATCGCTATGGTGGCCTTTCAGAATGCCTTGAGGGTTGGCCCTTTTACCCAGTCACTAGCTAAGAGGCCTCCCCAAACATTCACAGAGATCCTGAGCCGAGCCACCAAGTACATTAATGCCGAGGAGGTGATGCGGGTCAAGAAGAGTGAATACTCAGATAAGAAAGAGAAGAGAAGTCAGAACCGAGAGCAAAGGCCTGAAGATAAATCGGGCCGACGGGGGGAGAGGTCGGGCTCTCGATGGAGTCCAGTCAGGTTCACCCTACTTAATACTCCTCGGGCTGAGATCCTGGCCACAATCGAGAATAAGGATTACTTGAAAAAACCGAGACCCATGAAAGCCCCGGGTAACAAGCGGAGTAAAGACAAGTATTGTCGATTCCATCGAGATCATGGACATGACACGGAGGAGTGCCATCAACTCAAAGAAGAGATCCAGGAGCTCATCAATCGAGGTTTCCTGAGGAGGTTTGTAGCTAAGGATACAGAACCACAAAGGGGTGAACGAAGGGGATCGGGGAGCCCCCATCGCAGGCGCGGTAGATCTCAGGAACGACGCAGAACCAGAACCCCGCCCCGGAGACAGAATCACCAGGGGGATGGGAGTCCTCCGCAACAGTTGATTTTTCATACTCTAGCGGCTGGGGTGGTGCCAGGCAAAGAGTTGGGGGAGAGTTCTGATCTGCATCGACGTCCGGGAGTCAAAAGGGCTCGACCAGGGGACGTTATCTCCTTTACCGATGATGACTTGCCCGGATATCCAGTTTCTAATGATCCGCTAGTCATCACAGCAAAATTGGGAAAATGGGAGCTTCGGCGGATTCTCGTGGACCCGGGGAGCTCTTCTGAAGTTTTATATCGGCGAGCCTTTTTAGGTATGGGATACAAAATGGAACAGTTGAAGCCCGCTCGTGTCCCCTTGATTGGATTCGACGGGGAAGTGGTATATGCGGATGGTGTCTTCCAGCTCTTGTTGACCCTTGGAAAGGGTTCTCGGTTTGCCCAGGTCATGTTAGACATTTTGGTAGCGGATGTCCCCTCGGCCTACAATATGATCCTCGGAAGATCGGGGCTAAATGCTCTGCGGGCTGTGCCGAGTACTTATCACATGGTGCTGAAGTTCCCCACTGCGGCGGGGGTTGGAGAAGTCAGAGGAGACCTAAGGTCTGCCCGGGAATGTTACATGGCATCCATCAGCACAGCTAAGGGTGTTGTGCATGAGCAGTTAGAGCCGCAAGAGGATTCAAGACGGAGACGAAGCCCTACTGTGGGGGGGGTCGGGATTTCCCCTCCCGCCACTGTCAGTTTTTTACTAGAAGGTCCAGAAGACCCAAAGACTGCTGAGCCAGTAGACGAGCTTGTAGAGGTACCATTGGACCTGGACAGAGTCGATAGATGCGTAAGGGTGAGCGCCCAATTGAAAGACCCTATTCGGACTCGGATTGTATCCCTTCTTCGCCAATATGCAGATATTTTCGCATGGTCAGTCCACGACATTCCAGGCATAGACCCGGCAGTAATGACGCATCGTTTGGGAGTGAAGCGGGGGTACCGACCTGTCATACAGAAGAAAAGAAATTTCGCCCCAGATAGGGCAAGGGCCATAGAGGCTGAGGTGGAAAAACTAATGGCGGCACGATATATTCGGGAGGTCGATTATCCCGAATGGCTCGCCAATGTGGTTTTGGTTCCTAAGGGGGAAGGGAAGTGGAGGTTGTGTATTGATTTCACTGACCTGAACAAGGCTTGCCCAAAAGATAGTTACCCACTTCCCCGGATCGATGCCCTAATTGATGGCACGGCCGGATGCCACCTCATGAGTTTCCTAGATGCTTTTCAGGGATACCATCAGATCCCGTTGCATAAAGAAGATCAGGAGAAGACAGCATTCGTCACTGATCGGGGTACTTATTGCTATACTGTTATGCCTTTTGGCTTAAAAAATGCAGGGGCTACATACCAACGGCTCGTGAATAGGCTCTTTCAGGACCAATTGGGTCGCAACATGGAAGCCTATGTGGATGATATGCTAGTGAAGAGCCTGCTGGCAGAGGAGCATCCGACAGATTTAGAAGAGTGCTTCAAAACCTTGCGCAGGTTCCAATTGAAACTTAATCCTTCTAAATGCGCTTTTGGTGTCTCTGCAGGAAAGTTCCTTGGGTATATCGTGCATCATCGTGGGATAGAGGTGAATCCTGAGAAGATTAAGGCGATACTAGACATGCCGACCCCGAGAAGTATTAAGGAGGTCCAGCAACTCACTGGAAGGATAGCGGCTCTGGGCAGATTTCTCTCCCGATCGGCAGAAAAGGGCCTCCCTTTTTTCAAAGCCCTATCCAGGACTAAAGATTTTGTCTGGGACGTTGGGTGCCAGGAGGCTTTTAACGAGCTCAAGGAATGTCTAGCCTCACCGCCAGTCCTTACTAAGCCAAAGATGGGTGAGCCGCTATACCTCTACTTGGCCGTGGCAGAAGAGGCAGTGAGCTCGGTACTGGTGCGTGAAGAAAATAAGAGGCAGAGGCCAGTATACTACGCGAGCAAACGATTGTCTGTGGCAGAGGCTCGGTATTCCCCCATGGAGAAATTAGCATTTGCCCTGGTCGTCTCAGCGAGAAAGTTACGACCCTACTTCCAGGCGCATTCTATCATCGTGCTTACTGACCAGCCTCTAAGGCAGATTTTGGGGAAGCCAGAGCTCTCAGGGAGAATGTTGAAGTGGTCAATGGAGTTAACAGCATTCGACATAGAGTATCGACCTCGGTCAGCTATTAAGGCCCAGGCCTTAGCTGATTTTATCGCCGAAGGATTTGGGCTTGGCGGACCTCCAGAAGACAGCCTAGGACCATGGATGTTGGCAGTGGATGGCAGCTCAAACTCTGCAGGCGGAGGAGCTGGGCTAATGATAAAGAGCCCTGAGGGTCAGTCCTGGTTATACGCTCTGCATTTTGAGTTTCGGGCGTCTAACAATGAGGCAGAGTACGAGGCCCTCATAGCCGGGTTGAGGCTCGCCGCGCAGCTTGGGGCGAAGCATCTCAACATACAATCTGATTCTAACCTTGTTGTTCAGCAGGTGAAGGGAGAATACGAGGCTAGAGAGGACCACATGTCCAAATATTTGGTTTTCGTTCAGGAACTGATGAGTCATTTTCAATCTGTAAAGATTGAGCATGTGCCTCGATCCCAGAATATGGAAGCAGACACCTTGTCCCGGATCGCATCGGCCTCTTTTCCAACCAATTCTAGACAGATTCTTATCGAGACATTACCTCATAGAAGCATTGATGAGATGATGGAGCAGCTATGTCTCGATCTAGAGCCAAGTTGGATGGACCCTTTTGTTAGTTATCTGAAGGATGGAGAGCTACCAGAGAATGACTTAGAGGCCCGGGAGCTAAAAAGGAGGGCCCAGAAATTTATACTAATCAACGAAGAGTTGTACAAGAGATCCTTCACTCAACCACTCTTGAAATGCGTAAAACCACGTGAGGCTGACTATGTTTTAAGAGAGATCCATGAGGGAATATGTGGGAGTCACATAGGAGCCCGAACTCTTTATCAGAAAGCCCTTCGACAAGGGTACTACTGGCCGACTATGGTGTCTGACGCAGAGCAGCTGGTCAAGAAATGTGAAAGATGCCAACGGGTCTCCAACCTAATTCATGTTCCCAGCGCCATGCTCACCCACCTGGTTCAGCCGTGCCCCTTCGCCCAATGGGGAATTGATATTCTGGGTCCGTTCCCGCCTGCCGCAGGTCAAGTAAAATTCTTGATCGCGGCGATAGATTACTTCTCCAAATGGATAGAGGCCGAGCCCCTGGCCTCCATCACGGCGCGAAAAGTGAAGCAATTTTTATGGAAGAACGTGGTTTGTCGGTTCGGGATCCCGCGGGTGATTGTTTCAGATAATGGGACCCAATTCACGGATCGGATGATCAAGGAATGGTGTCAAGAATTGGGGATCAAGCAACACTTCACCTCAGTAGCTCATCCACAGGCTAACGGACAGATCGAGCTTGCTAATAGGACTATGCTCCACGGATTAAAAGCTCGAGTTGACAAGGCAGATGGAAGTTGGGTGGACGAGTTACCGAGCATCCTTTGGTCTTACCGGACCACGAGGAGGGGGTCCACCGGAGAGACCCCATTCAACTTATGTTACGGTTCAGAGGCCGTTATCCCGGTAGAGATAGGGATTCCAACTTTTAGGGTGGAGCATTTTGATCCAGAATCCAATGAACAAGCCTTGAGGAATAATTTAGATACAGTAGAGGAGCTTCGGGACGAAGCAAGGGTCCGCCAAGCAGTTTATAATCAGCGAATTGAGAGGTACTACAATCGAAGGGTGAAAGCTCGGAGTTTTCTACCTGGCGATCTGGTCCTTCGACGAGCAAGTGTGAGCAACCCCCGAGACTCCAACAAGTTGTCGCCGACCTGGGAAGGCCCCTACCGGGTTACCGAGACCCTCAGCCCTGGGGCATACCGGCTTGGAACTATGGACGGCACTCCGATAAAGAATGCGTGGAATATTCAGAACTTGAGAAAATTTTATCAATAATGGGTTACCCCCAAGGATCTTGAAGCTATGTATGTTTCTCAATAAAACCTCATTATTGTTCTTTTTATATGTGCAGACTGTCCTACGGAATATAAAAAACAATAAGGAGATGAGGCAAGAGGCAAAAAGGAAGAGTCAAGGGTCAAATGTGGCCTCGGGGGACCACCCCCAATAAAAAGGAAGAGTCAAGGGTCAAATGTGGCCCCGGGGGACCACCCCCAATAAAAAGGAAGAGTCAAGGGTCAAATGTGGCCCCGGGGGACCACCCCCAATAAAAAGGAAGAGTCAAGGGTCAAATGTGGCCTCGGGGGACCACCCCTAATAAAAAGGAAGAGTCAAGGGTCAAATATGGCCTTAGGGGATCACCCCTAATAAAAAGGAAAACTCACAGGTCAAATGTGGCCTCGGGGGGACCACCCCTAATAAAAAGGAAGAGTTCAAGGGTCAGATATGGCCCCAAGGGGGCCACCCCTAAAATAAAAGCAAAATGGAGGAGCAAGAAATCAGGTAACAGAGATCACTTGGCTCAAACTATTACAAAAAAGGCATAACTTCGAAGCATTTTTATTCAATGAAGGATCAGAAGTCCAATATAACCCAAACTTGGGGAAAGAAGATACATGCAACGAACAACTAGGTTTCTTCTTCTTCGGACTCCTCGGATTCGTTTGCTGGGGCTTGGGAGGATGATGCTCGGCTGAGCTCGGCGATCACATCCTCCATGGACCTGATGGGAGCAAAACTGAGGTCGGGATAAGCTCTTTGCACCTCCTCCTTGCAGCGAGTGAAACCTCTCTTCCATACCCCTTGCAGCTCATGCCTAATAAATCCTCTCACCTCAGGGAGTTGGGTGGGGTTGGCATACTTCTCTTCAAGCTCCCGGTTACGCTCCCGAGTCCGTCCTAACTCTTCCTCCAGGGCCTGGTGGCTAATCTCGAGCCCCTGAAAGCGTCCCTCAAGCTCCTCGTTTCGTTGATGTTGAGCCCTCAGATCCTCGTCCCGCTGCTCGATGGTTCTATGGCACTCGGCAAGAGCATTATCCATCTCCAACATCCTTTGTGAATTTCTCGCCATTCGCCTTTGGAGCTCGTTATGAGCGACAATACTCTGTTCGAATAGCACAGAGTTAGAATATAGGGGACGAGAGTTCTCTATATTAAAAAGTCCGAAGGGCTAACCTGAACCAAGCCCTGGCCGTAGCAAGACTCCAAGGTCTCCGAAGTCAGGTCGGCGGCCCCCTCCATGTCTGCCCGAGTGGGAAGGCCCTGAATAAGCTGAGTCGCCACCCAAGCCTCGCTGCTGTGGTCTGTTTCATGGACATTCCAGTTGGGTCGGTGAAGAGCCCTGGCGGGAATAGGCGCCTCTTCTTCAAGCAGGTCAGAGAGGGGCTCGGTGCCCTGAGAGCCTCCTGTCTCGGTGTGGGGCAGAGAAGAGCGGGACCCGGACGCTTTTGATTTCTTATGCCTAGGTGGGAGCCTGGAGTCTCGAGTATGCCTCTTGGCATTCTTCCGGGCCCGTTTGGCCTCTTCAGCAGCCTGTTTGTCGGTCCCCCACAGCTCCGCATCATCGATCATCTTGGCTGCAAAGCAAAATAAGATCAAATGTCAGAATAAGGAAGTAAGCAGAAATTAGAAGCAAGAAGCGGAGCGAGAGAACGAAAAAAATCAACCTAAGGGAGTGTCGGCTGCTGGGCAGGGGTATCGACATAGACCCCCAAGAAACAGGGTTTGTTCGTTAATCAACCTGGCGGTACTGACGTGCTCCAAACCCATCAAAAGCTCGGCGTCCCTCCTCTCTAAAGGGGTCATTTCACGAGGGAAATTCTTACGGGAAGGCCGACGCCAGGCAGTGGGCACACCCATAGTAGCGGAGCCGGATCCCATAAAAAAATATCGATTTTTCCAACCTTTTAAGGAGGACGGGGTGTCTACGAGAAACTTACAGCCAGGGTATGCCATGAAAGAATAGCGAAACTCGGACTTATCAACACATACGAGGCGAAATAATTTTAAAAAGAGTTTAGCTTTGGGGACAATACCTCTCCCCCGACAACATATGACGAAAGATACTAAGTTCCTCCACCCGTTGGGCACTAGTTGAGAAGGGGATAACCCTACGAGTCGAAAGATCTCGGCAAGGGTGCTTTCGAAAGGGAACCGACACCCTGCTTCAAGAGAGGTTTCATAGATGGTTAAAGCCCCCGGAGGGGATTGATGGGCTCTAAAGTTGGAGGGTGTAGAATACCAATAGCCCGTAGCGGGGAGATGATATTTCCGGGCGAGTTCGGAGACCTCATCCTCGGACAAGGAAGAATAGGCAGGGGTTAGGTCATCAGGGAGACCGTTATGGTGGAGCTCTAACTCTGTGTCGGTATCATTATCAAAAGATAGGGCATGAGGACGAGGACGAGAGGTCCCAGCGTCTCCTATTTGCCTACCAGACTGAGAAGAGGAGCTAGAGGAGCTGGAAGGGTCCGAGCTATTCCCATCTGAGTTGCTAGAGGAGACCATGGAGATTGACTTACCAAAGCAACGTGACATGGGGAAGAGAGACAAGAAAAAGCCACAAAAAATAAGAGAAGGGAGGCAAAGGAATACCGGGTGATGAGAAGATTTCCAAGGATGGAAGAAAAACGCACGAGAGAACCCTTAAGAGGGAGCCGGTCCGTCCCTTGATGAACTTGAAGGCACCACTTAGAATCTCTCGAGCCCCGTGAGAATCCTGCGCAAAAGGAAAAAAAAAGGGGGATAAGGGGAAAAGAGGTCTCAAAGTCGAGACCAAGGGCCTCTTAAAAAAAAAAAAAAAAAAAAAAAAAAAAAAGGACAAAGAGTCCCGCGCGCGCGGGCAAGCCCTCGCGCGGCCGAGGCGCGAGGGCTCGGCCAGCGCGGCCTCGGCCCGCGCGCGCCCGCGCGGCCGAGGCGCGAGGCCCCGGCCAGCGCGGCCTCGGCCCGCGCGCGCAGGCAAGCCGCGCGCCCGCGCGGCCGAGGCGGGAGGGCTCGGCCAGCGCGGCCTCGGCCCGCGCGCGCCCGCGCGGCCGAGGCGCGAGGCCCCGGCCAGCGCGGCCTCGGCCCGCGCGCGCAGGCGAGCCGCGCGCCCGCGCGGTCGAGGCGGGAGGGCTCGGCCAGCGCGGCCTCGGCCCGCGCGCGCAGGCAAGCCGCGCGGCCGGGGCCCGCGCGGCCTCAGCCCGCGCCTCCCAGACCAAACGTGGCCGAGACCTCTGGTCTCGGCCACGCAAATGAAGAAGTTCTTTTAAAAAAAAAAAAAAAAAAAAAAAAACTGAAATGAAAAAAAAAAAAAAAAAAAAAAAAAAAAAAAAAGGAGGAGGAAAGATCTCTTACCTTATGTTTCCACTCCAATAGTGTTTGTGAAGAGGGGACCATCCCCACCCCCCCTTTTTATAGAATTCTTGGAGGGCCATGGGGAGTGGGGATGAGATGTTTAGTTGGGAAGCGAGCCAACAAAGCCAATAATAGAGCTCTTTAATCTTATTCATTTATCTTTTTGGTAAAATCTCTTTTTTTTTTCAGGAAAAATTGAGAAGACTACTCCTTCAGCTGCCCGAGCTCCTCTCCCTCGCAGCTCAAGGAGTTGGGGGGGCAAGTGATGAGGGAATATTTTACTAAGGGCAAAAATACTATACTACCCTTGGAGATCTCCAATGTGGTGCCGCCACGTGCCGGCCCCAAAAAGTGCCACGTATCACCTATATCTTCATCATTTATCTCATATTTAATTTTGAACAAGGCTGACCCAGTTAATCGAGATTCTCTCCAACGTCCGGTTCAAGACTTATCTTATCCCTTCAATGTGTGCTTTACCCCATCTTTAAATAGATATCGACTTCTACAGGTACGGATCATCTGACTACTGGTTCAATTTTCTATTTTGGGCATATTTCTTCTACTGACTTGAGCGTCGGAGTTCTCCCGGGGGATTACAGCCCCGCCCCTGCAGGTACTTGGTTCAAGGCAGACCTCGGTGATCGGTCCAGTATCATCAAGGAGAGTGAAGAGTCGGCAATGGAGAGAGTCCCCTCCCCAGCCCCACCTCTCTTAGAAAAATCAATTCAGAGACAACTTTGCTGATGGCATGAATTTCAACGTCCACCTAAGCATACTCTGACGTAATATATATATTTCTTAATCTCCATGCCCTATCCTTTCTTATAGATTAAAAAATAAAACTAACACACCCAACCACTCACGCACATAAATAGACCCTTATCGCTCTCTCATTCGTTCTTTCTTTCTCAGAGTTTAATAAACAGTAGCACCAATTCCTTCGTCTCTCAATTCAGATCTGATCGAAGCGCTCCAACTATATGGCTGACAAGGTATGTACTGTGTCAATAACCATGCATGCTTAAATATTCCCTTCTCTCAATTCTGGGTTTGGCTCAATTATTTTCCTCCTCCTCCTCCACATCTACTCCATAATTCAATCTTTCACCAAGATTTATCTTCTTCCGATCCAACAGTACTGTTCCTCGATTCTTCTTCCTTTTCCCTTCAAAAATTATAACTTTATTCTGGGCTATTCATGTGACAGGTTACAATAATGGTGGTGAAGGTAGACCTTGAGTGCCCTAGTTGTCACAAGAAGATCAAGAAAATACTGGCCAAATTTCGTGGTGAGTCCCTAATTAGCCTCCTCCTTCCCATTGACATGAAATTTAATTGATACTGTGCAGGCATGCATGTATATATATATATATATATATTCGTGTACAGTATTTGAATTGTTTCATACGAAATTTCAAGATAAATTGAACTGAGTTCTTGTGTGTGGGTTGGGGTGGAACTGTTTGGGACAACAGAAATACGAGACCAAGTCTACGATGTCAAGAAAGGAACGGTGACGATCACTGTTGTCTGCTGCAACCCAGAGAAAATTCGTGACAAATTGTGCTGCAAGGGTGGAAAAACCATCAAGGGCATTGAGATCAAGGTGCCTCCAAAGCCCAAAGAAGAAAAGCCCAAAGACGATAAACCCAAAGAAGACAAGCCCAAAGGCGATAAGCCCAAAGAAGAAAAGCCCAAAGAAGATAAGCCCAAAGCCGATAAGCCCAAAGAAGATAAGCCTGCTGCTCAAAAGGAAGCTCCTCTTCCGGTGCTGGTTCCGGTGCCCGGATACCCCCCATGTTATCCAATGGGAGTATGTTGCGGGCCATGTTATGAAGGCTATGGCAGGGGGCCGTGTAACTGTGGACATGGCCTGCCAGTGCCATGCTATGACAATTACGGTTATCCAAGGGGCTGGTACTATAGTCGCTGCGATTATATTAGCGAAGAAAGCCCGTACGCGTGCACAATCATGTAATATAAATAAGAGTGTGTCTTGTTCGAGCGAGAGTCTATTTGATGCTCTTAACCATCATCAGTTCTGGGCGTAGTAATGGACGTTTTATCATATGAATATAGGAGAAAAAGGTCAATAATAATGGAGGTTGGTATATGGGTTAGTCGTAGCTGTCCAATACTTTTTCTGGAGTCCTTGGGGTTACGCATGGTTATGTTATTATGATTTTTATTAATTAATTAATTAATATGAATACTCTGATTAGCTAGCTAGGTTGCATGTGCGTGCTAGTCGTTTTCTTTTAATAGTTTTATACAATTAGTTGTGCAGTAAGTCAATGTCATAGCTAGTGGGAATATTTCCGAACTTTTTTCATTTTGGAATATAAGGGCCGGTCGTTGCACCAATGTACTACCATTGTCATCCTCGCAGAACGGAAATATAATAGGGTAAATAGATAGAATACCTGTTACTTCAGTAGAGATTATAAAATAGAGTTATGCTATCCGGCCAGAAGTAGTGCTCGAAGAAGTGCCACCCCCAGAATATTGAGAAATCTCATGATATTTCGAGGCCAAAATATTGGGGAATTTCACGATATGATTTGTGGCCCAAAATCAACTATTTCAAAATTTTCGACCCCTTCTCTCTCTCCCTCTTTCTTTCTAAGAACAACCCTTCCAACTCCTTTCCCCTCTCCTTGCAAGGCCGTCGGTCTCCCTCTCTCTCTCGCCCTCCCTCCCCTCTTCTTACTGGTTGTCGGTGTTTCTCTCCTTGTCAACCGTCGGTCTTTCTCTCCCTGCTAGCCGTTGGTCCCTCTCTGCCCGCCAGCCGTCGCTTCTCTCACTCTTGCCAGCACTGAAACGACCATCTCCCTCCTTTTCCATTGCAACAGCTTCTTCGCCTCGTCCATTACAACATCTTTCATTGTATCACAAGCACTCTGATCTTCGATCTAACCGTTTGATCTCCGATCCGAGCATATTTTCACGGTATAAGTGGCACAAATCTACACAAAGGTAAGTCTTTTAGTTTTATCAGTAATAATTTTCGGCATACATCCATGATATATATGTATATACGCATAATTTGGGTTTTTCGAAAGTTTAACTGTGATTTATGGAGCATCTTTGTGATTTATTTTGGATACTCGGCATACATAATCCATGATTTATTTTCAATACTCGGCATACATAATCTTTGTGATTTATTTTGGATAACTCGGCATCTGTGTGATTCATTTATTTTTGTGATTTATGCATCATCTTTTTGATATGTAATCCATGAATGGAAGTGTTGAATTATTTATTCTGATTATTTATTCTTTGGCAATATCTTTTGGGTTACTGGGTGAGGAATCCATGAATGGAAGTGTTGAAATTGTATGATCCAATTCGTAGTTTTCAATTGACCCATGTTCCAACTGAAATTGTATAATTTAGTTTGTTCCTTTAGTTCTATAACTAGTGAGTTCTTCTCCGTTCAGTTGCCTCTTTTGAGGGAATGTATGGTGTCTTTGTCTTTCCCTTATTTCTCATCAAGTAATAATAATTAAAAAAAAAAGGACAGTTTGGTGCTCTATTTGATTAACCATTGTTTGACTAGAATTTATTGTTTTGTATTGAGAAGTCTGAGTTCGACTGCTATTTGTTATGGTTCTTTAATTTATTGTTTTCAATTTAACCATTGTTTGGTGCTCTATTTGATCCGAGCATATTGTTTTGTTTAAGAATATAAACTTTATTTGTTATGGCTCTATTTGATAAACTTTATTGTTATGGTCCTTAGAAAAGGTCTAAAAAAATTATTTGAAACAAATGTGAGACTGATGAACAAATTGAGACTAAACCTTTCTTCCAAACAGATACACAAGAAAACTTAAAAGAAAAACAACATTAACTTAAGGTATTTTTTGGGTCATGAAAATATTTCTAAATAGATATTTGTAATTTGTTTTGATGTAGCTGGTAATGGTATTTGTTTAGATTTTGAGAATTTGATTTTCGAAATTCCTTCATCATCTTGTCTTTCCCTATACTATTTAAAACAAATAAAAAGTATTTCTGGATATAGCAAATCATCAAGAATTTTACTATCTCAGGATTTATGACTTCCAATTTGGAAATGGGTGAAGCTTCAATTAACTCATGTAGTTCGCATCAGACAAATGTGTGTAAACATGGTGTATCTGTAAAGTGCTACACATCATGGACTAAGAGTAATCCTAGAATGAAATTCTTGAGGTGTCGGTTCTGGAAGGTAATTTATTCTCTTATAAATGTATAAGTCGTTAATATGAATGAAATTAATTGTTGGATGATTTGGTGGACAGGATGATGATTGCAGATAGTTTCAATGGATTGATGATGAACGCACAGCTCATGAGAAAATATTACGTGGAGTATTGTTAGATAAGGGGACAGCTTTACAAGAACAAGTCAAGATTTTTGAAGAAAAAGCTTTAAAAAAAAAGAAAAGAAAAGTTATTAAAGTTTTAGATAGAGCATAGCTGTATTGTACAAGAAAATATAAAATTGAAAATGAAACTTCAAGAGTATAAAACAAAAGAAAGTAGGTTTGTTAGAGGTATGATAGTGTTAGGAGTGGGTTGTTTTTTATTCAATTTATGGGTGATGAAAAATGATGAAAGTAGATTTAGGTATTTTGCTTTGGTGTAATTATGTACTTATGTAATTATGTACTTGTAATTTAGGTATGATAGTACCTAAATTAGCGGTTGTGTTTGTTGTTAGTATTTTCATATCATAAGACAGTGATATTTGAAGATCTTTTTGTATCAGTATCCATCACCTTTATGTACGTGTATGTGCATCTTTCTCACCGTCTAAGGCATGGAAGAATGAATAGCCAATTACTTGATATGCTAGGTTGTGCTTAATTGTATAATGATTTCTTTCTCAGCTATGATTAATGTGAACTTATGTTGTATTTTTTTCTAGGATATTCATGCTTCCTCCATTTGATTAATTAATTTACATATTCTGTAGTCAGGGGATTGCCCTTAATTCCTTTGGTTGTTATGAATGCATATCCATAATGTGAGGCTACTTTGGATACCATGTATTTTCTTTATGCATTTGAAGTTATATGTAATCAGCCATGTGGAGATAACTATTTATGTGCACATGTATGGGAAGTATGGTCAGCATGATTTAGCTTTGCAACTTTACAGAAACATGAAAGTATGAGGGAAAAGTTCTGATGCAATCAGGCCCGGCCCTGAAGAGGGGCAATCAGTGCTATTGCCCCAGGCTCATTATTCAGGGGGGGCCCCACTATTCAGGGCCGGACGGATTTGAAGTCCGCCTTCAGCAGACTTGAAGTCCAGCAAGCAGACTTCAAGTCCTCTTGGTGCTGGACTTCAAGTCCGTTTTTTTCAGCGGACGGACTTGAAGTCCGCTTCAGCGACTAAGCAGACTTGAAGTCCGCCCGCTTCAGCGGGCTTGAAGTCCTCTTTTCAAGTCTGCTTCGAACTTCAAGTCCACTTACACTTTTTTCAGCGAACTTCAAGTCTGCTTTTGAAATTGAAGTCGTCCGCTTTTCGATTTGAAGTAGTCTGCTTTTGAAGTTTGAAGAGTGCTGGGTGTGCTCGGGATTTCTCAAATTTCAGGTTATATTATTTTTTATTTATTTTTTTAATTATTAAAATTGCATTAGCTTTCCTTATATTGTTTCTATTTTCAAGTAATAATGCTTAGTAAGAAACACCTATTTGAAAGTCAAAAAAGAAAAAGACAAAAAGAAAAATTAACTCAATCCCAAAAAGGAGCTCTGAATAAATTTTTTCAAAACAAAACAAATAGTTCACTTGATAACTCAACTGAAAATTTAGTCAATGAATCTGAGCAGTAAAATCATGTTGAAGAATTTGTAGGAATTGATAATGATTTAGTTAATGAATTTGAATAACAAAACCATGTGGAAGAATTGATAGAAACTGAGAATGATTTTAATGCACAGGTAGGTGACTTAGGTGAAGATGAACATATTGAGAATGAAGATTTTGATCATCTTTGTAATAATGAAGACACTGAACCTGAGGGTATAGAATCTAGTTTTCCTTTAAACATTTTTAATCCAAGAATTTGGGATAATTTAGATGAAAAAATGAGAGCTTTACTTGTGGGAAAGGTCCTGCAAGAGATAATAATATCAAATTTCCTATGAATGAAAAATTTAGACATTTTTCCTCGACTTATTACCTGAGAAAATTACCAAATGGAGAGACTCATGACAGAAAATGGCTAATATACTCAAAGGAATTGGATAAGGTATTTTGTTTTTGCTGTAAGTTATTTAAAACAATGTGTTGTAGAAGCCAATTAGCAAATGAAGGACTTAGAGATTGGAAACATCTTAGTGAGAGACTTAAATAACATGAAAACAACATTGAACACATAACTAACATGAGTTCTTGGATTGAATTACATAACATATTGAAAAAAAATTAAAAAATTGATAAAGGCATATAAGAACAAATTAGGAGAGAGAAAGAACATTGGAAACATGTTTTGATAAGAATAATTTCTATTTTCAAATGTTTTGCTAAAAATAATATTGCATTCCGTGAAACAAAAGAGAGAATTTATGAAGAAAATAATGGTACCTTTTTAGGTATATTGGAAATGGTTGCAGAATTTGATCTAATAATGAGAGAACATTTTCGATGAATTCAAAATGATGAGATTCACTATCACTATCTTAGCCATAAGATTCAAAATGAGCTGATAGTTTTGCTGGCTTCAAAAGTTAGAAGTGCAATCATTGAGAAAATCAAACAAGCAAAATATTTTTCAGTGATACTTGATTGCACTCCTGATTCAAGTCACAAGGAACAAATGACTTTGATAATACGGTGTGTGGATGTGTCAAGGAGTCCAGTAAAAATAGAAGAATACTTTTTAGATTTTTTAATTGTGAAAGATACACCAGGATTGGGACTTTTTAATTAATTGCAATCTGTCCTAGAGTCCCTTGGTCTTAAAATTGATGATGTTAGAGGATAGGGTTATGATAATGGCTCTAATATGAAAGGAAAACATCAAGGTGTACAAAGAAGATTACTTGAAATAAATCCTAGAGTTTTGTTCATGCCATGTGGTTATCATTCTCTTAATTTAACACTATGTGATATGGTAAATTATTGTGTGAAAGCAAAATCCTTTTTTGGGGTGGTTCAACACATTTATTGTGTTTTTGCTAATTCTACAAAGCGTTGGAAGATTTTACAAGATCATGTAAATGGTTTAACTCTCAAAACATTGTCAACTACACATTGGGAAAGTTGTGTAGAGAGTGTTATAGCAATAAGAACCCAAGCTGCTCAAATAAAAGAAGCTTTATTTAAAGTAGCAGAAACTAGTGAAGATACTAAAACAAAAAGTGAAGCTGAAAGTTTAACAACACATGAACTGAAAAATTTTGAGTTTTTATTAGGCATGATTATTTGGCATGATATTTTGTTGAAAATTAACTTAGTCAATAAAAAGTTACAATCTAAAGATATGTGCATTGATGCTGCTTTAAAAAATTTGGAAGGGCTCATTTCTTTTTTTGAGAATTATAGAGAAAATGGATTTGCATTTGCTATGATTGAAGCTAAAACTATTGCTTGTGATATGGGGATTGAACCTGAATTTCCTAAAAAATGTCAAAGTCATAGAAAGAAACAATTTGATGAGAATGCCAATAATGAGACAGTACAATCAGTTGAAGAATCATTTAGAGTCAATTATTTCATCTGTGTAGTGGATATGGCTCTTTCTTCATTAAGGAGTAGATTTGAACAAATGCAAACATATGATGCTATTTTTGGGTTCTTGTTTAATTCAAAGAATTTAACTTTATTGGGTGATGAGGAATTGAAAAATTGTTGTGTGAAGCTTGAAACTACTTTAAGAAATGGTGAGTCTTCTGATGTTGATGCAACTGATTTGTTTTCAGAGTTACAGGTGCTGCAATATCTTTTACCATCAGCAATAAACACAACACTTGAAATTGTAGAGTTTGTAAAAGATATAGACTATTTTTCAAATATTTTGATTTCCTATATAATACTATTAATTGTACCTGTGACTATAGAGAAGCTTTTCTAAATTAAAATTATTGAAATCTTACTTGAGGTCTACCATGTCACGAGAAAGGCTAAATGGACTAGCAATATTATCCATTGAAAAAGAGATGTTAGAAAAACTTGAATTTGAAAGCATCATCGAGGATTTTGCTTCTCAAAATGCAAGAAGAAAATAGTTTAAATAATACTTTTTTAGTTGTGATTTTGTTATTTTTCACCTTATCTTGCAAGTGGTGATGATATTTTGCTGGTAGTTGAGGATGCAAAGAGATTCAAGTAGGATGCTGCAATTTGTTTTGGCTATTGAGGATGTAAAGATATTTTTGTTTTGCTGGTTGCTAACGCTAAAGATGCAAAGAGATTTCAAATAGATTGATGTTGTTTTGCTTTAGCTATTTAGCATGTAGAGAATTTTTTTTTTTTGGCTAGATGAAAAAGAATTTATTTTGCTAGATGAAAAAGAACTTATTGAATTGTTATAAGTATTTATCTTGTTTATATATTGTAGCCTTTTATTCTAAATTTTAATATATTGAAGTTTGAATCGATACAATTTATTTGGCTTAAATGTTAAATTTTTAGTTAATTTGGACATGTTAGATCTTGGTTGAAAAATAAGAGTGACTTCATTACTATGTTTAAATATATATATATAGGGGCTTAATTTTTAATTTTGTCCTGGGCCCTAAAAAATTTAGGACCGACCCTGGATGCAATGACACACACGATCCTCATTGATTCACTTGGAAAAGCAAGTTTTGTAATAATTCATTGTAGAAAAAATATATTGCCCAAAATTATAGAAAAGCATGCAATCAGGGCCATGTAATGCAGCATCCAATTGATCGTGTATGTGATTGCATGCTAAGACACAAACCAAAAATATATTTTCATGGCCCTGATGCTTTTCCAAGTATTGCCCAAAAATATATTGTATGTAATAAAATATGGGACACAGGAACATTTATATGAGATTTAGAAATGGAGGAAATTGATCCATTACTAGCATATGTGATATATCCTCTTCTTGGTAAGATTTCCAATTTATACAAATACAACAACATATCAAGCCTTAACCCATATATTAGGATTAAATAAAAATCTTAAGCCCCAAAACTTTACACTTTACACAAATACCTAAATAAAAATCTACTTTTCACCATATCTCTCTGAAGGACAATGCTAATTAATCCAAATATTCCAATCTTCTAAAACATTCACAGCATGTCTTCCAAAATCTTTATATTATCTAAGAAGCATGGTAACCTCTACAAAGGTCACATATGTAACATCCCGCATCGAGTGATAGGAAGGATCGGAACAACTTACCCTGATAGGCCTACACGAACTTCTTAGGGGGTTACCCATTCTTGGATTACCCCAGGTCAAGCACGTTTAACTTGGGAGTTCTTTGCCAACATTCAACCCAAAAGGTATCCAGTTGGTGTTGTTTCCTTCCTTACACTATCCTAGATATATACTAACTTCTCTGGGCTCTCAGGGTATTACATTCTTCCCCCTTGAGCACATGACGTCCTCGTCATGCGACCTTACAACCTGTCCCAGATCTCCCCCCGTTGCATGGCCGATGTGGGATTCGCCTAAGGTGCCTACAACATATCAACGTATCTGACACCCACATTGAACATTGACACTCATCCCTCACTTCCAAGTGTGTGTTATGATATTTGTTCAAATGTGTCCAAAATGTGCACTGATGCTTTTCATGGCCCTGATGCTAAGACATATCCTGTCTCATAAGCAACAACATCTAATTCCAAGTCAACAGGTTTTACAGAGAAAATTTAAAAATTGCCTTGGTTGTCCTATCTATGAAGAGAGGCCTAGTAATGTAGTGCTTCATTCGACAAACAAATTCCATGTGTTTCCTTGCCTGCAAGCGTGAAAACACCAAATATGAGAGTAAACTATGAAAGTTGAACTGAACTTCCATTCTCCTCTCAAGTGAGAGGTAAAACCATTGCAGTTCGTATATATTAACATGTAAAAAACAGTAGACCATATCTGATTTCAAGTGAATTAAATGATGTAGGAGATGAAGGTAGGGCTTCAAGGCTCAGATTTATCGATCCAAGACCCACTAAGGTAAAGCCAAGAATCAGTCCCAAGAAAAACCCAAACCAAAATGGATTAGGTTTGGTTCTTATCTGAGTAACTAGGTCAAGCCCACTTTGCTCAAAGACAAGATAAATTTACTTGGACCATATTCTTATCGGGTTTCCTATAAGTGGGTTTGGACCTTTCTTTAAATCTATCAATCCCAAGCTAAAGCCTATGATAGTTTTATACTTACCCGATCTTACCATCATCGCTTTGGACTTGTTGGGTATCACACTCCAAGGGTTACAACACTAAAACAAAAGCAATTAATCATAATTTCCAACAAAAAAAATAACATGAGATAGATGTATTTAATCATAATAAATATAATGCAGTAAATACAATGTAATAAAAAAACAAAAAATAAATTGAACCTTGCAAACTAGATGGTCGGGATGGCTGGTGAGTAGAACACGTCCAGTGGTTGTCATCGGGTCGTGGATAGCTGAGCTATACCAAAAGAAGCTTGCAAAAGAAAAAAGTAAGGATTAGGATATAACCTAAATGAAAGTCCGAAAATTTAAAAAATGACAACTTTAGATTATTACCCAAATCTCATCCAAGTACTTACCATTAATTCTGAGTACGAGATCGATGTCAAATCGTGATACTGTCCTTGTGTAAATCCTTCACTGAATACTTGACTGTCTTGAACAATGTTTTGCATCGAGGCATTGCCTTCGTTTACTTTCGAGTATCCTACCTAGACATCAAACAAAAGTAACAATTATTACAATTGGGAATTTGAGCACTACATTATTAGGTAATTAAAAAAAAAGATTAGAGCATACCTTCGCTTTCTTGGAACTCCTTTCCAATGGCACTTTCTTCGCTTTCTTGGAATTCGTTTCCAATGGACCCTTCTTGTGAAGCTTTTTAGGGGCTCCCTTTGTCTGCGAACATCTTGGATCCAAAATTTGCACGCTTGAAGCTGTAGCAGCCTCTCTAGAATCAGGAAATTGTTCTTGCACACTATCTTCAACATGTATATTACTACCATAACTAGGCTTCGTATTAGATTTTTTTAATGCAATCAATTGAGATTCCATCCACTCCATAGTTGCCTGGGTACTATATTCATCATTTGCAACCAAGTCTGCAAGCTTCGCAAACACACTACACAGCTTATCGTATCTTAACTGACTACGCATATTAATCCAACCGTTGTAATTAATCTTCACTCTCGTGTAGGATCTACTGACATCTCTCCTCCATCGCCTTAAGATATACTTATCAGGAAGTGATCTGATACCATCTCGAATCAATATTGTGACCATATGTCTGCATATTATTCCCCTAAACTCAAACATGTGACAACTGCAAACAAAATTGCATTTCTCTTTGTCAATTTCAACTGAAAATTTTATCTCCATGAATCTTTAGTCAAATATGATATCTTTGCGCACCTTGTACCTCATATTAAGCGATCCCTCCTCGATAGACACAACCTCGCAATATATCTTTCTTGTGAACTCATTTTGAAACTCCTTGAATTTTGAGATTGTGTACACTTCTTGAAATTGTTTCTCCATGGGATACCTCGATGCGCATGGGACCATATGAGAAAATGACTTAACGTCTGCCTGAAACTCCTTTTCAACTTTAGACCTCAATGCACACTCATATTGTTCAACAAATTGCTTCAATGAAGTTTTTGAGTGTACATAACCATCGAAAAATGCATTCATGCTCTCACTCCACTGAGTTGTTGACATCCCTGCCCAAAAATTAGTTTTCAAGAAACATGGCACCCAACGGGCTCTTTGTGTGTATAGTTCAGACAACCAATCGTTGTCGTGCAGTGCATATTTCTCAATCATTGAACTCCATCCTTGCTCGAATACTTTAGGACTATGTGATTTATAGATAATGTCATGTATAGCCGAAAGAATTGAAGCCTTGCAACTATGGTTCCCAAAATTTTCAGGCAACTTCTTTAGTATATGCCACAAACACCACCTGTACTTCGTGTTAGGGAAAACTATCTCAATTGTGTTTTTCATAGCCTTATCTTGGTCAGTGATTATTCCAGTGGGAGTCTGATCCTCCATGAACTAAAGCCATGTACTAAACAACCACACAAAAGCCCTGGTGTCCTCATTCAAAAGTAAACCACATCTAAACAGTGTCGACTGCCCGTGGTGGTTTACACTAACAAATGGAGCAAATGGCATGTCCTACCTATTGGTTAGGTATGTGGTGTCGAATGTCACAACATCACCAAATTCCTTAAACACTTGTCTACATCTATTATCCACGAAAAATACATTCCTCAATCGAACTCTTCGTCCAAGTCGACACTGAAATAGAAACCCAGACAAAGGGCTTGCATTTTAGAAAAATAAGCTTGAATAGCAACATCTCCTTCCCCAAGTCTTAACTTTCTCACCTTATTAATATAATTTCTACAATCTTTTTCCACAAATGTCAGGTTCTCATACCCACCAGCCTCAACAACAGCTGAGTTATAACTTTTCTGTAGCGAGATTCCAGCTATATCATTAACTTGTAGTTGTCACTTCACTTTTTCGTTCAACTGTCTATTGCATTTATACAACCTAGATTTGCTTCGACTTGTTTCATGGTTATGCTCAAGATGGATCATGCTTATTTTCCATGTTCCTAAAACAACTAATATGGCAGTGATTTTAGCTTTACCTTATTCAAATTGTTGGTTGAGGCTTCAAAGAAATGCTAGCTTGACTAGTTCTTTTGCCTTCTCAGCTACATGCATAAGTCACATATCTTACGACCCCATCCTCACCCTTCTTCGAATTCCTTTTTTTTATTGGAAAACCCACATGGTAAGCATATCGTTTGTAAAATTCATAAATTTCATTCTCATCATTGAATTTCATTCCAACCTTAGCGACAGGATCACTATATTCTCCTGTTACTTCGTTATTTAACAGAGAACCCTCATTATCTTAGCAATTTTCCTCATTATCTTTGACTAATTTCGAAAGCACACTATGATTCACTAGATCAAAACAAGGTACAAGCATAAGATAATACAATGTTACCTATATAATTTGCATTGTCCACAAACATTTTGTTTTTCTTGTTTTAAATCACTAATTTTCTCATAAATAAGGCCTTATTACCTACCACATTTGAATAATTTACATTTTTCCTCTAATTCTATGTGATAAAGTTACCATTTAGAGATACAAATATAATAGCTCATCAATCTATTTAGAGAAAAATCATACATACCTATGTTACTCATTGGGCCTTTCCTTCGTCTCCTAAATTAGAATTGATTGCCTGTAATAAAATTAAAAAAATTATAGAAAGTCAATACTTTATTAGAAGTATAATATGGTACATTAATATATACAGAGAAATAGAAACAATGGAGACCAACAGATTGGGATTTTGCACCCAACCAAGGGCTGTCACAACTGCGACAAATACAAATAAGTCGCAACCCAAATGCGAACTGCCAGTCGCCACTGGCCACCATGACTGGTGGTTTCCGAAAATCATAGGCAACCATCCGACACCCAAAGGCTCATCGACCAATATACCCAAAAACCAGCAAGATCCAACGGCCCAATCTCCCTAGATCTAACATTAAAGACTCAGCCAAAGCCAAAAAACACGTAGGTGTGTTGATGAGTAAAATGTCTAAAAGACTTACCTCCCTCCTTGTAGATCTAAGCCAATGAAGACGTGAGAGTGCCTTAGAGTGAAAGAGACCGAGAGAAGGCCAGAGATGAAGTCGCACGGGTGGAAGACGATGGCCCTTCTGCAATCCAAGAAGAAGGCTCGCACTATGGCATGTTTGTCTTTGAGCGATGGGGAAGGTCGAACTAGAGAGAACAAGAGAGAGCAAGTGAGAGAGAAGATAGTGAGAAGAATGAGAGATTCCATGATGGATAGGGTCGAACAAGAAAGAACAAAGAGAGAAAGAGTAAGTGAGAGAGAAAAGAGTGAGAGATTGAGCGTCGGAGAGAGGGAATGACTGAAATTAGAACAAGGGTATTTCTATCAATTGGACCATGGGTGAAATTGTAATTTCGTTCTGGGGTGGCACTTCTTCGAGCACTACTTCTGGCCGAATAGCATAACTCTATAAAGTATAACAAGGTATGAGGAGTAGAATGGTATAAATGAGTACCATTAACTTATGTAAAATACATATATAAAAAATCCCTTCTCAATAATTAAAAATTATAATAAGAGAAAAACAAATCATTGCCATCAAGATACTCTAATAAAATAGAAATAGCTCATACTTTCCTAAACGATTTTCATTGGGTTAAGTATTGAAGGGCAATTTTGGGAGCACCCCAAGTAGTTCCTCTAACTTTATACATGCATGTTACCCCAAAGAAGGAACAAGAGAAAAAGAGAAAGAAGACTTGATCAATTGCCATTCACATTTGACATAATTTGTCAATGCGAATTCTATAACAACATCAATTGGTTACCATCATGGGGTCATTTTGAGCTTTCACGTGCGTATTAATCAATCAACTATGTGAAAGTGGAGAGCGAGCCTCCACTTTAAGTTAGTTGGTTAATTATCTTAATACATTTTAATGATAGAGTGAATGATATGAATAAAACTTTTACTTCTATAGATATTGATAACTTGTAAGAAAAAAATGGCAAACGATATGCAATATGCTATTTGTTGTTTTAAATTTGAATTTGATTAGGAATATAATGGCCATCTTCAGAATAATCCCGCTAACATAAGATATTCGAAAGGAGGTCGTAAAAGTATAGGTACAGACAAGTCTCAATAAAAACATTCACTTAGAAATTTAAAATAACTTATCCACAAAAGATTATATGCATTCCTTTCACAATCAATATTCTTTAACAACCCTGTGGGTCTAAGGCGCCCATACATTACAAAATAAAATGACAAGAATGGAGATTTACAACAGACACTAATCTATCTTTGCCCTCAAAATACCTAAGGCCTTATGGTTGGGAGAACCTTATACACGCCTATAATCACGCCCCGCTCAATCCAACCCCTTCTTTGGCCTTACCATTATTTGGAATGATAATAAAAAGAAAGGTGAGTCACAAGGCTCAGCAAATATACAACATATAGCAAGCAATGAATGATAAGAAATTGATACATGGATAACTACCGTAATATGGATTAAAAACTTATCATTAACATTCATATATTTTATTTCATTATGCCTTACAATCACTATTATTACATGCTAATGCAATGCATAGGAGTATCATATGCCATATTGTGGATTATTATCCACCCACGCTCTAGCTTATACTAGGCGCACCTTGTGAGCTAAAACTCCCACAGTAGACCGAAGTCCACCGGCTTGCTAGGATATCCTCTTTTCCCACATACATAAAATGCCATGCATATGCCAAACTTCACATGCCACACGTATTAGTTAGTACCAAATATAAACATTCGTTGTCATTATTGAAATTACTCATTACACAATACACTCATTTATCGTTCACATTTAACAATCGTTTAATATTGTTCCATCACTCCCATATAATAGATTTTCCCACCCTTCAATTGTAACAACATAGATTATGAGTTGGTGCATCACCTTATTAAATATTCACATGGAAAATTGGAGGGAAATCGAAGCATCAAAAGGAAGGGTAAGCCACCAAAGGTGTCAATCAGTC
Organism: Diospyros lotus; assembly: GCF_014633365.1. Lineage (NCBI taxonomy): Eukaryota > Viridiplantae > Streptophyta > Magnoliopsida > Ericales > Ebenaceae > Diospyros > Diospyros lotus. Next base: position 29,763,959 of record NC_068339.1, on the reverse strand, counting down.
GATAGATGAGAAGGAATATGTCGATAGCCAAAGGCTAATACAACCAATCGGTCGACAAATGAACCTCAATCTGTCGATTAGCAAGACAAAATCTAAGAATCGGTCGACAGATAAGAAGAGTTTGTCAATCGACAGAATGCCAAACCAAGACCGGTCAACAGATGGAAGAAATCTATCAACCGACAGAATACAATTCCCCCAACAGCTGGTAGGTATATATAGCTCAATTGGTTGATAAATGATATGAAAACTGTCAACCAATAGAATGGCAAGTCAAGATCGGTTGACAGATGAGACACATATCGGTCGACCGACAAAATACGAAACTTCTAATGGTTGACAGGTGTAACCAAGCCAATCAACAGATCACAACAAAAAATTGAAGATTTAAGCGAAAATAAGTGCAAGAAGTCCAAATTCTTGTACACCACTAAACCTTAACAACCAACTCACCATTCTTTAAAAACATGGAGTGAATCAAGACTCCATTCGGGTGTTTAAATGTTTATTGATAAGGTTTAATTGTATATATATTTTTATCTTAAACTTATGCTATTTGTTTTTATATAAATATTTGTTTATATAGATTTTATATTATTGTAATCTCTTTTTGTAGGAACCCAGCAAAAGATATTATTTCAAAGATTTGAACGTAAAAAGAAAAAATATATATTATAAAATTAATTTTAAAATTAATATTATAAATTAAAATAAATAAATAAATATTTTAAATAATTAATAGTATAATATAATTAAAGTTATTATAAATAATGGTATATTAAATATTATATCTTAAATTATAATGTTTATATATATATTATAACGTAAAAAGATAACTATTATATATATTATTAAATAAGAAAGTGGCAGTGCCGTGGAATTGAAGGATTTAAGCTAGGACATGAATGCTTTATGGATATTTAATAATATAAAAGCAAGTGAAGGGGAGGATGGGCAGAGAGGAGGGGTGCACCTACTTTACCGCAGGCCAGGAGGGCTAAATGACGATGATTTTGCCCTCCAAATTAACAGAGGCGATGTGCACCTGCGGTAAAGCAGCTGCACAAAATCGTACTTGAGAGGAGGGCGGCGGAATTGAGATTGGAAGGAGAAAGAGATATTGGAGGCACGCACGGTATAAACGGCGGATACAGTGAAGAAGGGATGCTGCGCACAGAGCAGAAAATTGAAAGGGACGCTTCAGGCATGCGGCAGGAATTTCGACCCAGTGCAATTGTGATCAAAATCTGTTTTAGATGTAGGCAGAAAGCATATTTATCTCTTTTTCAATTTTAGTGTTTATTTTTAATGTTAATAATATCTAATTAAATTATTTTAGTTAGGGTTTGGATGGATTTTAATTTTGGAATTATGTGATTATTTGTTTAGTTTGATTCAAAACTCGATTATTATTTACATGAAAATTTTATATTGATGTGTTTAATGTTTTAAAAGATTGCCCATATTTTAATGATTTAATGATTTATGCAGAACTGACTAAATGATTATTACAAATTAGATCCATAGATAATAGAAATCACAAGCTTGACAATGATGTCAGGAGATGATTACCTCATGTGTGGAAATCGAGAAAACTTAGTGAGTCAAATCCACTTTCAATATTAGAGGTTTTCAAAAAATTTAATGTTATTTATTTAGTTGATATCTGTTCATAAATCTGACAATGAAATTGAATTAATAAAAAATTAATATGACTTGAGAAAGCTTATTAATTAATTGAGTGAAATCCACCATCATATGCAAATAATTATAAAATACTATAAGTGTATTTTTTATTTTGAATCGGATTGAATAGATAATTCTATAACGCAGATTAAATGAAATATAAACCCTAGTGCATTTATTAATTAATTTTTCTCATAAAGAATTCAGTCTTTTCATTTATTTTTCTTTTTATTCATTTGATTAATTAATTAGTTCAATTTAAACTAAATTAAAATTATTTTGGTATTGTGATTTAGTTCTCGTGGGATCGACACTCATTTCATCACTATAAGCATATTTAACTAAGGTACACTTGCCTAAATTAATTGTGCATAAATCACACATCAAATTTTTGAACAATTTTAATTAGTGTAAGTTGAACTACTAATGAATTAATCAGATGAATAAAAATAAAAATAAATAAAAATTTGAATTATTTGTGAGAAAAATTAATTAATAAATGCACTAGGGTTTAGATTTCATTTAATCCAACTTATATAATTATCTATTCAATTTCGATTCAAAATCAAAAATACCCTTACAGTATTTTATAATTATTTGTATGTGATGGTGAATTTCCCTCAATTAATTAATAAGTTTTTTCAAGTCATATTAATCCTTTATTAATTCAATCTCACCGTCAAATTTCTGAGTGGATATCAACGAAATAAATAAGCATTAAGTTTTTTGGAAATCTCTAATCTCGGAAGGGGGAGGGAATTTGACTCACTAAATTTTTTCAATTCCCACACATAAGCTAATCATCTCTCAATATCATAATCTAATATGTGATTTATATTGCCTATAAATCCAATTTATAACAATCATTTAGTCAATCATGTATAAATCATTAAATTATTAAAAGATAGTCAATCTTTTAAAGCATTAAACATAACAATATAAATTTCTCATCTAAATAATAATCGGATTTTGAATCGAATTAAACAAATAATCTCATAATTTCAAAATTAAAATTCATCCAAACCCTAGCTAAAATAAATTAATTAGACATTATTAAAATAAAAAGAAGAACAAAAAATTAAAAGGAGAAAAATATTCCCTGTCCAGATCTAAAATAGATTTGGGTTGGATCTGCAGCTCCTTGTTGCGGTTGCTCCTGCATCTGCTGCCTTTCAATTCTTCACTGTGCGCCTCAATTCCCTCCTGTGCACGCCGAGGAAAAGCCTCAAAAATCCTTTCTCCGTCCTGTGCGCTTCCACATTTCAATTCCATGCACTTCCCTTTTATATGTTATAATATATATATATATATATATATGCACATAGACATAGCACTAGGCGAAGTCCTCCAATTCACGCCATTGTTTTAGCTTTTATTATATATATAGATATATTATTTATTTTTATAATATTATATATATAGATAATATAAGTAATATATAATATAATACATATATAAATATTATAATTTAATATATAATATTTACTATTTAATATACTATTAATTATATTAACTTTAATTATATTATAATATTAATTATTTAAAATATTTATTTATTTTTATTTTTATTATAATATAAATTTTGAAATTAATTTAAAATATATTTTTTCTTTTTTTTTCTTTTTACGCCCAAATATTCGAAATAATATCCTTTATTGGGTTCCTACTAAAAAAGATTAAAATAATATAAAATTCATATAAATATATATTTATGTAGGAAAAATAGCTGAAGATTAAGATGAAAATTAAATAAAAATATATATAATTAAGTCCTATCAAATACCCCAACACTTAACATTTTGCTTGTCCTCAAACAAAGTAGAGAAGAAATAAAAAAAATTAAACATTTTATTTTCATACTAGGTCAAAATCAAGAATTCCCACAACATATCAATGCATAATTAATCTCGAAATTGGTTACCCTCCATATTATCATATCAACTCTAAATCCAAAAATATTAATTGAAAGAATTAGTCATGCATAATTATCACTTTTGATGCCATGCATGCTTCAAAATTAATTCAAGAAACCTTGCAACTAACACAATTAAATCATGTAATAGTTTTCTTGCAATCACTTCTCTCCACTACTACAAACATAAGGAGTAATAGGGATGATTTTTTTTTTTTAATCAATCTTTCATAAGCATTACTTAGCTTTTGACTCGAATGTCGATATTTTGTGATGAAGACATCCGGTTACTCCCCTAAATAATTGCTTGGAATGCATTTACATACTCATATTTTGAACTATTGTTTGACGTGAAAGATGATGCAGGAGTACATTGTCAACCCCCAGTTATTACTAAGCAACTCAAAATGTAGAAGTAGATAAATAATAATAACAATTTTTTTTTCTTTTTTGTTTTGCTCTTTTTTTTTTTTTTTCATTATCCCATTTTACTTCAACTCTGTTTAGGCCTAGTTTCAAAAAATAATCACAATATTATTCTCACATAATCAATTTTGTCAAGAAACATATATTTCAACAATCATAATAATTCGACATAACCAATTCCTTTTCCTTAACACTATTAAATCTAGAATCAATAATCAAATAGAACAATTCCCTATCTTGAATTAACTATGCATTGAACCAAAGTTAATATAGAAAGCATGAAATCGGCCTAAACATGAAAATAAAACATTTTTTTAAAGAAAATCATTATTCATGCACATTATAAATTTCTTCTCTCTTTTTTTTTAACAAAAAAAATTAAGAATTATTGAATTTTCCACCCCCACACTTAAATTAAACATTGTCTCAAATGTTTAAAATTAAGAAAAGAGGAAAAGAAAATCAATACTTCCTTGATGTAGGCCTTTTTGAAATGCTTGAAAATTGCTAGGCGAATTCTATTTGATGAGGAGAAGAGGGGCTAGATTTCTTCATTCAACACGTCCTAAAAAGAAGAAAGATAAAAAAAAAAAAAGAAATAAGAAATCAATCCAAGAATATTCTAAAAATTAAGAGAAAAAATAAATAAATAATATTTCGAATGAGTTGCCTCCCATTAAGCTCTTCTTTATAATCATTAGCTTGACTAGATTTTCGTTTTCACGGAGGCTTAAATCCTTCCATTAAAATTTTGTTTACACCAATTGATGGACTTATTCCTTGAATGTTAGCAACTCTCAATCCAATCCCCTTCTTTTACTCCCTCAACACCCTTATCAACTTTTCCTTTTCAGACCCGGTGGCTTGGCTTTTGAAGAAGAAGAAGAAGAAACATCCAAAGTCAACAACTTCTCTCTTTTGGATGAACAACAATTTTGTTTTTTACCCAAATAGCCCATGCCCACGGCTTTGTTCTTGGCATTTAAAATTTGTTCCTGCTCATCAAAAGAATTAGCAATGCAATTTTCTATAGGCTCATCTAATCTCTCTACCAAATCATTAATGCCATCTATCCTTAAGACTTCTTTTTCATTGTCATTAGAATGTTTCACAGCCTTAAATACATTGAAAATAACTGTCTTATCATAAATTCTAAGGCTAAGTGTTCCTTGATGGACATCAATCAAAACTCTCCCTGTGGCAAGAAAATGTCTCCTTAAAATTAGGGGCATATCATAATCTTCTTCCATGTCCAGAACAATGAAGTCAATAGAAAAAATAAATTTATCTACTTTTACCAAAACATCTTTTACTACTCCCTTTGGATATTTGATATTTCTATCCGTCAATTGAAGAGAAATAACGATAGGTGTTGGTTCTTTTAATCCAAGTTTTTTGAAAATAGAAAAGGGCATCAAATTAATACTTGCACCAAGATCACATAAAACTTTATCAAACTTAATTTCACCAATAATGCAAGGAGTAGAAAAGCTCCCTAGATCTTTGAGTTTTAGAGGCAATTTATTCTATAGAATTGCAGAGCATTCTTCATTAAGTTTCACCATCTCAAATTCCTCCAACTTTCTTTTGTTTGCAATTATGTCTTTCAAAAATTTGGCATAACTTGGCATCTGTGATATAGCATCAAGGAGAGGGATGTTAATATGCAATTTTTTAAACACCTCTAAAATTTAGCAAATTGTTTATCTAAGTTAGCTTTCAAAAATCTTCTAGGAAAAGGAAGAGAAGGTTTGTAAGATTTTAAATTAAGAGAAGAAGAACTCCTATGTTTCTCCATTGATAGCTCCCGGTCCTCTTCTTTGGCTTTAAGCTCTTGGCTTTCTTCCTCTTTTGTATGCTCTTCATCATTTTCTTTACTTTCCAATTCTTTTCCACTTCGCAAAGTGATGGCTTTTACACACTCCCTTGGATTCTTCTCAATAATTTTGCCTCTGTACTATTGATAAACATTACCATCATATCTTCCAAATTCGGCCTCTTCTCTTGTGAAATTTGTTGTTGTTGTTGTTGAAAGTCAGGGGGCGTTCTTTGTTGATTATTACTCCAAGAAAGATTAGGATGACTCATCCATCCTAGATTGTATGTGTTGGAGCAGGGATTAAAATTTGACATGTTGCCACCATAAGAGATAAAATTACCTTGTTCAAAAGAACCAAGAGAAAAAAGATTTCTCACTTGACAATTTCTTTTTTATTACATAATACACACCAAATTATTTATAATAAATATTCATCTATGAAATTTTCATTTTACCCTTAACTTTATCACACTCAACATATAAGAAAAGCTCTCTTTAAATTTTTCATAATTCATTTCTATTTTTATTAAATAAAATACACAAATTTATACACATGGACCTAATGCCCATTTCATTAACCCAACTCAATGGCCCCAACATATCCTTAGGCCCAATGAACTTTACAACTTTACTTCAAATAAAACACACCAAATTAGCACTTGGTCTCAACCCAAATTTCAAACCTAATTCATTAAATTTAGCCTCTTAATCAACACTCAAATATTTCCACATTTAATTTAATAGAGGCAAAATTCCAAAGCCCAAAAGTAAAATTAATAAGCGCCTAACCCACCAATGGGTCGTTACAAGGAAAACGTGCACATTAACAGTAAAATAGAAATGTAGTAGTATAATGAAAGGAGATTTGGAACAAGAACATAGGGGGTAAAGGACTGTTCGAAGGCTGGGGAAAAACCTTGGGGGCCAAGGTTGCATTAGGGAGCTGCCACATGGCAGCAACAGAAAGCAGGCGGGTGGCTAACGCGGCACCGACCACTTAGCGCAGCCAGGGCCACTCGACCCCACATGGTCTGTAATGCCCTAAGTCTATAAATAAATTGGTTAAATTATTAAGATACCAGAAATATAAATAAGTATATGACCTAAAGAAATTATCGAGTGATAAGATAAATAATTATTTAGGTTAAATGGGATTTTGTATGTATATACATTTAAGTACATGTGTATATAGCATGTATGTATATATTTAAGTATATATGTATATATAGCATATTTAAGTATATATGTATGTATAAAAAAAAATTAGTATGTGTATAGATAATTAGTTTAAATGCATAAGTAAATATAAGCATATAAATATATAAAACAAATATGTATAATTTGGTATGTATGTATATAGCTATGTAGGTATATATATGATATATATATCCGTATATATATAAAAAAATTCGAAAAATTCGAATTTTGCAGAAGCAGCGCGCGGCCAGAGCATGGTCGCGCCTGCAAGCGGCGGTCAGGGAGAGGGGGGCCTTTAATGGCCGAGGTGACACCGGAGTGACCTCTAGGACGCGTGGCCGACTATGATAGGTCGGGTTGCGTCGGATTTGGGCTATAAATAGCCGCTCATGGATTGCCCATTTCATCCAAAAGTTGGCTCCTTTAAACCATCGATTTGGGGTAGTGTTGAGAGATTTTGAGAGTAGGGTTTTGATCTCCAAGTCGTGGGTAGCATTTCGGTTAAGTTTGGCCACCAACGGAGCAGAGGAAGAGGCGAATCAAAGATTCGCCGGAAATCGTGCGACTCGCTGGAGCCGAGCCTTCAATCGAAAAATCGAGGTACCAAATGTTATTTTTTCAAAGATTTAAAGCCATAATCGGGTTCTGGAGGTTGAGTTTAAGGGGGGAGGAGGCTTCTTTTGAAGCTTCGGGCAACGGCAGCATCGCCGGTGGCGAGAGAGCCGCCGGAGAAGATGACCCGAGGGGGGGTCGTGCCATGGGCGCCCGTGCCCGCGGTTGAGGCAAAGGCACGCGCCTACACGCGCCCGCAAGAAAATAAAAGAAAAAAAAGAAAAGAAAAGAAAAGAAAAAAAAAAGAAATAAATTTTGCAAAAATTTTATTAGATCTGGAATACTATTTATGATTTATGTTGTGAAGAATTTTTTGGAAAATGCTAAATTTATTAATTATTTAAGAAGATTTTCTATTATGGAAATAAAGAAAAATGAGATTTTTATTCAGAAAAATTCCAAGAAAATTTCAGGATATTAGAAGTATTATTTAAGAAATATTAGTGAAAAGAAATGGAATAAAATAAAAGACTAGATAATTATTATGTAATAATTATATATTTGGCTATTAGGAAATAAGGAAAAATAGGAATTTAAGTTGGAAAATTCCATGAAAATTCCAGAATAATAGAAATATTATGTAAGGAATATTGGTAAAGATAAATTAGATTTTTGAAATACTAGATAATTTTTATGCAATTTTTGAAGAAATAAGATTTAGAAATAAAGAGAAATTATGGAAAATAGTAGAATAATATTCTAAAAATAAATTTATTGTCTAGGAATCTTTGAGGGCAAGAAGTAGCCGCTCGACACAAATTTCAAGATTGACACGTCTTTCGAGGCGACGTAACTGTAAATGTACCGTTTTGAACCTAGTACAGTTATAAATGTTTAATTTTCAGAAATGCTTTTATCATATTGGCATGCTATGATGTGAACCCAACACGTAGATTGCATCGATGACATGATCATGAAATGCATAAACTCACTTTGATATTGTTCGTCACACGCATATGAGGCCGTAGGGAGTACGAACTGGCACTACTGTCTTACCAAGGGTGCACCCATACACCCTGGCTTCGATAGAGGTGGCCGCTAAAATGGTAGGCAGTATGAGAGTGCAGTTGACACCTACGAGGTAAGACATTGCATGCACGCATGACATTGCATTATGTACCCTTACTTAGATAGTTCATCATCTAATTGGGTTCGCCCCTGGAACATTCAACGTTCCAGTCAGGACTTACAGAGATGATTCCGAGATTGATGATATGTAGTGACGCGAGACATCAAGAAGTGAGTAAATGTACCATGTTATGTTGTAATATGAGTAGTTTAAGAATTATGTACATTGTATTTATTGTCAGACGCTTATGAATTAACTTTGTAATGAATGACATGTCTAGTTATTATTATATGCATTACCATGAGCAGGTTCGATTTAGCTTCCGCTTTGTATTTATTTTCTAGTGTAGATATCTCGCACTAGATAAGGTCTTAGGGAATTTCGGGATAATGTAAAGAAAAAAAAAAATAGACCAAATTTCCTAAGGCATAACACGCCCTGAAGAAGTGGGCTGTTACATGGTCGCACTTGGCCATGCACGCCTGGGCGCATGTGCACCATCTAGAGCCCTAAAACGATGTCGTTTGGCGTCTGGGTGGGTTTTAAAAACCTAGCCATTTTTGCTTGCACGACCGCAAATTCGATCTGGCAACCAACTGGTTGCCCTCCTTGCGTGCGTGCCAACTCACCTATATGCACCTTCAATTAATAACGTGCATATTTTGTTCTTAAGGTGATATTGCCTCCAATTTTCATTATTCCACTTACACCCTAGAATTTTCAAAAACTCCTCCAATTCCCTTCACTCATAAAACATAATAAACTTAATATTTTTTAAGTCCACCAATTATTAATAAACCATAAATAGATTATTTCCCATAAATCACCCAAAATTACTTTTTATTGTTTTTTTCCTCTAATAAAATTCCTTAAGTAATTTACCACAAATCCACAAGTAAATTTAACATCTCCATAAAGATCCTTGATCATATAAAACCATCAATAATAAAATACTGAGATTAATTACTATTCTTCCAAAATACAGGGATGTTATAGTCTCTCCTCCTTATAAAATTTTGTCCTAGAAATTTTGCACACTTTATTATATCACACACAGATCTCCAATGTTAACTGCAATTTTCAGATAGATAAGGATATTTCTTATGCATTTCTTCTTCCATTTCCTAGGTCACCTCTCGTTCCGAGTGTTGACTCCACTGTAATTCTACCATATGGAGAGTTCTATGTCTTAATTGACGATCTTGATGCTTTAGCACTCGTACAAGTTGTACCTCAAAGGTCATGTCTGATTGGAGTTCAATGTCCTCAATGTGTATCTCAATGTATGGATTATATGCGTGTTTTCACAACTGGGAAACATGGAATATATCTTGCAGTTCAGCTAATGCTTCTGGCAATTCCAGACTATACGCAAGTGGTCCAACCCGATCGTTGATTCGATATGGCCCCAAATATCGAGGTTCCAATTTTCCTCTCCGATGATGTCTAAATGTCAGACATATTGAGATAGCTCAAAGGTACACTAAATCTCCTACAACAAACTCCAAATGTCAAGTTCGACGGTCCGCATATTTTTTCTGTCAATCTTTGGCTGCTTTCATGTGTTGGTCCATTGACACACAATGTCCACTTAAGAATGGGGTGAATTGAGTGTTAAAAACTTATTAAACCGAATTCTTCCCTTTTAAAAACTCTTGAGATTTTCTTATACAAAGAAAATACTTGTTATAAATATATATGTTGTTTGGGAGTGATAGCAATATAAATATGCAAACAACAATAATAACACAAGAATATATAGTGGTTTGGTGTCTCCAACACCTACTCCACTTTCTTAAGGTCAACCCGACACTTGAGGTTCCACTAAAACCACCACTAGGTTTTCACACAAGATCACCTAACAAACTTATACACCTCGAGATTTTCCTTTTAGCTCACCTCGAAAACTATTACAACAATACACCTAGATTACTTGGGCTCTAGGAGGCCACTCATAATTCACAACTAATACAAATAAACAATCATATGGCCAACAAACTTGGACTAATATGGATATGAATACAAGAGCAAATATTAAAAGGCAAATATATAAGTGTAATGATACAATTTTTACCACATTTGGAGAGAATATCTCATATGCCTTAGGCTCCAAAGATTTGACTTTAAACTTGAGCCTTGGATTGCTTGAAATGGATGCTTAAGAGCTTAGGTGTGTTTTAAAGATGTAGGACTTGATAGAGCATTTTCCTTCTCCAAAAAACTCTTCTTGATATATATAATGGAGCTTCCAACAGATCTGTAATGACTAAAAAAATCCAACTGTTGGAGTTTGAGAGTTGACTTCTCTAAAACAATAGTCAACTTCCATTTTAAGTGGGAGTCGACTCTAGTTACACAAGAGTATACTTTTCTACTGCTAGAGTTGACTCTTCGAAATACAATGCTATCAGGTTGACTCTGCATAACATGCTCTCAGTTGGATTGACTCTAACTTTGCAAAAGTCGACTTCAGCTTAAGGGGAGTCGACTCCATTGAGCCAAGAGTCGACTTTTGAGACAAATTTTACAGAAAATAAATTTTATACATATAGCAATTATTTGAACATATAATCCATATAACATGTATACATTACAAGGTATGAGAACATTTATTTGAATTCAATAAAAATATCTAAAAAATAAAAATCCATAACAATAAGAAAATAGAATTTTGGTTTTAGTACTGTTGTGCCCCAATAATTGGAGGGAAGAAGTCAAAGCATTGTGAAAAAGGTTGGAAGCTGCTGGGGAAGGGTCCTTCAGAAGGACCCTTGGAAGCCTTCTTCGAAAAGACTCTTTGAAAATGCTACTTGTACCCCCCTGCTCGATCTCTATAAAAGCCCAAGTTCAGTTCTCAGAAAGGGATCCAGACATCGGTATTTCTCTCCCATTTTCCTTCAGAAATTTAGCTTTCTTCCCTTTCCTTACGATTCTTTTCCTTCCGTTACTAACTTGAGCATCGGAGGGTCTTCGCGGGAGGAAAATCCCGCGAGCCTTTTAACCCTTGTTTGTGTCCCCAGTCCCTTCAGAAGTATTGCACTCGTTCCTTTGGAAGGACCACTCGCAAGAGAAGACCAATATCCTTCGGAAGATCCCGCAGAGACTAAGTTCCTGAGGAGATGAACATCATTCCAGAGGAAACACCATCACCAATGCATCCAGAGGTTCCTTCGGAAGGACATTTTCTAAGTCTTGAGGAAACCTCCTACAACAGAAGACCTTTTTCCATCGAAGAGATCCTCGCTTGCACAATACCACCCCTTCAGAAGGGAGCTTCGAGAATAGCCTTCGGAAGGACCACACCGTAAGACCGTTGCCCACTCAACCTTCGCTTATTAGAAGCAAGCCTTCGTGAAGTGCTTTCGGAAGCATCATTCAGAAGAGTCCTTCGAAAGGGCCATTCGGAAGGAACCATTCGGGAACATCAGTTTGCCAGACCATTGCCAACTCAACTGGAGCCTATTGCGAGCCAGCCTTCGGAAGTTGTAATACCCGGGACGTTATTAAGAATATAAATGATTTTTAAGGAAGGGTATAACTGGAATTAGCAAAAGAATAAGGCTATATGGCACATTAACGCAGTTTTAGACGATCAAATCAGTCGGAGGGAGTAACCCAGACCTTAGATAGCTAAATAAAATTGTACAGTATCGACAAGTTATTCGAATTATGATTTTTAGTGATGAAAGAAGTGGGATCGGGAACAGTTTTCGGTACAGCTGTCGATCGGGCTGAGAAAACTGAATCAACGTAGGAAACGTCCAGAAGATCAACGGAGCACGTCAAGGACTAGTATTTAATGTTTAGACCAACCCTTAAGCGATTTCGGATTGAATCAAAAGGATTTAGGGTCAATTTGACCAGCCGGGCCTAAGCGCAGTTTTCTAATTTTGCCCGAGGGAGGTCAAAACGGTAATTTTTCAGGAGTTTCGAGGGTCAAATGAGATGTACTAAACTTGTGAAACTTAGTGGTATATTTGGATTTTTCAGGGGTGTTGTAAAAAGGGCAGAATTGTTATTTGAAGAAAACAGGGGTGAAAGTGCAATAAAATGAAAATTCATAGTGTGAACACAAGGGAGAATTCGGCCGCCACACTGCCACGCACATGGCCACCGTTTCCGACGATGGGACGGCCGAGGGATGACTGGGGGAGGTTGCAACTGGCAGTAGGAAGCTTGGGGACCAAGCTTGGCCGGCGATTGGTCGGAAAATGGCTGGGTTTTGGCTATAAAAAGGCGGCCAAAACTTGAAGAATTTTAGCATCGAATTGATCGATTTTGGGAAAGAATCAAAGGCAAAGGATAGAGGGCTTTTGCTCTTTGGGGTATGGGCATCGTTTCTGGAGAATTTGGGAAGCAATGGTGTGCGTTTAATGGCCGTTCGAAGCACGGTCGGAAAACCCTAGGTGGACCGTCGCGAGCCACCTGCAACTGGCCGTTTGGGCCACTTTCCGGTGGCCTTTTGGCCTGAAATTGGTGCCGTTGGGATCGACTTGCAAAGGGCTTCAAGGGGGTGCCCTTATTTCGGCCATCGGAGCAACCGCCGGAGACTGGTTCAACGAGGAAGAAGGTGGCGCATGCAGTCACGCGCCAGCCTCTACACACACCCACGCGCCAGGCGCGTGAGGGCGCGTGAAATGGGCATTTTGGGTATTTCTTCTTCCAGTATTTTTAATTAATTATTTTAGGATTTATTGTGTTGAAATATTTCGGAAAATAGTTGAATAAATAATTATTTTGGAATTATCGAGGAGAAAATTGGGAGAAAATAGAGAAAATTATGGAAAATTGAGGAAAATGGATTTTAATACTTCCTTAATTAAATATGGTGTTTAGGAAGTATTATGGCTCGAGGTTGAGTATAAGTTCAAACATTTGGGATTTGGCACGCAAACTGAGGCGTTGCACGAGGATCGAGGCGATCTGAATACATTCGAGGTGAGTGGTTTGATTCCAACTTTTCCTTGTCTTGGAAGTGTTTTTAGGTGTTTGTGGTGGGTTCTAGTGAGTGGTTATACCCTCCTAGACATAGATTGTTTTACAAGGCTTTTACTTATGATCATTGTGTCGATACTTGCTACATTGCATTAACTGTTTTATTTTAAAATGTTGGTGCATGGCGTGTAAATTTTCATATCATTTGGGGTCAAGTTTAATTGCATCGTTGGGTCCGTATGGGGCGGGATGGGGTCTACTTGAGATTGGGACAATGTTAATCCAGGTAAACGGGTGTCACACTGGGGCACTCGAGGGAATAATGTTAAACCAGGTGAACGGGTGTCACGACGGTACACTCTAGGGATTAACGTTGGACCAGGTGAACGTGTGCCACAGTGGTGCATTCGAGGGATTAAGTATGTCAAGGTGATATCTCGAGTTAGACATGTCTTGCATATTTACGTTTGTCTGAGTATGCCATGCTCGTGTGTCTCTCATGCATTATATGAACTGTTTTATGCCGTCACTTAGATGTTTATCATCTAACTTGGGCTATGCCCCTGGAACGTTTAATGTTCCAGCCAGGAACTGCTGCGAGGGCAAGGATGTGGCCGGTTGAGGGCCAATGGTGCTTAGTTTGTTAAGTCGTTGTAACGCTTGGAGGCTTTAATATGCATTTTAGGTTGTAAATGAACATTTGTATAATAGCAATTTTACCATTTGATCTGTATTACGTATTTGCTGTGGAAATACAAAGTAAGAACTATGGTGTTTTGATATTAATGTGTCCGCTGCGTTGTATTAAGACTCGTTTAGTTTAAGATTATTGATCTTGATAGTTAAACGGGCAAGGCTGGGGTTCGCGGGGTTTTGTATCTGCTTGTGAAGATTGTTCTTGATATACCGCGCGTGTTGAACTGGAAGAAAAAAAAAAAAAAAAAGAAATCCTCGGAATACCTTTATAGTGACACGCCTGGCGAGACGGGGTGTTACAGAAGCCCACTTGAATCTTGGATCCAGTCTTTGATCAAATCTTGAGGCCGACGGCATCCACGGGCATCCCACTCCTAGAAATTCTAATTGTTGTATTTTGGCAACAACAATTTGGCGCCGTCTGTGGGAAACGCAACAAAAAGGCATTTCAACATAAGATGCCGAGAAGGACAAAGTCAACTGGTTTGGCAAACCCGCCTAACCCAACCAAAATGAGTGCTCATATCAAGACAGGAGACCCCATCCAGGTGCATCCTGCGATACATGAACTTTTGGAAGCCTTAGGAAACATTCCAATGCTGGAAAGCCTTCAGACTACTGGATTGGGTGGTGTGGAACATTCAGAACAAGGGGAGGTGCACGTCGTCGGGTTAGGGAGACAAGTGGCAAGGCAAGGGAGGCAAACCCCGCCCACAATGCTATCAAATCAAGAACAACACTCCCTGGGACAGTCCTCAATTCCAAGGAGAAACCCTACGATGACTTTAGTACCTCCAGAGCCCTCCGGGATAGCCCTACCCAAGGTCCTACTATCGGATTATGAACAGCTATAGAAGAATTTTGAAGAGCTAAAGAACTAGAATGATGAGCTCAGAATAAGTCATGGAGAGAGAATGAGAAAACTGCAGGGGATTACTGCTCTTTTGCATGAATTGATGCCAAACATCCACATTCCCCATGTGGGAGAAACAAGTGCGGGGGGAGAACATTGGAGATCCCAAGACAACTCTCCAAGGGTTCCACATCAAGGGATAAGGATCGGGACTCCTAGGTTTAATGATCGAGTCCCGTTAATGGAGAACCTAGGGGGAGATCATGATAGAAGGCTAGGGAAAACCCCCATGTATGAAGAGACGGTAGAGAGCACCCACCCAAGAGCTCTTTGCGTCCCATCCCCCTATAAGAACGAAGCGGAGAAAGAAACGCTTAAGGTGTTTGACGTCAAACGCCTCATAGAGGAAGTGCTGGAGCAGAAGCAAATTGTGGCGACGCCAATAGAAACACCCATGAAAGGATTTCCACTGTCTGAAGAACTCCAAAGACAACCAGTGCAACTAGGGTTCAAGCTGCCATAACTCTCAGTGTACTCAGGGAAGGAAGACCCTGAGAGACACCTGCAACACTTCATTGCAATGGTTGTGTTACATGGGTAGAACGAGGTCACCAGGTGCAATGCTTTCCCTCTCTCACTAGCAGGACAGGCTCAACAGTGGTTCACTAAGTTACCCGCCGGACATATTCGGTCATTTAAACGGCTAAAGAAAGAATTTTTGGAGGCATTCGCTATGTTTAAAAAAAAAAGAGTGTCATGTATTTGATGAGCTTGCAATAAAGGCCAAATGAATCCCTAGAATGATACATTAAGCGATTTAGGGCTACAATGCAAGAGGTAAGGGACCTCCCTGTTGGTTTGGCAACATCAGCCTTGCTTAATGGAACTGCCTATGCCCCGCTCAAAAGATCCCTAGCATTTTCTGAGCCAGGCTCAATGGTCGAATTGTTTGCTTGAGCTGAACAATTCATCGTTCAAATGGAAATTTTAAAAGCATGGGAAGGGAAAAGAAGAGGAAGGTCAAATGACGTTGGGTCGAGCACATCAGTGAAGTTGCAGAGAAAAGAAGAGCCCCCAATAGATGTAATTCTAGAACTTTGCTCTCTTTACTAAGCCAAGAGCCGCTATCCTTTCCTCTATTGCACATGGGCAGGAACATGGACTCTTTCTACAAATTTCACAAGTCTTCAGGGCACACTACAGAATAATGTCGGGAGCTATGAAACCAGATTGAACAGCTAATCAGAGATGGGAAACTCGATCAATTCATACTAGATAAACCAAAAAAACCATCAGGGCCGGGGAAAAAGGTCCAGGAGAAATAATCAAAGAAGAGGTGAAGAGCAAGACTTGGAATACTATGCACCACAAAAGGTATTTCCCTGCTTTGTCGGTTGGGGCTAGCCGTGAAAGATCTGAAGCATAAGACATAGAGATGCGTTCGTTGCAAGAGGCACTACCCGCCTCCGCTGTGAGCCAGAATTCTTTTTAACTTTTCTATGTAATAATTCCCCCATGAGTAAAAGTATACACCCCCTTGTATTCCCGTGGAATAGGAAAAACTATAAGCCAAACCACGTGAAATCCCTTGAACCTTGAGCATTTGTATGTACGATAAAGTATAATGCAAGTATAACAGCTCAACGATGGTCCCCGAAGAGGTCAGGGTGGCCCGGTGGTAATCAGGTGCATACGACCCCAGGCCAGGTCAAGATCATCGGGTGCTCTGACGCCCATGCTCGCAGACTCACCTAAATACCTCAATTGAGTGCGGTACTATGTCTCTAAGCTAGACCTGACTCCTTGGTTGATCTGGCGCCTAGGTCTCCCAGCAAACTCGAACACCCATAAGGAATCCCGAATCGAACTGGCTATTGAACCTAGATTCACCCAGGGCAGACTGACTTTCATAAGGGGCGAAAGACGGTGAAGCCGCTACACGGTAAGTCAAAAGACGTCCCCACCGCGATTTGGTGCCTATGACCTATGACCAACCTGGGATCATTGGATGCTCTGACGCCTATGCTCGTAGACTCACCTAGATCCCCCGATTGAGTTCAATGCTACTCTCCTAAGCTAGACTTGACTTCTCGGTCGATCTGGCACCTAGGTCTCCCGGCAAACTCGGACCCTTAGAAGGAATCCCGAACTAGATCGCTGGCCATATCCAGATCCCTTGATATGGATTGGGCCTCAACGCGGTGGACAAGAAAGTGAAAGATAAGACTCAATTTAACACCTATGATGATAGACCAACTTGGGATCATCGGATGCTTCAATGCCTATGCCCGCATACTCACCTAGATTACTCGATTGAGTCCGGTGCTACGCTCCTAAGCTAGACCTGACTCCTCGATCGATCTGGCACCTAGGTCTCCCAGCAAACTCGGACGCCCGAGGTGAATCCTGCGTTGGATCCTTAGCCCAATCCAGCTTTTTTATTGCAAACGAAACTGATGGAAAACAGAAGGCACCATCAAAAGGTGTCCCCTTAAAAAAAAAAAAAAAAAAAAAAAAAAAAAACATACACACACACATGCCCCTCCTGGAAACATTCGCGAAGGCTCGACTGTTAGGCAATCCCCCAATATTAACAAAAGTCAAGAGCTCGATGAATGTTGCATGAGTCTCACAATCACGTCAGGGGCGCGAGGCCTATATCGAGTTTCCTAGGTCCAAAGAGCCTTAAAGAGAAGATGTAGGCATGAACAGACTAAAACTGAACTGTTGTGGCTGATAAATTGAAGCCTAAAGAGGTATGAATTCAAGTCGCATAACTAACAAGCAAATTATAGAAACATAATAGAGTTACGTAGTGATGCAAATAAGGCAATTACGTGAGGCACGTTGAAACGACAGCCAAAAAACTACATTCATCCAGAGCTGATAAAATAAAATGCAACAGCCAAAAAAATGTGTCAGAAATTCTAAGAAGAATGCTTCGAGATGAAGCTAGCAAAATTATCGTTCCTTACAACTAGTTAAAAATAATATAAGTTATAAAGTCTACACTAATATTCGGTTGGAGGACGATCTGCATAACCCGAACCCCTTCCAGGGAGTAGATTCTAAGGAGCATCAGCAGCAAGGTCCATCTCTAGGTCCCTCTCGATCATCTAAGCGGTGCTAGACATGCCGGCACTTACTTCACCCTCTTCGAACTCGAGACCCTGCAAGTTACTGAGGTCATCCTCCAGAGCCTATCTTATGCATTCCTCAGGCCTAAGGTTGTTCGGCTCGTACTTTCTCCAATCGAGAGGGGTCCCGGTAGCCATAGCATTATCAAAGGTCATCTCTGGAAAGGAGTCCCCCGGGTGCTGAGACTCCAAGAGGCCGCGGTCGAGGTAAAAGCCAAACTTTGAGAAACAACTGATGTAATCATCCTTCTGACGGTAACAATCCTTAGAGAGGTGATACTGTTTTACGGCTTCTCTCGTTGCCTCCTCGACCTCCCACCAACTATTCTCTCTCATCTTCTCCATCTCTAGCTGAGCACGAATAGCTGTTTGAAGCGACGCAGCTACTCGTTCCTCGGCATGGGCCAAGTCACCTTTCAAGCGTGACACCTCTCCTTAGGCCTCCACTAGAGAAGATACCTTTTCTTCATAAGCCCGATTTCGAGCCTCTAGTGCTTCCTCCCATTTGTGGGCATTGTCCTCGGCCGCCTGACAACTTATAGAGAGGTCTTAAAGTTAAGCTTGAAGAGTTGTCTTGTTCGACTCCAGATGGCGGATTGTCATGTTAAGGACTTGCTCGTCCTCTTTCCATCGGAAGGACTTCTGCGTCAGATCATAGATTTGAGCCTCCTGACGGGCTAGGCGTGCACGATTCATGGCATTAGTCACCACTACGCCCTGAGCACCTTGTGAGGGAAGAGCACGAGATGGTTAATGAGAGAAAAATGAGAAAGCTAGTGAGAAAAATAAAATAAGGAAAGAGGTAGGAAAACCTACAATCACAAGGTGGCGTTCAAACTCATCCATGTCCTTTGGGGAGTTGTGGAAGTACCGACCTTCATCACGAGAAAGGATGGAAGAGTAGAGAAGGTGAGCACCAACCCTAGGCATGTCAATGGTATCCATGTCTAGAACCCCGGGCTGCATGTCAAAGTGCTCCCCACGAACCCAGTAATTAGCATCCAACTATACTGCCCCCTGATGGGGAGCAGGTAAGGCGAGCAAGATTGGGGCCAATCCTCTGGCAGCGGACCCCTCCTCCATGTGCAAAGTCCAACTGTCGCCTCGTTGAGGGTTGATCACGGCACAACGATACAATCCCTGACCGCTAGCTTGAACCACATCAACGACAGCTTGGTTAAAACTGGAGGTAACCTCACCATCTAGAGTGCCTCGGAAGCTCGGACTCGCTCATGCTTGGTTAACTCATGCGAATTGTGGTGGGGAGCCCCTTTCATAGCCGCGGATACATCCATCCCGAGTGGAAAATATGTTGTAGGAAAGTCAGGAAGAGGCTCTACCAGTAGGTCGTGAGCATTGAGATCATCAGCAGGCTGAAGCATTACAGGGTTCACCTCTGCCTCTTGGCGGTGACTTCTCTTCTTCCTCTGATGGTAGTGGCGTGGGGGAGACGAAGTCTCTCCTATACCCTTGCCTCGTTCGATATTACGAGCATCAAGGCAAGGGGTCCCATCTTGGGGGTCAAGAGGGTGTGGTACTTCAGCCGAGGCAACTCTAGGGGTGACCCTTTGATGACTAGATCTCATTAAGTAATGCATGACTGCAAGAAAAAGGCACAATGTGGTTAGATACCAAAAAATAAATTGGAAGCAAAAATTCAAACAAAGTAGGGTCAGCTAAAAAAGAATTGCAAGTAGCTAAGGGGGGTCCACACCCTCAGGAGAAGGCCTCTCTTGGAGAGGGATATCCCCTCCTCTCACCGTGATAGTAGGCATTAGGTTAACTGGAGGATCTAGACATAATGCCCTGGGCACCCTGCGACAAGATGATTTGCCACGCTCTTGAATCCAACCCACCCTTGTTAATCCTTATGAAGAGTGAGGTGGAAACCTAAACAAAAACTAGCCTCGTGGATGTTCATCCACCCCTCTTTTATATCAACTGCGCAGTTTTCCTCAGGGCGAGGAAGCCTAGTACGGTACTCCCTAGGGATGTTGTGATTTTGGCGGAGAAGGGCCACCTCATTCTCAATCATGCGGGAGCATTTACCTTTCAAGAAGAAGTGATCGACCCTGTGGAAATTGACATCGTGGTGATATATTTTTCCACTAGCCATAGTTGGAAGTGGAAGGGAGGAGAGAAAGAGAACGAGACGTCGAAAGAAGTTAAAATTTTGTTTCAGCTTGAGTAAGGAGATTTCCTTTGGAAGGAACTTGATCAGGACTGAAGAAAATTCATTCGAAAGGAAATTGCGCGGCTAAAAGAAAGCATTATTTCGGAAAGAAGGCACGGCTCTAAGGGAATTTTCCTTCAGAAAGAAGAATCGGCTCTACAGATGCTTCAGGAGGAAGAATGTGAAAAAGAAAGTTGGTGGTTACCTAATGACAATCTTTCGGAAGACGGTCCTACAGAAAGAGATAGAAGGCAACGAAGAGTTCCTTCGGAAAAGCATTCATTGTAACGCCCCGCTCTCACTTACGGGTGTTACTCGTGAACAATCACCCGAATTGTCCACCTGCCCGGCCTTTGGCGAATGGTGGACCATGTTTCAAGACGAAACTCCCTAGGTGGGAACTAGGCTCGTCCTTCATTTCGTTGAATCCCAGGATTCGCTAGCAGAATTGGACTTTAGCCACACCGCATTGGCTATAAGGAAAATCTCATTCAAACGCCCAATCGCCACTTGCTCAATTATTATTAATTCTTTTCCCATTGAAGAATTTTCACCGGGCTCCATAAAATCACCATTTAAATCAATCCATTGATTGATTACTAATTTTTGGAGGAAAAACTCAAATTTTCATTTTTTTAAATTTTTGACATTTTCTCCAAAAATGCCCGAAAAATCCCTTTATTTTGAAAATTCCTCCGGGGCCCAAAATCAATTAAGAAATGGCCCAATTTCTCCCAAGAATTCCAAATTTTAAAAAAATTTGGCCGACGGGGCCCGCAGGCGCACCCGAGGCCCGCGCGGGGCCCCGCTGGGTGCTGGCTGCGCCTGCCCGCGCGCGCGGCCGCCTACTGCTTCCAGCACTCCTTTTCTCTTTTTTTTTTTTTTTTTTCTTTGGGCTATAAAACCCCAAATTTCCAAAAATTAAAAAGAATAAAAATACTTCACATGCTTTCAATTTTAGCCTATTATTCTCCATAATTAAGGCTTAAACAATATTCTTGATGCTTCCACAACATACATCAAACACCCACTAATTTTTCTAACAAAAAATCCTTTACTTACATCTTGGTTGCTTCTCACAACATACCCAACAATGAGGCTTTCACCCAACCTAGGCTTCAACATGCCTTAAGCCAATGCCTCATTTCAACATAAAATCAAACATTACAAAAATGAAATACATTACATCTCATAAATCAAGCACATCAACATAGGCTTCCATAAGCCATAACATACACTTGAATCTTCTTTCCATGCTTCCACATGCCATTCCACCATTTCCTTTGCTTTACCATGCTTTCACAACCTACATGTGAGGGTAAAAACCTCATGAGCTATTAAGCTCAATAAAGGTGCAATGCCAAATAAATATGAACATAACAAGTTATATGATGCCAAATGCATGCAAGTGTGGCTAGGTTTCTTTTCCCTCACAACCCTCCAAGGTTAGAGGCATCAACGCACCATTTCAACCATGTTCACAAACTAACCTATGGCCATAAGTCTCATGAACACAAAGAACATGCCAAATGCAACATATACATTTATGAAACATATTTAAAACCCATTGCAAGGCCACCCTCCCATGGGGCCATCCCTTACCTCTTCTTGAATAATTAAATCTTCACTTCAAGAGAGCTTCCAACATCACTTTCTCCCATCTAAAATGGCATTCCAAAAGAAATTTACTTTGCATACAAGCATACTAAAATGGAGAGAAGAAAGAATAAAGCTTACCTTAACTTCTTCTTCTTTTCTTCTCCATTTCTTTCCTCCATGAGAGACTTCTTCCTATCTCTCTTCTTTCTTCCTTCTTCATTTCTACAAATGGCCAAAAGGGAGATAAGTCTCCCACACTTGCCTTTTTATACTAGTTTTCCATTTTTTCAAGAATGCATCCTAGCCATTCACTAAAGGCACAATCCATGTGCTTAAGGGAAAACTAATTTCAACCATTCATTTAAAACAAACAAGTCTCCTCTCTAAGAGAAAACACACCTTTAAATGAGTTGGCAATCCATGCCATTTACTCTCTTTAAATCCCCACCATTGGATTTATTCTCTATTTCGAGAATGCATTTAATCCACTAGATCTCTTGAAATTTCCATTCATTTCTCATTTAAATAAATCCTCTATTTTTCACTCATAAATGAGTGACTAATTTCCATTTCTTTTGCATTTTTCTTTTTAGGCAACAACATCATGGCTTGCATTTAACACTTGAAAGACCATTTATTCACCAATTTAAATTTCTTTTAAATGCCTATTCTTGATTTACAAGATCATGCCATGTGTCCCTAGCCACCATCTCCCAATTTCTCATTTCTTTCCCATTTAAATTAATGGGACTATTTTCATAACCATCACACTTGAGAGACATAAATAATTTCTTTCTCATTTAATAAAATCTCCATATTTTCCAATGCATTAATGAGTGACCATTTTCCCATTTTCCATTCCATTTATTTAATTCACCATAATTTCAAACATTAATGGTGACTATTTTCCCATTTCATTTGGATTTTCTTTAATCCAACACCATAATGTCTCTCATTAAATGCTTGAAAGACCAATTATCCTTTCTTTTTGCATTTAATTAAATCCTTCTCCAACTCATAAATCCACATATATAATTTCTCTCAAATTTTCAAGATTATGCCAAGTGTCACTCTAAGACACAAACTTGGCTTCCAATTCTTGATCTTGGTCATCCATGTGGCATTACCACATTAATTCACCAACTTAGGGAAAATATAATTATTCTCCTCAAATAAATTAATATCCACCATTTTCCCTATTTCCAAAATTAATTTCCTTCATGGAATCACTCCAAAATTCCCAAATACTATTTGTGAATTTATTAATCCCATATATCTCCTCATAAATACTAAATTGGGATTTTTATTCACTTATACACCTAATTCCACATAGGAATTATTTTTAATTTATCAAAATACCCTTTATTGGATTTCTCTATCCAAATTACTAAAATACCCTTCTCATGGGCATTCTCAATCTCAAGGATCCATCTCCTTCTCAAGGGCATTTTTTAAAGTTTACTTACTTCCTTTCCTATTCTCTTAACACCGGTTACACCGGGTGTTACATTCATTCAAAAGAAAATTTCTTCGGAAGGAACTAATGAAAGAGGGCAAGAGGTTTCTCTAAGACAAAGTGTAAGCATAAGCGTAAAAGTATTCCCGAAGTAAATGGTCCTATTTATAGCAGATGTGCGAAAGCCCAACCATCTTGGCAACAGAAGTATGCTTCAGAAGGGCTCTTCGGAAGCGGCCTTGGGAAGGAGTCATATACTTAGAAAAGGGATCTCCGATTCTTAGTGCCATATACTTAGAAAATACTCTTCGTTCTGTATCTAAGAAGAACAAAACAAAGTATGGGGGACAATTATTATGCCCTAATAATCGAAGGGAAGAAGTTAAAGCATTGCATGGAAGGTTTGAAGATGCTGGGGAAGGGTCCTTTGGAAGCCTCCTTCATAATGGTTCCTTCGGAAACACTCTTTAGAAATGCCACGTGTACCCCTTTGCTCGATCTCTATAAAAGCCCAAGTTCAATTCTCAGAAAGGGATCCAGACATCTGTATTTCTCTCCCTCTTTCCTTCAGAAATTTAGCTTTCTTTCATTTCCTTACGATTCTTTTCCTTCCATTACTGACTTGATCATCGGAGGGTTTTCGCGGGAGGAAAATCATGCGAGCTTTCTAACCCTTGTTTGCGTCCCCAGTCCCTTCGGAAGTACTGCACTCGTTCCTTCGGAAGGACCACTCACAAGAGAAGACCAATATCCTTCAGAAGATCCCGTGGAGACCAAGTTCCTGAGGAGATCAACATCATTCCAGAGGAAACACCATCACCAATGCATCTAGAGGTTCCTTTGGAAGCGTCCTTCGGAAGGACATTTTCTAAGTCTCGAGGAAACCTCCTACAATAGAAGACCTTTTGCCATCGAAGAGATCCTCGCTTGCACAATACCACCTCTTTAGAAGGGAGCTTCGGGAATAACCTTCGGAAGGACCACACCGCAAGACCGTTGCCCACTCGACCTTCGCTTATCAAAAGCAAGCCTTCATGAAGTCTTTTTGGAAGCATCCTTTGAGAGGGCCCTTTGGAAGGAACCATTCGGGAACATCAGTTTTCCAGACCATTGCCAACTCGACTAAAGCCTATTGCGAGCCAATCTTCTGAAGCATCATTCGGAAGGAACCCTTCGGAAGCCCACTTGAATCTTGGATCCAGTCTTTGATCAAATCTTGAGGCCGACGGCATCCACGGGCATCCCACTCCTAGAAATTCTAATTATTGTATTTTGCCAACAACAAGTATAAATTCAGGATTTAGCAATTTTACCTTCTCCAAAATACATACCTTCTATCTCTTGAAAAATTTATTAAAAATCATTTTAACAACAATGAATATTAGTTATTAAAATACCGGGAGATAGTTTTCCAAAATGAAAACATTTTCTTATATGTCCTCTCAAATGCGCTAATCTTCCACTTAGAACAAATAACATTTCTTGGTTCATTTTGATACACAAAATATTATAATACTTAAAATATGTTATCCACTATAAGACATATCAAAAATTCATTAGGGGACTTAAATATATCAAAAATAGTTTTACTAAAATTATGTTTTGTTAAATATCAAAATACACAACAAGTCAATTGGAGCAATTTGGCTTAACATCATGTATGAACTACCTCTATCTGTTGCGTCGCTTTATCCACAAGATCCGTCCGAACAAGTTGTTTCTCTCCTACATTAAGCCAGCACACCGGTGTTCAACATCGTCGTCCATATAGTGCTTCATATGGTGTCATTCTTATGCTTGCCCGATAGCTGTTGTTATAGGAAAATTCCGCCAAACATAAATATTCATCCCAACTGCCCCCATAATCACACACACAAGCCCTAAGCATGTCTTCCAAATTTTGATTAACATGCTCAGTTTGACCGTCTGTTTGGGAGTGATAAGCTATGCTAAAATTCAACTAAGTCCCTAGTTCTTCTTGCACGACTTTCCAGAAATTTAACATGAATCGACTATCTCTATCTGACACAATACTCACGGGAACCCCATGTAATGGAGCAATTTCCTGGATGTAGAGTCGGACAAGTTGTTCAATGCCCATAGTACTTTTTATAGGTAAGAAATGCGCTAACTTTGTTAATCGATCCGCAATCACCCAAATAGCATCAGCTTTCTTTGGAGTTCAGGGTAAACCTATGATAAAGTTTGTCGTTATATGCTCTCATTTCCATTCAGGAATCTCTAAGGGTTGCAAACTCCCTAATGGATTTTGATGCTCAGATTTTATCCGTTGATAGGTGTCACATTTTCTTATGAACTTAGCCACGTCTTTCTTCATTCCTGGCCACTAGTGCACTTCCCACAAATCACAATACATCTCAGTGGCTCTAGGGTGTACCATATATGGTGTCTGATGTGCCTTATTTAGAATTTCCTGTTGTAGCTTGCCAAGGGTCGGCGCATACACCTGTCCCTTCATTTGGAGTATTCCATTACGATATTCAAATCCAGGTTGCTTGAGTTGTCCATTCTCATCTATCCATTGTTCCAAATTCCCTTCCTGAGTTGTAGCCTATTTAATTTCATCCCACAAACTTACTTGCAATTGCATTTACGCTACAATAGTCGTCTTTTCATACGGTTTCACGTTCAGAGTCAATCCTGTAAATTACTCAGTTAGAGTTTGTAAATGAACAACTTGACATGCTCCTAACATAAAACTCTTCCAACTTAGTGCATCTCCTAAGGTGACATACTAGGGCAAATAAAACCTTTGTCCAACAAGTCATGTAGTTGTATTTTGAGCTCTTGCAGCTCGACTAAGGCCATTCTGTAGCGTAAAATAGATATATAATTTGATTGGGTTTTGGGAATCAAATCAATAGTAAACTCGATTTTCCTATCTAGAGGCAAACCTGATAAATGCTTTGCAAACACATTCGAGTATTCTCTTACAACTTCCATGGCCTTTGCCTTCTTCTGTGGCTTTTCACCAGCCACCACTTGCACCGCATATCAAAGAGCTCCCCTATTTAAACATTTCCTAGCTCCCAAAGTTGATATAATCTTTAAAAGTCGCCCTACTTGAGCTCCAACAAATTTCACAGTTTGTTCATTAGCCCCTATCAACTTAGCTGATAGAATGGCACTAACACCGAAGAGAAGGGTGAATTGGGTGAATAAAAATTATATCAATAAAACGTTGAATGCTTTTTTATTCAAGCTAAATTTTTCAATAAACTGATTTAGGATAACCACACATAAAACTTGTAATAACTTGATTATATAAGAAAATAAGAAAAATAAATCAATAAGCAGGAGAACACACGATTTATAGTGGTTCGGCCTTCCAAGCCTAGTCTACTACCTTAGTTGACAACTAAGGATTTTCAAATCACTTTACTAATCAAAACCCTCCTGCTTAGACAAGTAGGTACTCTAGTTCGTGACTAGGAAGATTACAATCCTTCTTATAACCGTAGGCCCTCTAACCAAGTTAGGTAAACTGTAACGAATATAACAAAAATAAATCTAAGAGTTAAAAACTCTTAATACAAACCCTCTCTACAATAAATGTAAGGCTGTTAATGAATGAAACAATAGAATGCAAAGCCTCGAAATGAAAAACAAGAGAGAGTACAAATTGAAAGTGTGATTACAAAGTGAATGCTCGATAGTTGATAGTAATAAATGTACTCTGAAAGCTTCAACATGTCTTCAACCACCTATATATAGTTGATGGTGGAAAAATCCAAAAATTGAGCCATTGGGGTGGTTGGCCAAGCATTTAATGCGTCAAAAACTAGCATTTATGATTTCTGCGAAAGAGACTTAGTCAACAGAATCAGGCAAAATAACAAGCTTCGTCGACAAATAAAATAAGTTAGTCGACCAAGTCATAAAAACAACAGAACACCTAGTCGACCAAAACATAAATAAGCATGGCACTTAGTCGACCAAGCCTATCCTTCTATCGACAAACTTAAGGAGTTAGTCGACCAAGTCATCACATAAGCACTATTAGTCAACAAAGCTTATAGCTCAGTCGACCAAGACAGAAACATGCATATTGTTGGTCGACAAAGCCTATAGCTTAGTCGACCAAGTCAAGGTTTAAAAATAATTTTACAATTTGAGCATACTGTTAGTTGTCCAATTTATATTTTATCAACAGATGCAAATAACCTTGAAACCTTGTCGACTAGTTAATAAACTTGCTTTGTTTTAGGTTTGAAACATTTTGAGATATTTCAAAAATAACTTAAACCAATTTAATTTGAGTTTTTGACTCAAATAAACCCCTTGACTCAGATAATGTAATTTTCATTGAATATGGAATTCATGTATTAAATGTATACTATGCTTTCAAAAATCAATTTCATGAAGTATCTCAAAAAGAAATGAAGTTGGGTTACCATCATCCATAATCCAACTAAGCTTGATACCAGAACAAGAAGTCCATGCCTAGTATGATATCAAAATCTCGTACCTCCAACAAATTCAAATCTATCGAAAATACGATTTCTTCTATTATAACTAGGCACTCTGATACTACTTGGTGTGAATGAGACCAGGTCCCCATAGGAGTGTGTATGCTCATAGGCACACACGACTCTTTAGTATTTAAATTTTCACAATCTATTGCAACGTATGATATAAAAGAGTGCGTAGGTCCTGTGTATACCAGTGCATACATACATGTATCTTGAACAAGAAGTGTACCTTCAATTACCCGCGAGTCTGCCGCCATGTCAATCTTTGTCAAGTTGAATACTTTTCCGGCAACCATCGGTACCTTTTGCCTGGTCAACTTTATCTGCTCGACTCTTCCACATTGCAAGCACCAGGAAGCGATATGCCCTAGTGCATTGCAATTAAAACTCACTACTGATTTCCTCCTCTAGTTTCCACTAATCGACGAAGCAAACTTGGCCATAGTCATTTTCATCCTCTTTAGGCAATTTCTTATAACATGTCCCACCTCACCACAATAATGACAACCCTTCGCAGCTTTGGCAGCATTGCACGGAAGATTCCACTGGTGGGATTTGTGGTAATAAGGGCATGCTTTCAACTCCTTGAATTTATTTGCTCTTGGATGGGCGAACCAGTAGAATTTTTGTAAATCTCTCATAGTCTTAGCACGTAATATATGTGTTTTAAGTTTTTTTTATCTTGCAAACATTTTAAATCACCATAAAATTAATTTAAATTAAGCTTACAAAATAAGTCAATTTTTTAAAATTGAAAAAGTTAATTCACCCATCTTTGATTGGGGCAACGAAATCAACTCTTGGACCTGCAAAGGATAGGGGTCAATGACTGGAGACAACTGAGAACGTCGACCAAGTGACAGCAGTTGACAAGCAACAATCGCACCTTAACCAATAAACCCTAGGTGGGTATGGTTGTTTAATGCACGCCCCGCACTTTTTGTTGTTAATTTTTTATATTATATGTTTTAGGCTAATATTTCAACTACATATCGCATACTTTTGGCCATGGGTACAAGTTTTCCTTTTGTTATTATAGTTTTTATCTTTTAGCCTTTGCCTTGTGAATTAAAAATAACTTTTTGCCCATCTCTACATATATACACACACTTGACAAGAAAGCTAAAATGATAATAGTAAAGTATTTTCTTTCTTAAGTAAAAGAAGGGAGAAACCTTATGATATCATTATAAATTTCATAAATTTTTTTGGTTATTGGTGGGTGTGTTATATGTGTTTGCATATAAGAGAATTCAATTCTAAATACCTAATCGGTTATTACTTTTTTTTTTATAATTGATAGAAATTTATTGATGAATTTAAGGCAAAGCAAACCATTTCAAGAGAAGAACACAGTTGCTTGGAGAAATACATCAAATATAAAAAGAAAATTGTTATACTCACAAATAAATTTGATAAATAACTATCACAAATTAATGTGTTATACACAAATTTATAATAATTCCATTTAAAATTTATTGTTGTCAAGATACAACAATAAATTTGTTTGTTGCGGGAGTGTCTCGAATGTAATATCCAACAGACCTATAGAGAAAAATACCAGTTAAGCGAGCGGGTGAGCCTTACTTGCAAGCCCTCCGATACTTAAATTAGTTAGTCTCCAAATGAGTGTAGAATGCAAAGAAAATAGAATTGTAGTAGTATTAGAGTTTTAATCATATATTTATTAAAGAATGAGTCTCCCATTTATAGGGGAGAGAAGACTCAGAGGTGGAGGAAGAGTTACAATTCTTAATGAACATTTTTGGCTTTCTTTCAAATATGTAGGTGAACATATATATTGAAGATATGACTGACTATTCTTTATAGTCTTGTGTGAATAATGTTTGAAAATCATATTTCTTAAGATTTGTAATCTTCAAAAAGGGTATCTCGCATTGTTGGGAGAGAGCCTTTTGGGATTAGATAGTCCACAAGAGTCTCAAACAGAGGCTTTTGGGGGGTCACTTGATTATCTCTTAGTCTTAGTCATTCAGGCTTGGTCACAAAACTAATGTCTCTTGATTATTCGGTAATTTCATGCATTTGTAATTTATTTTGTAAATTTTTTTTTAATAGATTTTTTGAGTCTCTACTTTTGAATTTGGACCTACAAAATTAATAATAAATCTACTTCAGATGGAAAGGGAGTTTCTCGTCTATCAATATGCTTTTCTACATGATTGCACACTAAGCGAAAGAACATTAATATAAAGCGGGTGAGGTAAGAAGAATACATTAGAAGAGGAATTGTTTATTAATGGGGCGATTAGAATGGGAATATCTTGAAAGAAATTATCACCATCAAAGCGGTTGGAAGTGTTCATTCGTCTTCGACTTCGGTAGTCTGAGTGTTTGATTTTTTATTTTTAGGAAGAGTTTCCTAACGAGATTTAGTTATGTTTTAATGATATCAATCACGGATTTAATGGAAGTCTATAACGTTACCAAGTAAATTCATAGGAACAAATAACTTTTATAAATTAACGTTACCCTTTATACTATGTTAGAGTAATATATATAATGGGTTTGTTTTATATTGAAAAATATTATAACCAAGTAAGTGTGATAAATAACTTTTATAAATTAACGAACAAAGTTATAATAGAATTTATTAGTTATAAATGAATTTAGACAAATTATTATGAATTCATATTTCACGTCAATTTATAAAGATTATTTAGCAAACTCGTTTATAGATATAGTATTTTCTTAGATAGTGTTTATTAAAATGAACAAGATAATATTGTATCAAAATAAGCTTGAAAAGCATTTTAAGATTTCTATTAAACTGTTTGTTAAATTTTTTGTAATCCAATAAGAATTGTATTTTTTACTTTTATATGTTTATTAAATACAAATGATAAACTGAGATAAGAGTTTTTTTTTATCATAATATCCTTATTATCAAATTCATTCAAATTTGGATGTTAATATTAAGAACAAATTTATGATTAATGTGAATTGTCAAAAAAATAAAAATAATATAATATTTTATTTTTTAAATCCATGATCAAAAATAGATTTTAAAAAACTTAGAAATAATTATTGGTGGAATTATAATAATTCTACTTAAATAATTAAAAATTGCTAAAATATATTTTCATATTAGATAATTAAATATAAAATTGAATAAAATAATTTAAAAAATCAGTGAAAGAAATTTGCATTAGATAATAATTAAAATATATATATAGAAAAATAAATTTAAAGTTTAAAAATCAGTGAAAGAAATAATGTCATTTAAATTTTAAAAATTGTCAAAATATTAATTTAAAAATGTATTTAATGATATTAATTATAAGACTAAATAAATAACTTCTTTTCAAACTAACCTTATTGTAAAAATGAGACTTAATAAATTTAAATTTTAAAAATGTATTAAATGATATTAATTATCCTAGAATTGGGATATGGATAATTTACACTTATCTATAAAATCTTATATGGGGTCAGATAAATTTATCTATAAAAAGTTAAATAAAAAGGCACGTGAAAGTTTTTTTTTTAAAAATTTTAAATAAGTTTAATAAACACGTTGAAAAGTTAAAAGATTCAGAATATTTTTATATTTTAATTAACAAATATTACTTTAAATGAAGCTGTAGCATTAATTTTTGACTCTATAGGTGGATTTTCTTATTATTACAACTTAAGAATAAAATATATATGATAAAAAAAAGTAATATTAATAATTATTTTTAATATTTAAGAGAATAATTAAAATAAACAATAAATACGTCTCATTTTTAAATAAGAGTTTTCCTATCAATTAATAGACAGAAGTGTTTAATGCTAAATGAAGCACTTAATGGCAATGCAAGCAGACGCAAACTCAATAAAGTAGGACCTTTCCAATAAGAGTTAATGATTATTAACTACGCGGGGTCGCTGGGTGGCATTCGTGTAATACACTCTGAAAGTCAGCCCATTTCCAGTTAGCAGTAGCTAGGCTCATACTATAAATTTTCAGGGATCCTAGTTGTTCAGACGTAGTGATGGCAAATGGCCCGCCCCCCCCCCCCCCCCCCCCCCCCGGGTTTGCGCACCTATTTGATGGATTGGGCCAAATTTGGCCTGTGAGGAAGGCGAGCTAGCCCGAGCCAAGCTGGAGAATGAAAATTGAGGTTCGGCATGATTATGTGGCCCTTAATATATGGGCCATGTCAAGCCGGGTTATGGGCCATTGATTTTTAATTTTTTTAACATATTTTTTAAATATTTTATTTTATTTTTTCTCAAATGTAATAAATATTTTTTAAAATATGTTTATAAGTAATTACAAGCGATTGTCGATTTTGTATTTTTTAATGTCCCTCTTCTTGAAGGGCAATCAACTCCTTCATATGCTAAAAATACCTGCAAAAAACTACTCTTGAGGTTGTCCCCAAGGACACTCCAATGCTTAAGTTAATATAGTTTCAATAACAAACATATATTAAGATGCAAATGAATAATAGATTATTAAGTGACATTAAAAAAATAAATTGATTTTTAAGTGTTGTCCAATCTCCTTGATTGCTTTAAACGGTATAAGTACCTGCAAAGAATTGCCCTAGGGATTGTTCCCGAGGACATTTTGATACTTACGTTAGTATGGTTTGAAGAAAAAAGAATAAAATCTAAAGTACGAGAAAAAATTGACTATTAAAATACATAAAAAAACTCAAACCAATAATTGCGAGGCGTATTCTCTTTAAGAGAAAATATCACTGTGTTGTGGATGGCTCTGCACTATCATTATGTTCTGATTCACTAGATTCATCGTTTAAATCTATCCCTTGTTCGTCAAATTCAGCACTCAACCAATCCTTAAAGTATATACATATTTTCAGTATCATATGTTGCAACCTTGATCTCTTTGGGTTGAACACCCTATTTCTTACAGAAAAAACTGACTTTGATGGCACTATGAACACTGGGGGGGGGGGGGGGTTAGTAGATCTCTGGGCATGATGACCAACACCGGATACATGTGTTGATTTTGATGCCACCATGACAAAATATCAAATGTATTAATTTGAACATCAGAAAATGAAGATCTCCTATTTAAATAGAATTTAAGTTCGTTAAAATCACTAGACGTTTGTGGACTGCCCTTTGATTTTTTCAATTTGAGATATGTGGACCACCCCCATTTTAAGAATCCCTTAGACTTCCTTTGTGAAAATGAATTTTCACTACTTGGTTTATTACCAAAACGGGACTCATATAAATTATATATTTCAAAAATTAAAATTTGAACTTTTGTTTTTATTTTTGGTGTGTCAACCCCCATAGTCATTTTGTAAAACTCCAAAAAATATTCGACATCTTCCCACTTTTGTGTGGGATCTAATACAATTGTCATAAAATATAATAATGGTATATTAGTCCAATATTTTCTAAATTTTTTTTCCATGGGGGCTATAAATTCTCCATACATATTTGAATCCTTATATTCTACAAAACAACTAACAATATGAAATATTTCACGAATAAAAATATGTGTGGTAGGATATTTATAACTAGAAAATATTTTTATTGCACTATAAAATGTTTTTAATATATAATATATATATAATAGCATCTAGTTGTTCTCAGTTACTATCCCTTAGTTGACATGCTTATACCATTTTCCTATTCCAAAATAATTCAAGTTGTTGTCTATATGGTTTAGTTTTTTGTAACAACAAATAAGTTGAATTTCACCTAATTTGAATATTTGTTGGAAATCTTCTACATGGTAAGCCAAATCTATTAACAAGTTGTTTTCACTCTCGGGAATGGGATTCACTACTTCTAATTAAAACCAAAACACCCCTTATTTTAGCTAATGCCTCATTATATATTTGTAGACTATCCTGTACACATAAGTTTAAAATATGACATGCAAATTTATTGTGAAATAATTGTCCATCTAAAATTAACAGAAGTTTGCATTTTAGTCATTCAATGACAGAGCCATTGTTACTCGCATTATCAAATGAGATTGTCAGTATTTTATCACTAATATTGTAATTATAACTGGTCTCTTGAATTTTATTATAATTAAATTACTTCTATGTTGTTATACTAATTCTATGAATTTAATTATTCTTTTTTGAATTTTTCATTCTTCATCAATCCAATTTATAGTGACCAACATATAGTGGTTATTTATCATAACATCATATCAAATATCTGACGTTAATGACGCCCTTCCATTAAATGCATTAAATATATTTCTTAATTGTTCTAAATATTCTATATATAACCTCATCGTTTCATTTTTTATAGTTTTTCGTGAAAACCCTTAGTTACATGTTGTAATGTATTTTTACAATACCATTTAAACATTGCATCCTCCCTAAACAAAAAAGAAGATTTAGTTTTAATTATTTGTTTTGTTAGCTAGATTTATAAAGTTCTCTATTATATCAAAAAATTAAACGCTTAACTTATTGCAATTGTGTCTGCGTTGCGTCTAGGCTTCCATCATCATATTTCAAGGCATGTCTCATCAAGTGTCCAGTCCCACCCCCTGGTTGGCATGACTAGTTTTTTTTTTACAAAATTTACATAGAGCTGTTTGACCCTTCCTGACTATATTAATGATCTTGAATACTTGCCAAACATTACTAATTGTTTGTTGATTGGAGTTGCGTTTTGAGCTAGACGGCTTCTCATTTGGTTGTTTTGAGGAAGTTTGACCCTCATTTGGTGAGGGTTGCTCAGTTGGTAGAGATGGGTGGTTACCAAACATTTGCATATTAGGATCTTGTGATTCGGGAAGTTGTGTTTTTGATTCAATAAATGATGGGTGTGACCATGCCCATTGACTGCCACTCCAATCACTAAAAAGATCATGGGGGAGTGGTCCCATTGGGGATGGAATATAAGGCCGTTAGAGGTTTGCAGAAGATGTACTAGCTCGAGGGGGCCTCCATGGAAGAAGCACTGGGAGGATCATTTCTACAAGTAGTGAGAGAGCGATGAAGGGAAGACATGATTGTAAATGTAGAGTAATGAAACCAATCAAAGATATTGAGACACTAGAAAGTATAGTAATTAGCAAGATAGTAACAGAGTAGGACAACTTATAAAATAGTGTATCACAAGAGAGTAAGATAGTGAAAGTAATTTTTGGGATTGAATAACTTCAACAATCATTTATATATAGACACAAACATTCGAACATTCTCACGAGTTGCAATGAAAATTCAAATTTTGAATTTCAAAATGATCAGAATCATGGGAGCATAGAAAACTATAGAAAATTTGATGCCATGGTTCCCTGAATCCCTACCATATTCCTTGCCATCAACAATCATGGGAGCTTAGAAAACTATTGACAATTGATCATATGCTATGAAAATTCAAACTTTGAATTTCAAAGAAAATCACTGCAAAAGCCCATGGTTCCCTGTGTACAACAATCCTTTTCAACAATTCTTTTCAACTTAAATTATGTTCATTAGTTTTTTTAACAATTTTGATAGTTAATAAAAATATTTTATTATTATGAGCCAAAAAAATAAAAACATATTTTTTTATTTAGAAAGTTTCTTAACCACTTATTAATTAGGGATGTCTCTAAGTCTAAGATGGATGAGGTAGTTATTTAGCTTTTTTTTCTATATATAAAAAAATCACTTAATAGTGATAATTATCAGCTTAATAAAAAAATAAAACTACTCAACCGTGTCATATGATAAAAAAAAAGTTGACATTTTTTCAAGGAAATTCTTAAACAACATTGCTATTTTAGTTACAATTTATCAATATAGAAAAATGTTATTTAAAAATTAATCCATATTCCCTGCCAAAGCCCATGGTTCCTTACCATATTCGTTGCCATCAAATGCGAGTGGGGTTGAATCATAGGAGTCTAGAAAATGTTATGAAAATTCAATCTTTAGATTTCAAAATGATCAGAATCATAAGAGCCTACAAAACTATTGAAAATTTGATGTCGGTTCTTGTTCATTACTTTGGCAGCAAGTTAGGCAACCCTTGGATCCCTTATAAATACCCTCTTCCTTCTTGTGGTACATATCTCTGCTTGAGAGTATCCAGAGAGATAGAGAGATAGAAAGGTCAGGGAGTATGAGAGTTTTTGAGACAAAAAGAGTTTGTGTAAATCCTATGTAGATTCTATTTCAATGAAATAGATTTTTTTTTTCTCTCAAATTTATCTCCTCTTTCGTTGATAATGATCTCTGGATGCCCAACACCCTAGTGCCCAATACACTCTTCCAACTGTAAAAATTGCTCTCTCCTTCTGCAACTGTTTCTTATAGTGTTTTTCTTACGTTTAGTTGCATTTTGTGAATGGCTGTGTGTTGATGGTGACTTCCAAATGAGTTGTTTTGCAGCATATATATATATATATATATAGTGTAGGGGTAATGTATATGACAAATCCTGGTGCTATTGGTATGAGTTGCATGGCCTCCATAGTTTTGGCCTTGGGCTTCATAGTGTATCAGAAAGAGAGCAAGATACTGAAAACAATTTTTGAGATTGAACAATTCAACAATCGTTTATATATAAACGCAAACATTTGAACGTTCCCACAAATTGCAATGAAAATTCAAATTTTGAATTTCAAAATGATCAGAATCATGGAAGTATAAAAAACTATTGAAAATTTGATGCCATGGTTCCCTGAATCCCTGCCATATTCCCTGTCATCAACAATCATGGGAGTTTAGAAAACTATTGACAATTGATCATATGCTATGAAAATTCAAACTTTGAATTTCAAAGAGAATCACTACAAAATCTCATGGTTCCCTGCGTACAACAATCCTTTTCAACTTAAATTATGTTCATTAACCTTTTCAACAATTTAGATAGTTAATAAAAATATTTTATTATTATGAGCCAAAAAAATAAAATATATTTTTTTATTTAGAAAGTTTCTTAACCACTTATTAATTAGGGATGTCTCTGAGTCTAAGATAGTTGAGGTAGTTATTTAAATGTTTTTTTTTTCTACGTATAAAAAAATCACTTAATAGTGACAATTGTCAGCTTAATAAAAAAATAAAACTACTCAAGTAACTCAACCGCGTCATATGATAAAAAAAGTTGATATTTTTTCAAGGAAATTCTTAAATAATATTGTCATTTTAGTTACAATTTATCAATATGAAAAAATATTATTTAAAAATTAATCTATATTCCATGTCAAAGCTCATGGTTCCCTACCATATTCCCTGTCATCAAATGCAAGTAGGGTTGAATCATGGGAGCCTAAAAAATGCTATGAAAATTCAAACTTTAAATTTCAAAATGATGGGAGTCTAGAAAGCTATTAAAAATTTGATGCCATGGTTCATGTTCATTACTTTGGCAGCAAGTTAGGCAATCCTTGTGGTATATATCTCTGCTTGAGAGTATCCAGAGAGATAGAAAGGTCAGAGAGTGAGTTTTTGAGACAGAGAGAGTTTATGTAAATCCTCTGTAAATTTTATTGTGGTGAAATAGATTTGTTTTTTCTCTCAAATTTATCTCCTCTTTCGTTGATAATGATCTCTGGATGCCCAACACCCTAGTGCCCAAAACACTCTTCCAACAGTAAAAATTGCTCTCTCCTTCTGCAACTGTTTCTTGTAGTGTTTTTCTTACGTACAGTTGCATTTTGTGAATGGCTGTGTGTTGATGGTGACTTCCAAATGAGTTGTTTTGTAACATATATATATATATATATATAGTCAGAAGCACATTTCCAATAGGAGAATCGAGGGGTAATGTATATGACAAATCTTGGTGCTTTTGGTATGATTTGCATGGCTTCGATAGTTTTGGCCTTGGGCTTCATCTGTGCCACCTATTCTGGTACGTATTGTCACTATCTTTCCCTTTCTCTTCCTCTTAACATTAATTAATAGATATTTCTTCTTCATTTTTAATGCCTCCGTTTCAAGCAACCATGTGTGGAAAGAGTAATGCTATTCGGCCCATCACAATGCCATCCGAAGTGCCACCCACGAGAAAATTACAAATTTAGCCATTGAGCCAATTACTAATATACCCTCAATTCGCCTTTCCTCCCTCTCTCACTCTCTTCTCTGCCACTCCTCTCATTCTCTTGACCTTTCCTCTCATTCCTCTTCGTCTCTC
Organism: Diospyros lotus; assembly: GCF_014633365.1. Classification (NCBI taxonomy): domain Eukaryota; kingdom Viridiplantae; phylum Streptophyta; class Magnoliopsida; order Ericales; family Ebenaceae; genus Diospyros; species Diospyros lotus. The sequence goes on along the minus strand of NC_068339.1, from coordinate 29,725,807 downwards.
TCTCTCGCGCACGCTCTCTTTCCTTCTTCCCCTTCCGACCGTTTCTCTCTCCTGCTCGTGCATCTCATTCCTCTCCTCTATTGCAGCTTCCTCATCTCCTTCATTTCAGCAGCTCCGACCGTCTCTCTCTCTCCCGTCCGTCACACGTCTTCATTGGCCCCGATCTAGAAGGAGGTAAGTCTTTTAAAGTGATATATATGTATATATGCGTTATTGGGTTTGGCCGAAACTTCAAGCTTAGATCTATGGAGTTTCGGCCGTTGGATCTTGGTGGTTTTTGGGTATGTTGGTCGATGGGGACAGGGGTGTCGGGCGGTTGCCTATGATCATCGGAGACCACCGGCCATGGTGGTCGGTAGCGACTGGCAGTGCATATATACGCGCTATGGGTTTGGCCGAAACTTTAAGTTTAGATCTACGGAGATTCGGTTGTTAGATCTTGCTAGTTTTTGGGTATGTAGGTTGATGGGGCCTTGGCTGTCGAGTGGTTGCCTCTGATCGTCAGAAACCACCGGCTACGGTGGCCGGTGGTGTCTGGCAGTGTATTTTTAAGTTTGGCTGAAAATTAAAAATCAGATCTACTAAAATCTAACCGTTAAATTTGTTCCATTTTTTTGTATGTTAACTCTCTTGACTTGGTGTTTCTAATCGTAGGTTTTGATTGTGGAAAGCTTCAGCCGACAGTGGTTGCCGATGACGTTGGCAGTGGCGGTTTTGACTGTATATTCATACATATATTTATATGTATTTACATATTCTCTTTTGTAATTAGTTTAATTTATATTGTAAACATTTATATTTAATTATGAATTTATATCAGAGATGTTGAAGTTAATATTGAATTTGTGTTGAATTTGTTATCTTTGAATGAAGATTAAAATTAAATTGAATTGGTTAAAGTTTAAATATTAATAAATTAAATTAATTTGTCTTTATTTTGTGAATCTTTGAATTGAATTGAAATTATTAAGTTTATTTAAGAATTGAATGGCAAGTAATTATTGTTAATTTTATTTGAATTTAAATATTTATTAATGTGTATATATATTTTAAATTTATATTAAATAAAATTTAAATTAATCTAATATCAAATTTAAATTTATTAATGTGTATAAATTTAAATTTAAATTTATTTAAATAAATTTATATTAATGTGAAAGTTGCTTATACGGAGAAAATGGTTTTTATGTAGATGATGTAATAATCAGATAGTAAATTAATACTTAAAATATATCATCTTTTATTAAAAATAAAATTGATTTCTTCCTCGTAAAAAAAAAAAATTCACCTAACATGTTCTCATCCATAATCACCGCGTGGATTCATCTTATTTTTTTAAAAAAAAAAATTCCTAATCTACCTATTTTAAACCAAAAAAAAAGATGTTTTTAATTCATTATTTTTAATTTATCAAAACACAAGAAGTATTTAAAAAAAATAAACCAACCTATTACTCTACCATGAAAGTGGGAAATGAGTTGGTAGGTCGAAATGAGTTGGTAGGTCCGTTATTTATTTAAAAAATATCTTTCCTCTTTTATCTTTCATGATTTAATAAAAGTGCCCTAACTCTCTCTCTCTATATAATTTATAAATTTAATGCTAAATAAAAATTCTAATCAAAAGAGATGCATAATTTGGTAAATTAAAATAAAGCCAAACTCAAATGAACAAATTTTTTGGACAAGCTGTTAGTATCCCTCCTCTGTTTCTCCATTTGGTTAAAAAAAATTAAAAGAATACAACTTAAATCTCTATGTATCACATTTGATTATTTTTTTAAATTTTATTTAATATAAATTTAAAATATATATACACATTAATAAATATCTAAATTCAAATAAAATTAACAACTACTTACCATTTAATAAACTGACTAATTTCAATTCAAAAATTCACAAAATAAATACAAACTAATTCAATTTATTAATATTTAAATTCCAACCAGTTCAATTTAATTTTAATCTTCATTCAAAGATCACAAATTCAATATTAACTTCAACATCTCCGATACAAATTCATAATTAAATATCAATGTTTACAATATAAATTAAACTAATTATAAAAGAGAATATGTAAATATATATAAATATATGTATGTATATACAGTTAGAACCACCGCTGCCAACGTCGCCGGCAACCACCACCGGCCGAAACTTTCCACGATCAGAACCTACGATTAGAAACACCAAGTCAAGAGAGTTAACATACAAAAAAATGGAACAAATTTAACGGTTATATTTTAATAGATTTGATTTTTAATTTTCGGCCAAACTTAAAAATACACTGTCAGCCACCACCGGCTACCGTAGTCGGTGGTTTCCGACGATCAGAGGCAACCACCTGACAGCCAAGGCCCCATCTACCAACATATCCAAAAACTAGTAAGATCCAACGGCTGAATCTCAGTAGATTTAAACTTAAAGTTTCGGCCAAACCCATAGCACGTATATACGCACTGCCAGTCACCACCGACCACCGTGGCTGGTGGTTTCCGACGATCAGAGGTAATCGCCCGACACCCCTATCCCTATCAACCAACATACCCAAAAACCACCAAGATCCAACAGCTGAAACTCCGTAGATCTAAGCTTGAAGTTTCGGCCAAACCAAATAACGTGTGTATATCTTTGCTAATAAAACTAAAGAATTACCTTCTTGTAGATCGGGGCTGGAACGAGCCCAAGGGACGCCAGAGATGCTGTCGCACGGGGTTGGAGAGAGATAGATGGTCAGAATGAGCCTAAATGATGCTGGAGGCAAGGTCGGACGCTTGGGAGAGAGAGAGAGATGGCTTGAACAAGCCTACTCAAAAGGGAGCGTGGGAGAGAGAGAAGGGGCCAAAATGAGAGGAATGAGGTTCACGAACAGAGAATGTGAGGGGGAGAGAGAGAGAGAGAGGGGTGTGTGAGAGAGAGAAAGGCATTTGAATTTTAAAACTTTTACTACCCTCACATCTCATTGTATCATTCGAGATATCGCGATATTTTGTATATCTCGATATTTTGATACAAAATATCATGATATCTCAAAGATGGCACTTTAAGTGACACTTTAGTGGGCCGAATAACATTACTCGTGTGGAAAATACAGGCATGCAACATTCAACTTACCCTCAGCAAGGAAATTTTAATTTAATTTATTTTATTTTTTTGTGGATAATTTTGAGGCATATATATTGTGAACAAAACATAAAAGCTGTATCGTCCCAGCTGGGAGCACTTAATTAGAAGAACATCAGTTTTACAAAAAGAATAAATAATTATCTATAAAGAATTTTAATTCTAAAAGAATTTTCAAATATTATGATAAATATTATTCATAAGAATTCTGATCCTAACAGGATTTTAAAATGTTAAGATGGACGTTATTTGTATGAATTCTAATTCTGAACTATTTAAAATTATTTTATATCGCTCTATAAATAAGTAAACACTCAATTTAAAAAAAATATCTAATACTGATTTTAATACGACATTTATTTTTAGTATAATTTAAGTATCGGAGTATTTATGCAGGAACTTTTTATGCCCTCTAACTGTTTTCTTTTTTACAAACTTAGACAATTTAACTGTATTTTTTTAATTAAATAAATTTGTTATTATATTTTGATAATATATATATAATATATATGCACTTGCTACCTCCTATATGATGGATTGGTATGAACATGTCGTGGTTGAACTGCCAACTCAGTCAAATAATTCAGGACAGCCTGTACAACTGAAACTTGGGCTTGTAAATCATAGCTTTTCATCTCTGGATAGGCGAATTTTCTTTCTTCTTTTTTTTTTGGTTGGGTATTGAAGATCAATTTTGTGGGCGACTTAAATCAGGTGCTGGGTCTCCGCTATGATGAGGTGGGTAGACAAGATAAAGGTTCAGCGTGTGGTTCCTCTGCTGCCACTTGCTTCTTACAAGTACTTTGGTGCTTTGGGGTTGCAACCAGTGATAAATGTCGATATATATTTAGCATGCACCGGCCACATGGGGGTGGTAATTTGGAGGAATGCTCCAGCAAATGCCACTCTTAACCAAACAAGAAAAAAAAAAAAAGAGTCAAATTTATACTCGCGTATTAATTATATTAAAAATGGTATATAAGCAAATTGCTGACTTTGCAGAGAAAAATAAGTGTATATAAAGCAAATTGCCATATTTATGTCTTGAATCTTTCCGGTGAAATAAATTCTGTGCACTGGTCGAAAGAGGCGTCCATTAATTGCCTGCCTTCTGGTTTGCTTGGGTTTGTGGTAAGTGATTTGGTGATCTATATTGTACGAAATAAAGTGCTAATTAATTTTTCTTTCTGAAGAAGATCCATGAATTTGTTACATATATATATGATTCCACTGCATGAGGGGTAAGCTAAATCAGCCATGTGCGGGTGATTTAGCTTTGTTACACACCGTAATATATGCAATTCCATCACAATTAATAATATATTAATACTAGAGTTTAATTCAGAAAGACCAAAAAAGTGAAGAAAAAGTGGGGTGGAAGGTGAGATGGAGCTTTCAGAGCCAGCGCATTAAAAATACGGGAGAGTGAAGAGTCCCCCTCCCCAGCCCCACCTCTCTTAGAAAAATCAATCCACAGACAACTTTGCTGATGGCATGAATTTCAATGTCCTCCTACGTAATATATATATATATATATATTTCTTAATTTGCATTCCATGCCCTATCCTTTCTTATAGACAAATAAATAAAATTAACACACCCATTCGTTCTTTCTTTCTTATAAATAAATATTTCTTAATTTCCACGCGCATAAATAAACCCTTTTTTGGCTCTCTCATTCGTTCTTTCTTTCTCAGAGTTTAGTAAACAGTAGCACCAATTCCTTCGTCTCTCAATTCAGATCTGATCGAAGCGCTCCAACTATATGGCTGACAAGGTATGTACTGTGTCAATAACCATGCATGCTTAAATATTCCCTTCTCTCAATTCTGGGTTTGGCTCAATTATTTTCCTCCTCCTCCTCCACATCTATTCCATAATTCAATCTTTCACTAAGATTTCTCTTCTTCCGATCCAACAGTACTGTTCCTCGATTCTTCTTCCTTTTCCCTTAAAAAATTATAACTTTATTCTGGGCTATTCATGTGACAGGTTACAATAATGGTGGTGGAGGTAGACCTCCAGTGCCCTAGCTGTGACAAGAAGATCAAGAAAATACTGCCCAAATTTCGTGGTGAGTCCCTAATTAGCCTCTTCCTTCCTATTGACATGAAATTTAATTGATACTGTGCAGGCATGCATGTATATATATATATATATATTCTCGTGTCCAGTATTTGAATCGCTTCATACGAAATTTCAAGATAAATTGAACTGAGTTCTTGTGTGTGGGTGGGTTGGGGTGGGACTGTTTGGGACAACAGAAATACGAGACCCAGTCTACGATGTCAAGAAAGGAACGGTGACGATCACTGTTGTCTGCTGCAACCCAGAGAAAATTCGTCACAAATTGTGCTGCAAGGGCGGAAAAACCATCAAGGGCATTGAGATCAAAGTGCCTCCAAAGCCCAAAGACGAAAAACCCAAAGAAGAAAAGCCCAAAGAAGATAAGCCCAAAGGAGATAAGCCCAAAGAAAATAAGCCTGCTGCTCAAAAGGAAGCTCGTTCTCTGGTGCTGGTTCCGGTGGGAGTATGTTGCGGGTCATGTTATAAAGGCTATGGCGGGGGGCCGTGTAACTGTGGACATGGCCTGCCAGTGCCATGCTATGACAATTACGGTTATACAAGGCGCTGGTACTATAGTCGCTGCGATTATTATAGTGAAGAAAGCCTGTACCCGTGCACAATCCTGTAATATACATAAGAGTGTGTCGGTCTTGTTCTAGCGAGAGGTTATTTGATGCTCTAACTCATCATCAGTTCTGGGCGTAGTAATGGACGTTTTATCATATGAATGTAGGAGAAAAAGGTCAATAACAATGGAGGTTGGCATATGGGTTAGTCGTAGCTGTCCAATACTTTTTCTGGAGTACTTGGGGTTACGCAAGGTTATGTTATTATGATTTTTATTAATCAGTTATTCTTATTAATTAAATAATTAATGTGAACACTCTGATTAGCTAGCTAGGTTGCATGTGCGTGCTAGTCGTTTTCTTTTAATAATAGTTTTATACAATTAGTTGTGCGGTAAGTCAATGTCAAAGCTAGTGGGAATATTTCCGAACTTCTTTCATTTTGGAATATGAATGCCGATAGTTGCACCAATGTACAGTCATCCTCGCAGAACGGAAATAATAGAGGATAAATATATAGAATACCTGTCACGTCAGTCGTGATCATAAAATATAACAAGGTTTTAGTGGTAGAATGGTAAATGAGTACCTTTGATTTATGTAAAACACAATATATAAAAAATCCCTTATCGATCATTAAAAATGATGATAAGAGAAAAATAAATCATTGCCATCAAGATACTCTAATAGAATAGCAATAGCTCATACTTTCCAAAATGATTTTCATGTGAGTTAAGTATCAAAGGACAATTTTGGGAGCACCCGAGTAATTCCTCTAAGAAAAAATAAGAGAAAGAAAACTTGATCAATTGCCATTTACATTCTACATATAATCTGTTGGTGCGAATTTTATAACAACATCAATTGGTGGCCATTGTGGGGACTTTTTGAGCTTTCACGTGTGTATTAATCAATTAACTATGTGAAAGTGAAAAGTAACAGGACTTATTTTTATATATATTTTTATCTAATGTTAAATTTAACTTTATATAATTTTTCTTTCTTAAAATGTGAGTTTATATGGATTTTACATAATTTAAATATTTTTTTAAGAATCAAATAAAGTAGATAAATTCAAGAAATTGGACTTTAAAAAAAGATATTGTTGATTAATTTATTGTATTAATTTTGATATTATAAATTAATTATAATTAAAGAATTATAAAATTGGAGGCTGGAGAAGAATTGCAATTGAAAGATAATTCTAATTGGAGGAGGAAACAAGGCATATATATATATATATAATATTAATGAGGAGAAAAAACAAAAAAAGGGAAGGAAGAGGATAGGATTGGATTGGAAGTGGCGGACGAAATGAGAGGAGGCAGAGACTAAAGGATTGGAATTAAAGGGGAGGATTTGGAGAAAGCAGGAGGCACACAACAATAAGCCGCAAAGCCAAGCCGCATGGCGCCAAACGTGTGACAACTTAATATTTTGAGGAGAAAATAAATTCTTATATTTGTGCAATTTATTAGAGATTTGTGATTTTAGAGAATTTAATGGAGAATATTAAATTTATTATATCTAGTGACCTAAAGTTTGTAAAATTTTTAGAATCTAAATTACTATTAAGTGTTTAAGATGAATAAATATTATAATAATTGATATATAATAAATAATATATAAAATAATAAAAGAAGGGAAGTTAAGACAATTCTCAAGCAAAGTGGCCGTAGATATGTATTGTGAGAAGTTATATTAATAACATATATTAATTATATTAATTTAATAAATATATTGTATGTTATAAATATAAGCAAGAAAAAGGGGAGGATGCTCCCACGTGCTACCATGTCAAATATTATATATATATATAAATATATTAAAATTTCGGGATGCTATTTATTATCGGTTTTAAACCCAGATAAAGGAGAAGGATTGTATTAGGTAATCCACAACTAACATAAAATCTAGTCGGATCTAAAATATGAATTCTAAACAAATTATGAAAAATCATTGGGCCATAACTCTTTATAGCGACGCTCTACATTGTCCATGTGTAGTGTCAAGTGAGTTAGGGTCGTTGCATTGACACTCAAATGTGGTAACAAATGAGTAAGGGTTCCCGCATTTGCTTGGATAGAAGTGGGTAAAGAAGGTAGTCCAAAATCAAAACCAAAATAAAAAACAAAATCAAAGTCAAAGTCAAAACTAAAACCAAAATCATTGATTAAGAATTGAGTCATGGAATATAGGAACATTAACATACAAAACTATGGAAATGGTAGATGTGATGATTACAAGAAAGATTAATATCATGTGCCTTCAAGAGATGAGATAGGTAAGGAAAAAAATAAAAATTTTATCAGAAATTGGATATAAAATATGGTACACAAGAAATGATCAAGCGAAAAATGGAATGGGGATTATTATAAATAAAAGCTTTGTAACGACCCGTAAATCGTAGCTTAATTTAATTAATAGATAATGTATTAATTTGGTGTGAAGATTAATATGTTGTTAATAATTATAATAATAATAATAAGTATAAGAATAATCTCATTATCAAATATCATAATAATAAATTGTTATATGAATAAGGAATTGGAGGATGAAGGTGGCGTGAGGTTCTGAAGCTGTTCAATTCCATAAAAGGCGTGAAGTTACATCATAATAATAAATTATTATATGAGTAAGGAATTTGAGGATGAAGATGGCGTGAGGTTCTGAAGTTGTTCAATTCCATAAAAGCCTTGAATAGCTTTTAAAATTAAGTGATGTGCATATGTAATGGAAGAGGCTGCTTGCTGTTTGATTCGCTGGGAATTAATTTCTCAGCAATTGTAGGCACCAACGACGCCGCATGGAGGAAGGTGGCGGTAGCAACGTGGCTGCCTCTCCACCAAACCTTTCTCCTTTAAATTAAAGCCACAATAGCTCATTAAATAGCCTAATTAAGCAGCAAATCAGCAGCCAAATTGGAGGAGAAACAGAAGCAGTGGCGCGCACATGAGCAGCAAAGAATCAGGGGAAAATTGGGATTTTTTTAGAAAATTTTACTTTTAATCGTAGTTCGAGGATACCAGGTAATTCAGGGAGCCGAGTACTACATTCTGTGTGGTTGAAATTCATTTAGAGCCCAATTTTATTAATTTTGACAAATTATGCGCTATTACAGTTTGTATAATTTTTATCACTTGGGGACAGAACAAGCCCAAGGATATCTTCTCTGTGGCAAGTTCCTTACCCCCTTTGCGTCATTCCTTCTGTTGTCAATTTATTTACCCTCTCTTCATTTGTTTCAGCTCATTTATTAATTATGGAATTATGGGTTGTTTGATGTAAATTAAATTTAATAAGCTAGTTTCGAGGATTTTATTTGTTAGTTGCCTACGAGGGTTTGTGCCACCCCCATGCCTGTGAAAATGATTCTGAACTCACTCGGGGATTAGGTTCTTAGATTATGGACTCGTGGTTGGTAGTAGGCTAAAGCTGTTGGGCAGTGGAGGCAGGGGTTGACTGTTTAGTGACATTGGAGTGGCTATGGTACGGCCTTTCTTAGGCCGTCGGCCGGACACTCCTAGTCACTGACCGTCAACCGATGCTAAGCACTGTTGACTAGCTCTGCCGTTATGTGGTTATAACATGATTGGTTATATTTTATTTCTGTTGCATGGTTTAGTATGCACATGGGTATGGGCTACATGTTGGGGTTTTCATGTTCTGGTTATACTTGGCCACGAGCATTCTAGCATGGTTAGATTGCATCCAGCACAAGCATATGCATTATGTGTGGTTTACTATGTGGGCGAAGCATCTGCCTGATGCTTGGATGTATAGGCGCTAGTGTATCTAGTTGATGCTTACTACACCTTGCATTTTATATGCGTATTACATGGTTACTATATATACAGTGGTCTCGGACGGGAGTACCTTTCCAAGGGAGCCTAGGGCTCGGTTATTCAGAGGCTCGAGTTTCGGGAGTACCGACTCGAGGAGTGCGCACAGGTTTGTTGAAGACTTATGTTGCTTTCAAGGCAGCGGCAAGTTGGTATGGGACTTGGGTGCGTCTTGTGTGGGCCCTGAGAACCGATATGTGCTTTCCTTATCCTTTACTGATGTATTGTAGCGTCTCATGGCTTATGTGTATGTGTGGGGACTATGTTTGGGGAGTTTGATCATTCTATTAATTGATGACCTGTCTTTTCTTATAACTTGCTAAGTCTTATGACTCACCTTGCTTTCCATCATTCCAAGTAAAGGTAAAGCTAAAGTTGAGAGCGAGGATCGCAATACCTAGCAGCCGTGTCGGTATGGTGTATAGTCAGTTTTCTCCCGTTGTCTCTAATGTTTTGATGGGATGTTGGTCCTTTTATTTTTTACTGTGCCGGGTCGTTCCTTGTATTTTCTAATTGTTGGCACAGGTGTCTGTATGTATTTATATGCTATGAGACCGCTGTTCCAGCGTGGTATTTGTGTGCTTGCATGTATATAGCTTTGCTTCCGCTGTTTTATTTCTTATGTATGCATGCCAGGGTAATTTCTCGTTTGGTGTTCCATTCTTGTCCCTATCGTAAGCGCTCCTGTTCGGTTAGTCCGGGTGGTTGGGATATCCGAACGGTGGTGTTTACAAGCTTAGTAGATGAGGTAGTGGATATAAAGAGAATAAGGGATAGGATTATTATGGCGAAGGTTGGTCTAGGAAGAATGACTATGAATATCTTTAGTACATATGCACCACAAGCGGGGTTAGATGAGGAGATAAAAGTAAAATTTTGAGAGGACCTAGAGCGACTCATACAAATGATACTAAGATGAGAGAAAGTGATTATAGGAGGTGACTTAAATGGTCACATGGGTAGAGACGAAAACGGCTATAGAAAGGTACATGGAGGGTATGGATTTAGAAAAATTAATAATGAGGGTAAGTATATTCTAGATTTTGTCATGGCATATATGCTCATTATAACCAATGCTAGGTTCAAAAAATGGGACGAACACTTAATCACATATAAAAATGTCGTATCAAGCACCCAAATAGATTACTTCCTCACAAGACAAGAGTATTAGTTATGTTGTAAGGATTGGAAGGTGATACTAGATACTCAACATAGACTTTTGATACTTAACATCCAAGTAAGAAATTGGAAGAGAAAAAATCACATAAAACAAAATTCAAAAATTAGGTGGTGGGATTTGAAAGGGGAGAAACAACTAATCTTCAAAGAAAAATTAAGGGGTAGAAAAGAATAGAATGGAGAAGGACAAGCAAACCAAATGTGAAGAGAAATGGCTATTGCCCTGAGAAGCACGACAAATGTGACCTTGGAAAGACAAATGGTAGACCCCCAAACCTTAACGAGTCTTGGTGGTGGAATAAAGAGGTACAATTAAAAATTGGAAAAAAGAAAACTTGCTATAAGATTGTATATCAGTGTAACAATGAAGAAAATCTAAAAAATTATAAAGAAACGAAAAAGACAGCAAAAAGAGCTGTTAGTAAAGTAAGGTCAAAAGCATATGAGAATCTATATAAACGACTTGATACAAAAGATGGAGAAAGGGATATATATAAATTAGCTAAAGTAAGAGAAAGAAAAATAAGGGATTTAAACCAAGTGAAATGCATAAAAGATGAAAACCAAAATATATTAATGAATAAGGGAGCAATTAAGGAGAGATGGACGAAGTATTTCACAAAATTATTCAATGATGGTAGGGACACAAGAGTTAGGTTGGGACATCTTAGTAAATCTGAAGGGAATGTGAGTTATACATTTTATCGACGCATAAGTTCAAATGAAATAAGGAAAGCATTAAAAAAGATAAAAAATCATAAGACAGTGAGACTGGATAATATACCAATAGAAGCATGGAAATGTATGGGAGAAGAGGGCATCTCCTGACTAGCAAAATTATTTAACGCGATCTTTAAATAAAAAAAGATGACAAATAAGTAGAGGAAGAGTACTTTAGTTCCTATATACAGGAACAAAAGAAATGTTCAATACTGTGAAAATTACAAAGGAATTAAGTTAATGAGCCATACTATGAAACTCTGAAATGGGGTAATAGAGTAAAGGCTCAGAAAAGAAACAGATGTCTCGAAAAATTAGTTTGGTTTCATGCTTGATAGGTTAACAATGGAATCTATATACCTACTGGGGCATCTAATGGAAAGGTATTGGGATTATCAAAAAGACATACATATAGTGTTTATAGATCTAGAAAAGGCCTATGATAGAGTCCCTAGAAAAGTATTATGTAGGGTTTTAGAGAAGAAAGAAGTCTGAATAGCCTATATACAAGCTCTTAAGGACATGTATCACGATACAGAGACAAGTGTCAGAAAATGCAAAGGGGATACTAAATAGTTTAAAAATTACAATGGGACTGCATCAAGGTTCTGCACTAAGTCTATACTTATTTGATTTAGTAATGGGTTAACTCACTAAATACATTCAGACAGAGGTGCTATGGTGTATACTATTTGCAGATGATATAGTGTTAGTGGATGAAACAAAAGAGGGAGTGAACACTAAGCTTGAGTTATGGAGAAACAACTTGGAATCTAAGGGGTTTAAATTAAGTAGAATGAAAACATAATATATGGAATGTAAATTTAATAAGAATGCAAGAGTGGAGGATGTTATAATAAAATTAGAAGACCAAATCTTATAAAGAAAAAACCATTTTCAATATTTGAGATTAGTGATTCAGAAAAATGGAGAAATTCACGAGGATGTCATGCATAAAATTAAGGCAGGTTGGCTAAAATGGAGAAATGCATCGGGGTGTTATGTGATGGTAAAATCCTATTAAAATTGAAAGAAAAATTATATAGGACAACTATAAGACCAGTCTTGTTGTATAGCTCAGAATGTTGGGTAGTCACTAGCATGAGCAAAAGATGAGCGTAGCGGAGATGAGGATGTTAAGATGGATGTGCGGCCATACAAGGAAAGATAAAATTAGAAATGAGGTCATTCGTAATAAGGTAGGAGTAGTGCCAATCGAGGAGAAGATGAGAAAGACTAGACTAAGATGGTTTGGTCATGTGAGAAGGAGATCAAGAGACGCTCCTGTGAGGAGAGTTGATGAAATGGAATAACTAGTCAAAAAAAGAGGTAGAGATAGACTTAAGACGACTTTGGGAGAGACATTAAAGTTTGATATAAAGTATATGAGCCTAAATGAAGATATAACAAAAGACAGAAATACATGAAAGTCTAGAATTCATGTAGCCAACCCCACATAGTGGGATAAAGACTGGATATGTTGTTGTTTTTATAAATATATTGGTGTGTGTGTGAGCTCATGGTGGATAATGCTATTCGGCCACCCACGAGATATCTTGATATCTCATGTTTTATTGAGCTCAAAATCTCGCGATATAAAGAGTAGTAAAAAACTCAATTATTTCAAATTTTTGCCCACTCTTTCACTCTTCCCGCGCTAAATCCACACACACTCTCTCTCTCTCTCTCTCTCTCACTCTCGCCCGCACTGAAATGAGTCTCTCCCTCCCTCTTTTTTCTGGCCATCACTTTGTCTCTCTTTCAACTGTCGAGTCTTTTCCTCCCTCTTCCTTCCCTTCCAGCCATTGATCTGGCTATCTCTCTCTCGATCTCTCGCCGGTGTAACTTCATCTCCGACATTTCTTGGGCTAGCTCCGACCCTTTCTCTATCTCTCTCATCTATTGCATGTCTCCATTGCTCTGATCTTCAAAGAGGTAAGTCTCACACACATCCATGATACTTGTGTAACGCCCCATTTTCCGATCGCGTTAAAACTCAAGACAATTCTGGGATAATAATTTTTTTTTCTATTTAAAACTATGACTAAACCATATCATTGATCTTATCCATCCCAAAATTTTCATACATCTATCTTGAAAGAGAATTATCATAATCATCAAATGCGAAAACTAGAATCGAACATAACATTAATCATAAATCAATTCTTACATCCTCATTAACCATAATTAAGGTTATACATCATCATTTCTCAAAACGTTCAGAATTCAAAGTAGTATAACTTAAATACATGGGCTACATAGCACACATTCAACTCATCATACAACTCGTCATGCACTTTGCTAAGTGCCATTTCATGCCTCATTCATCCTCATTTCTAATACAATCTCCATCTGGAACGTTTGAATATTTCAGGGGCAAAGTCCAAGTTAGATAATGAATCATCTAAGTAAGGGAACAAAACTTTTAATGCTCATGTATGTATGCAATGCACATAACATCATAACTCTCATGTGTTGGGTTGATTGCATCTTAAGATAACCCGTTATTTTTCCAATTTTCCTACTAGACCGGGGTGTGTGGGTGCACCCTTGGCAAAGCAACGACGCCAGTACCTAATCCCAAACCTATGCAACGTATGACTGTGAATTCATCATGCTCATATGCATATTTCATAAATCAAAACATGTAAATGCAATCTAAATGACATACTCATATCAAAGCATGACAACATGATAGAATCATTTACATAAAATCAGATTTTGGATGGAACCACTTATAAACCAAGTATTTTCATAAAACTAAATCCAGTTAGGAAGTACCACTTACACTATAACAAAAACTGGCATTAACGACCAAAAATTAGCGACGACATTAGTTTTGGTTGTTAATGTAGTACTATTAACGACTAAATATAAATCTCGTCGTTATAAAATAACTTTTAACGACAGGCAAAATAAGTAATCGTTAATATACCATTTTCCCGTCATTAATGACTAAATTTTTTAATTCGAACCATAAAATAATAAAAAAAATTATTGAGCATGAAATTAAACACTAAATTTGAAAAATAAATAAAAAGTTCAAAAATCATAATATTATTAAAATTTTTATTATTTTAAATTTTAGAAATCATCATATGAAACAGTATCGAGGGATTACATTAGAATGAAGTCTAGGAACTATCTTGTCAATCTATTTTTCTCTATAAATAAGAGAATTTTTTGCTAAACTAAAAAGTTTAAAAACCATAATATATGGATGGCATTGTATCTTATATTTGATAATAATATCATATATCACTATCTAATATATAAATATTGTAACACAATTAAATTACAATTAAGTCATTCATAATAAACAATTAGAGAAGTGACATGTTATTCTTGTTAAAAAATAAAATATATATATATTTATTTAATATATTTAGGTAGTGTTTGTTAAAATGAGTAGAATAAGGGAGTCAATACAAGTTTGGAATAGTTTTTAGACGAAATTATGGAATGGTTTTCCCCTTTAATAGTTATACTATAAAAAAATTATAGAGGGTTAATTTTTATTTTTGAAGTTTAAGTGTTATGTATAATCCAGATCCCTGTCTCGAGATTTACCCTAAGTGTGGTGGAAGTTTTGGATTTTTATTTTTTAAATTATTTTTGTGAAACTCGAGATTTATCTTAGTAATTTGTAGATGTTCTGCAGATTTTGTTTAATATAATTTTATTTATAGAAAAAAATTAATTATTTGAGATAATAAACTATTAATAAATAATTCAATATATCAAACTAATTTATTATAATTATTAGATTTATAATATAATTATATTTTTAAATAAATATTATTTTTAAATACAATAATTTAAATTATTTAATAATAAGATTTTATTTAATTATTTTATTTTTATTAATTAAATAATTATTAATATTATTTTTATAAATTATATTATTTTTTATTTAATTATTAAATATTAAAAAAACAAATAAATTGAAGAGGCGGGAATCTCCCTACCTCTTTCCTACCCTCCCTTCTCCCAAAAATTCCTAAGTCCCCAAACCTCCGCTAAATCCCCAAGTCCTTCTTCTCTATCTCTCTAGCTCACCTTCGCCCTCACCTCTTGCTCGTTGCTCGCCCTCCCCCTCGTTTCCCAGCCCCAAAAAAACCCTTCTCCTCTCTGTGTCTCCCTCGATCTCCCTCTTTCCCACACTTCGCCCTCACCCTCACCCGCTACATCACCCTTGCTCTCTCCTCTCAAGGCTTGCCCTCGCCCTCGCCCTCCCTCTCGCTCTTGCCTCTAGCAACTTGCCCGCTGCCTCGCTCATATGGCTCGCCCTTTGCCTCGCCATTGCCCTCGCTCTTGCTCACTGGCTCGCCCTTGGCCTCGGCCTCGCTCTCACGACTTGCCCGCTTCCTCGCCATCGCCCTCGCTTTTGCTAATTGGCTCGGCCTCACCGCCGCTTTCACCTCCTATCGTCGCCGCTGCCAGATCCGCCCCCGTTCGCCGCTGCCAGTATTACATTCTTCACTATTTGTTCTGTTTACATAATCTAATTTCTTCATTATGATTTTTAGTGTCGGAAAAGACGACTGAAAGTGGCAGTAGTTGGTCTGCCAAAAACCATAAATAATGATATTCTGCTGATGGATAAAACTTTTGGTTTTGATACTGTTGTTGTTCTTTTGTACAATAGTTTTAATGATGAAAAACATATATTGGTTTAATCCCTAAGTCATGAGTCAAGTATGTGGTTTTCAATATATATGAATTTCAATATCAAGTATCTCTTTGTGAAAATGAAAACCCTGTTTTTGGCTAAGTCTGGAAGGTTAGCACCTTATAAGGAGAAGTATAAGATAATGTTTTCTTTTTAGAAAATTAACTCCCGGTATTTTGATAGCTAACATTCATTAGTGCTAAAACGATTTTTAATGAATTTTTCATTAAATAGAAAGTATATATTTTGGAGGTGGGTTTATTGCTAAAACTTGAGTTTGTACTAAAACCAAAAATCTACTTTCTTATTTATTTGGATTTTGATTTTCTAAGTATTTTTATTGAATCCAAATAGGGAGTACTTCGTTATTTACATTTATGTATTAAAGTAAATGGAGGTAAAATATAAATAAAAGAAAATGTGGACATTTACTTAAACTAAAGAAATGTAAATAACCTATGATGTATACATGCTGTGGATTGTGCTGTCAAGCAAATCATTCTAAATATCTGTCATGTTTCCATGCATGTTTCGAAACCCCTTTGAAAAGGTTTTCAATGTTTTTAGTGTATGCTATTTCGAAACATCTATGCAATGTATGTGTTTTCAATTCAGGTTTTGAACCATGTTTCGAAACCTATATGTCTATGTTTCGAAACCTCATTTCCAGAGAGGTATGTTTCGAAACCTATCATATCATGTTTCGAAACCTTTGACATTCTGTCAGCAGTTCATTTGAAAATCGAGATGCATTTGTTTTGCAATTTTGTATTTATCAAAATGCTTCTCCATCATTTGTTTAATGCATTCTCCATGCTAAGAGATTCAAATTCAAATTTGAATGCTAGTGCTTTTTAATTATTCAAAGTGGGCTGAAGAGTTTGTCTCCCACTTGTCTGCTGTCTCTAAGTGCTTTGTCCAGCTGGAAGCTTGTATGTTTCGAAACCATGGTCTATTTATGTGATGTTTTGAAACACACTTTCTATGTTTTGAAACCTACTTTCCTGTCTTGTCTCTAACGGCTATAAACGACCAGATTTCTATATCTTGGTATAAATAGCAGGTATTTGAAGACAAGAAGAGATTGATAGAGATTGATTGAGCTATAACAAGATACAACAAGTGAGCACACACTAGAGACACATACACAAGCACATGTGATCTAAATCCGTTTGACAAGCTTTTAAAGATGATCCATTCATCCATTCCTAGATGTGCATTGTGATGTGAAAAAGGAGAAGCAAGTGCAAACAACAAGTATCATCCTCCAGCTCTTCTCACCTCAAGTTAAGAGGTTTGTACAACCATGTGGTAAGGCATTTATTGCTCTTTGGGTTATAAAGATAAATTTGATTATCTTGTTAATGTTGTAAGGTTTGAGTTTAGCCTAAAACTCATTTGGTGTAAAGGTTTGAGTTGAGCCTAAAACTCATTGTGTCGAAGGTTCGAGTTTAGCCTTAAAACTCATTTGGTGTAAAGGTTTGAGTTAAGCTCGGAAAAACTCACTTGATGCTAGGTTTGAGTTGAGCTCGTAAAAACTCACTTTGTAAGGTTTTAGGGTAAACTATGATAAAACCCTTGTTGTGTTGATCACTAGTAAAAGTGATTGGGATTGCAAATCCTTCAAGTGGGTAAGCTTGAAGGTAGTGGAGTAGGCGGGTGCCGAACCACTATATAACTTGTGTGCAAAGTGTTCTTTAGCTTTCATGTATCATTATTGCTTATTGCATATGCTTGCATAGGTTTTGGTATCAAAGTCTAAAATAGTTTTATTGAGAACAAGTTTATACATATACATTGAAAACCTATCTTTGATATACAAACATCTTTGGTATACTCTTACTTATGTTAATCATCATTGCCAAAGATCATTAGTTTGAAATACAAGATAAAAGATTTCAAATCAAGCAAAACAGAGAAGTGTATTTCGAAACATACATAGTAGGTTTCGAAACCTACTTAGCAGAAAGGTTTATTTCGAAACATATATCCTATATTTTGAAACATAGTATTTTTCCATTCATCAAAGTTTTAAAGTATCGAAAATTCACCCTAATCCCAATTCACCCCCCCTCTTGGGATATATTTTCCATCATTAGGAACCAACAGATACTACTGTTGAAGAAGCACAGCGTGCAATAAATTCAGCATACATTGAGGTACAAGTTTCATTTAGTTCTTATTTTGTTTGTTGTGCATTGGTGCAAGTTGCTTTTAATTTTTACTGCTGCCCTTATTTTGTTTGTTGTGAATTTGGTGTAATTATTAAATCATCCTTCATTTCTTGGAGTTATGTACCTGTAGTTTACTATCCTTCCTGATATTAGTATCTTGATTTTTGAGTATTCTTTCAATCTTCCAACAGGCACATAGTGCTTATCATGGTATTGGCATAATCAAATTGATGGAGCGTAGTAGTGGATTTATAGCCATGCATGTCGCGCTTGCTAGTGGACAAATTGATATATGTTTGATCCAGAGTAACGGCCCGCCTCCCGGAGCCCCTACTGCGGATAGAGGATCTATGAGAGGGTCATTACTAAAATGATATCGAATAATAACGCATCTATAACTCACACACACAACCCTTATTAAATCATAATTTTTCTTTATTATAACATCTCATAATTATCATTACATAGCTGATCACTGTGTGCCCATTTGGCTTCCATAATACACATATATCTCAAACATAAAACATTAACCTTAACACAAGCACAACGACACCCAGGATCTAATTTCGGGAGAGCTTTGCACTTGCTACCATGACACGATGGCTGGACCCAACCCCGCGCGTACACATTTACGATTTCAGGATACTCCTACCTGGAATGATGTAAAACAAACGTGAGTCACGAGACTCAGAAAGCTCATGAAAGGAAGGCTATAAGTTTAAGATTGGACTCTTCCCATGACACCCTATGCAATTCATGCCAATGCAACGTCATGTCATGCCATGCCCAATACTTGCCTTACTTCTAAATGCATAAACATATAATAAATTTCACATAAACGATCCTTGGGGCCCACATAAAGCACACACTGGCACCCAAGTCCACACACAAACCTGTTAGCAGTCTTTTATAAGCTACCTCCATACCATTTCCCTTACATATCCATTCTTGTCGCTCACATCATAATCTGTTGCCGTGGGTCTCACCCCAAGGTCTTTATGTTGCCGTGGGTCTCACCTCAAGGTCTTTAGGTTGCTGTGGGTCTCACCCCAAGGTCTTTATGTTACCGTGGGTCTCACCCCAAGGTCTTATCATGGACCACGCCACCATGGGTCTCACCCCAAGGTCTTACCGTGGCCACGTTGTGGATCACGCCGCCGTGGGTCTCACCCCAAGGTCTTACCATGAGCCACGCCTACCACCCCCACTAATCACCTATAACCACACATTCTCACCATGCAGTGCAACAATTAGGTAATGCAGTGGCTTTTGCAGTATAAACGTAATGACAAGGCCCCTATAAACCAAGCATCAGGTCATGCTACGCCTACATAGGAATACACACATGCAATATGCTCTAAATGCACCGGCTCACCTAGGGAACCCAAGTTGGCTCTTGGACCGACCGGGTCATGCAAATGCTCACACATCCCATCACACACAAAGCATATCCCAACAGTGAATGCAACCCAAGCCCTATGTAGCACACACATCATGATATGCACAAGCCAAAGCGAGAATCTGGCAGTACCAGCTCTTCTGACCCGTCTAGCGCTTATCGTAACAGCCGATGACTGGCGCCCATACATCCAGCCATCAACTGCCACGACCTACGGTCGACAGTCAGTGGCTTTGTACCCCATACCCTTAAGACACACATAAACAACATTAAACTCAATCTCTTAAGCTCAACATTTCTCACACTTTATCCATAACAACATAGACACCATTATGTTATTCACGTTCTCTTCTCTTCTCAAACACAAGAAACCATTTTCACATTCATAACAAACTATTAACATAATCCCATGATCTTGACCACATCCATTTTCTAAGAACCTAGCCCCAACGGGTTCGGCATCATTCCCGAGGGAAGCGGAGCGATACGAGGCTCCGTGACGGTCGAAATGAATGACACCATGACATCACTATTTAACTCAATCCATTAACAATAACATCATCAATAAAATATAAGTCATAGGGTGGTTACCACGCGGATTATAATTATTAATGCGTGGAACCGAGTCACGGTGAGGGAGGGTTTAAAATACAAAAAACCTCGAGGACTTTCACGAGAAATAAATAACGCGAGGAGAGGGTTAGGAGCTTGCCTTTTAATAGAAGGTTCCCACCTCTTTGCTCAGCCGCTGTGCAAATTAATAAATTTTACTAATGAAACTAAGCTTCGATATAAAAACCCATATGCGTATCGCCAATAATCTAACTAAATCAGTATAAAATCGAAGTTATTACGAGTATACAAGATCACTAAAAATTAGAAAATAAAAAGAGCTTGCCTTATTTCGTAGAGTTTTGGCCTTAAATGCCCGCGCATTGTAAAATAATATTAACACTAAAATAAACTAAAATACAGCCTAAAAATACGATTTAATCTATAAGAAATGTTTAAGACAAGCTGACTAACCTACCTCACACTTCATATCTTCAATTGCACAAAGAAAAATCAACTTTCTCAAATTTTCTTTCCCTTTTCCTCCATTTTTCGCCGTTGCTTCCTTCTCTCGAACTCTCTGTTCTCCTCCCAATTTAATCTCAATTAAAGCCTCAATTGAAGAAATAAGCAGCAGCAAAATCAACAGAAAGCATGGCCAATTTTGCCTTAAAATTCGTGCAAAATTGGAGGGTGAGAAGGCAGCAATGCGGGTGCACCAGCATGTGCCACGTGGCCGCACAATTGGCTGCCCACCGCCTTGCCGAAACGACGCCGTTTTGGCGTCCATAGGCTGGAAAAAATCCAGCAAAACCTCCACTGCGAGCGCACACGGCCAGCCTCGAACCCGCGACCTCGCCTTCCTCCCTCGCGCACGCAACCGCTTGATCCATCTGCATCTTCATACATATGGTGCCCCCTATTAGTTTTAAACTAATACCCATCTCACTTTCCAGAAATTGCAAAGGCACCCCAATACTTTCAGAAACTCACAGTTACATCCACTTCACAATTACCCCTTATTTCACTTTCACCCCATAATTTTCAGAAAATTCACTAAATTAATTTATTTTACTATTTCCATGAATACTCCCAAATAATTTGATTAATTACCTAAATTTCCTATTTCCTCAAACAATATAAATACATATACTTTCTAAAATCTCCAAATATTCAATAATGACTTCAAATATCAAAATTAGTAACTATTATTTGTCTCCAAATTTTGGGATATTACAGCTCTCCACTCCTTATTGGAATTTCATCCTCGAAATTTGCACTCGGTCTATTTCCTCAAGACACACTCGTAACTCTCATGAGATTACTCAACATCACTTCTGGGATATTCCATATCATCATTTTCCAGTATTTCTCTGCGCGTTTTATCCATATCGAGTTCGTTCCATGTCACATTTGTCAAATCAACTACCAAACTTATCACAAAAGAAACTATCATTTCATTCATATCCACCCACTACAAGAAAAATCAGTTTTAGTGACGGAAAAATCCGTCACTAAAAACATAAAATCCGTCACTAAATTTTTCTGTGACGGGTTTAGTGACGGGGTAAAATCCGTCACTAAAGAGGGCGTGACAGAATTTTAGTGACGGGGTGAGTGCTACCCGTCGCAGATCTGTGACGGGATAGCAGTTCCGTCACAGATTTGTGACGGGTGTCCCGTCACAGATCTGTGACGGGGCAGTACTACCCGTCACAAATCTGTGACGGGGAAGTTCTGCCCGTCACAGATTTGTGACGGGGGAAGTTAATCCCGTCACAAATCTGTGACGGGGAAGTACTTCCCCGTCACAAATCTGTGACGGGATGAATTTCCCCCGTCACAGATCTGTGACGGGAAAGTTCTGCCCGTCACAGATCTGTGACGGGGGAAGTTCATCCCGTCACAAATCTGTGACGGGGAAATACTTCCCGTCACAGATCTGTGACGTAAAAGTACGACCCGTCACAGATCTGTGACGGGCTCTACCCGTCACAAAAATTCTTAAAATAAAAAATAAAAACGAGCAATCTGTGACGGGATACTACCCGTCACAGATCTGCGACGGAGCACCCGTCACAGATATTTTTAAATATAAAAAAAATAATATTAAATAAATAATTAATATTTTATAAAATTAATATAAATAAAAAAATAATTTTGGAAAAAAATTAAATTAATATTAATATTTTAAATCAATAATATATTTTTAATTTCAAAAAATATATTTTTAATTTTTAAATTCATAAAATTAAAATTTATATTTATTAAAATTAAAATTAATATTTTCTTTTATAAGAATAAAAAAATTTAAAATAACAACAATTTTTTTAAAAATTTAAATAAAATATTAAAAATAACATTAAATAAAATAATATTACTCACATTCACATTAAAAATAAAAGAAATTTAACATTAAAAAGAAAATTAATATTATTTTAAATCATAATATATTTTTATGAAATTAATATATTTTTAATTTCAAAAAATATATTTTAATTTTTAAATTTATAAAATTAAAATTTATATTTATTAAAATTAAAATTAATATTTTCTTTTATAAGAATAAAAAAATTGAAAATAACAACAATTTTTTTAAAAATTTAAATAAAATATTAAAAATAACATTAAATAAAATTAATATTACCCACATTCACATTAAAAATATAACAAATTTAACATTAAAAAGAAAATTAAAATTTAATATTAATATTAAGATTACCCAAGTTTACTTCAATGTTTACAACATTCCACTACAATCAATCGTCATTATTATTAGCATTTTCATCTTCATGATTGTCACTCTCATCTTGATCAGCTACCGGGTCAGATCCACCTGGAACAGTCGACGGTCCAGCATCTGCAGTAGATTGTTTTGTCAATCTACTTATTACTATATTCATTTCTGACTGCCACGCTGTCACTTGTTCTTGCCACTGTCGTAATTGCCGATTCTCAGCCCGGGATTCAAGCAACTCATCAGTTAATTGGGTGACTTTAAGTTTCATTTGTTGAAACTCTGGTGACATATGTGAATATGATTGGCTAGATCGATTGGTGGTAGATGGATATAACAAATTAGCTTGGGAGCCCAGCCCGTATATTCGACCCTTTCTATTCCGACCACTAACAGCTTGATAGAAGATGTCGTGTTCATTAACTGTAGGCGATGAGGACTCTCCAGTACTTGTGGATGATGAAGATGCCTCCGCACTCAATCTTTCATATTTTTCCTATAAAATTAAAACATTCATGTAAATGAATTAAAAAATTATTTTAGAATAAAAATTTTAATTTAATTTATAAAACACACTTACAGCGATGGCCCTAGATCTGTCATCGACCCACACTTCTTCTCCTTGATTATCTTTCCTGGTGTGGGTTCTCCTGAAGAATTCAAACTCATTGGGCTCACGATTCAATTCAGTTGCCTGTATAAGAAATTAATAAATAATATAGTAAATAATATAGTAAACTTATAATTTAAATAAATTAAAAAATATATATAACTTAGCATAAGTAATTACCAGCCTTCTTCGAGTCAAGGAGAATGGAATGGACCCGCCAGTGTGGAGCGACCCACCGGTCTCGGAAGCACGATTTTTTTTATTTTGTGTGGCAATTTTTTTGTTGCTTTCTTCTGCCCACTTTGCATCAAGTGCCTTACGCACGTCGGGATCCATCCACATTGCTTCGTCTTCCCCATTTCTAATTCGATGCAAATGGCTCCTAAAACTTCGTCTACCAGACTTATTCCATGTGAGCCATATGCGATCATTCTCATCGGCTTGCCAGAAATACGTCTTCTACATTAAGTTAAGAAACATATATATATATAAGAATTTAAATACAAACTTATATTAATAAAGAATTATAAATTAACTTACGTTAAATTCTTCAAGCCACATCCTTCGTATTATTTCTGGCACTTCATCCCAATGAATCCACGGTTCGGTGTATCGTGCCCTCCAAATCTTTCCTAATTTGCTTGGTGGGCCACTCTCAGGGATAAAACTGTCAAACACAAAATATATATATATATTCATTTGCAAGTAATAAGTTTAAAATAATAAATACGATACTCACTGATTACACTGTTCATCGCAAGATAAGTATTTTCGACCGTCTCCTTGGCTGATGCCAACCGGGTCAGTTGGAATGGGCTCAGAGTGTTGTGCAGAAGCAGATGATGAATTGAGTCCTTGCGATGTCGGCATGAATGTGTATGGGGAATGTCTGTCTGGCATATGAGAAGTTCCCCCAACATATTGGCCACTCGGTGGTACAACATCTGGTGGGTAGAAAGTTGGTGGAACACCATAATAACCCCATGGCGGCATCGTGGTTCCAGGATATGGAAATTGATGAGGCATGGGAGCAAAAGGTTGTGAGGGTGGTGGTGGGGGTGGTGACTGGAGATTGAATTGTGTGGATTGAACAACAGGTGTGGAGTCAGGAGAAGAATATTGCGAACCAGAATTGGCATCTGGAGAAGGTGTGGTCCTATAAGATGTTCTACTTCTACCTCTTCCTCTACCCGAAGGTGTTGAATGTTCTGACATCTATTTCGATAATTATATATGTATGAAAAAAAATTACATTAACATCAAAGTCATCATACTAAAAGTACAGGTACACAAATTATAAATATTCATATTTTAAAAATACAAAGGTTATTAATTAGCATGCACAAAAAAAAAAAAAAAACCATAAAACTATTAGTCATCTTCTTCTATATATTCATCAATATCTTCCTGGTCACTATCTCTGTCATCAGATAATATATCTTCCTCGTCTTCTTCTGAAACAGATTCTTCATACATATCATTTTCTTCTTCCTCAACAATATTGGAGACATCAACTTCCTCTACTAGCCCATTATCATCTTGTAAAGTGCCTCCAAGGTCAATATTTACATCAATTACAGGCCGTTGCAATATTTCATCCTCTTGAAAAGGCTCTTTCATGTTAGCTTCAGGAGCATTTATTGTACCTCGTGCCTTTGTTTTAATTACAACCATCCAACCATTTTTTTCACGACAGTAATCAGGATAAGACGCGTAATACACTTTGTTCAGCTTGTTGGGCAAATATGAATGGATCATATTTCCTATATCTTCTTGATGATCGAATGTCTACAATTCCATATTTATCATGAATTTTAGTTCCTCGTGGACTTGGATCATACCATTCACATTTGAACAAAATTACTCTTTTTATTGGTAAGCCTGCATATTCTAACTCAAGTATGTCTATAAGTTTTCCATAATAATTCATATGTGAAGCTCCACCTCCTGACGCAGACACGCAAACACCATAATTTTCTGTCGACCTACTCTGACTCCATTCAACAGTATGAAATTTGTATCCATTGACGAAATACATTGGCCAATGTTTCACGTTGGGAGTTGGCCCCCACCCTATGCTCTGAATTAGTGGGTCTGCAATAACTTCGCCACTCAAATTCACCTAACCAAATATTTTCATCAATTTATGTATACATAATTAATATTAAATTAAGAAATATCTTAAACTTTACAAACTTACATGATTATGGAACCAAACACAAAAATGCTCCTCGATTTGTTTGTTTAATTCTTCGTCACTGATTACTGGCGATAATTCACGTAATATGTTTGTGTACATGCTGAAACATTAAAATATATATATCAACATAATATGAACAAAATTATTAATATGAAGTCATAAATATATTAATATAGTTAAGTTTGGGTTCTTACTCAATATAAGGTTCGACCTCTGGCGTATTTAGCAAGACATATAACTTTGCTGTTTGGAACTCATTCACATCCAACCATCTTTTTTTCATTGGACCAGCTGCACGACCCGGATAATTGAAGATAGAAATTTGTGGATGCGTAGATTCTCCCCCATCATCATTTCGAGGGGCTCTCGTCCTCCTTGATTGAATATTTGATTCAAAATAATATGAACCAAATGTGGCTGTCTCCTCAATTAAATATGCCTCACAAATAGATCCTTCTATGCGAGCCTTATTCCGAACTTTCTTCTTTAAAGTATTGAGAAACCTAAATCATTTTAAAGTTATCTTAATTTATGAAAAAGAACATAATAAATTATACGACAAAATCAATAAATTATATGAATATAAAATTTATTACCGTTCAAATGGATACATCCATCTGTATTGGATTGGCCCTCCGACCTTTGCTTCGTAAACCAAATGTACCGGGAGATGTTCCATTGAGTTAAACCATCCAGGCGGAAATACACGCTCTATTTTGCATAGAATGATTGGGATGTTCTGTTCCATAACTTCCAAATGTTCAGTTCTTAACATTGTTGAGCATATTTCTTTGAAAAACTGGCATAATTCAGTTATTGGACTCCAAATTCGATCTGGTAATCCTGAAAATGCCGTTGGAAGTAACCGCTCCATAAGAACATGACAATCATGACTCTTCAAGCCAAACAATTTTCCATTCTTCATATCAACACATCTGCCCAATCTAGATGCATACCCGTCAGGGAGTTTAAGTTCTTTTATCCATTTCAAAATACTTAACTTTTGTTCTCTTGTGAAAGTATATTGAGCTTTAGGTTTCCAATATTTACCCCCACCACGTTCTACTAATTCCAACTCCTTCCGCCTGCAATATTCTTTCAGGTCCATTCTAGCTTTGCTATTATCTTTAGTTTTACCTTTCACATCCATGATTGTATTGAAAAGATTATCAAAAATATTCTTCTCGATGTGCATGACATCTAAATTGTGTCGGATAAGATTATCTTTCCAATATGGCAAATCCCAAAAAATACTTCTTTTTGTCCAATTGTGTTGCACACCATATCCGATCATAACACAATTTTGTTGTTCTAAGATAGACGGGACATTACATACTCTACCAAATACGTTTTCTCCACTTAAACGAGGAGGTGGACAAGAATTATCAACTTTATTTTTTCGAAATGCAGTTGTATTCCTTCGAAAAGGGTGATCCATTGGCAAAAATTGTCGGTGACAATCAAAATATGATGTTTTCCCACCGTACTTGAGATTAAAAGCTTTTGTGTTTTCCATACAATACGGGCATGCTAATCTACCTGATGTCATCCAACCAGATAACATTCCATATGCAGGAAAATCATTGATAGTCCACAACAGAGCTGCTTTCATCATAAAGTTTTGCTTTGTAGATATGTCATAAGTCAACACTCCTTCGTGCCAAAGCAATTTCAATTCATCAATTAAAGGCTGTAAAAATACGTCTATCTTACTTTTGGGATTTGAAGGACCCGGAATAATAACCGTTAAAAACATAAACTCTCTTTTCAAACATAATCCAGGAGGCAAATTATATGGAGTCACAATTACTGGCCAACAAGAGTACGGGCGACCCGATTGACCATATGGAGTGAACCCATCTGCACACAAACCAAGCCTTACATTTCTAGGATCAGTAGAGAAGTCAGGATGTGTCCGATCAAAATATTTCCATGCTTCACCGTCAGACGGGTGAGACAATACCCCAAACTCTCTCCGATTTTCATAGTGCCACCTCATGTTCGAAGCAGTAATGGTTGAAGCATAGATTCTTTGCAATCTTGGTATGAGGGGCAAATACCACATTCTCTTAAAAGGAATTTCTTTAAATTTTCCTGTGCCACTTCTTGCAGACTTAAAACGAGGATGACTACAAAACTTACAACTCCTCTCAAATTGATCATCCTTATAATATAACATACAACTATTTGGACAACAATCAATCTTCTGACAACCAAGTCCAAGCTTAGAAACCAACTTTTTAGTATGATAAAAGTCATCGGGCACACGATTACCAGTTGGCATTGTATGTTGCATAAACTGCATGATTTCATTATAACAACCTTCAGGCATGTTGTAATCAGATTTAATGCTCAACATCCTAACTGCAGCAGAAAGTTCACTCTCTGCATCACAACCCGAGTATAATGGGGATTGTGCAGCAGATAACATCTCATAAAATGCTTTTGCATTTTCATTAGGTGGTTCCTCAATATTGTACGACTGATGACCACTTTCGCTAAACGCTCCTTGCATTGTAGCAGGCGCATGTGACGGTCCTGCTGCATCCATTACCATTTGCTCATACGGATTAAACTGATCTCTAAAATTATCTTCTCTATAATATTCATTTACAATAACATTTTGAGGCATTATTGGTATTTCTTCCCCATGGTTCGTCCAATAATAATATCCTTTCATAAACCCATGCTTACAAAGATCCCTTTTCACCTCATTAACTGGTTTAAACTTCAAACACTCACATTTCATACAAGGACATTTCAACACTCTTAGCCTTATGAAACTTTCTTGAGAAGATGCAAGTTGAATAAACTCATCAACACCAGCATAAAATTCAGGAGTGATCCCACCCCTTCTTGGCATACACCGATTATCAATCCATCGACGATGCAACGGAGCTTCCATTTTCAATTCAAAAAATTGTATAACAAGCACGATTCCTAATAGATATTTTATCCTGAAAACTAACCAAATTATATTTCATCATTTCAGACTGTCATAAGTAATTGATAAATATGAACAAAAAATAAATATAATAATAAATAATTTATTGAGATAAATTTTGCATCTTTTTTATAAATTAAGATAATAAATAATTAAGATAAATTTTAATATTTTTACTTAACTCTACATGTTTGAATTGAATTTTTTTTAAATATTTATTTAAATTTGTATTTCCTTTAATACTTAAACAATTATTATAATTTTTAATTGTTACATTTTTTATTTTATTTTGATTTGAGTAATTAAGAACAATATGGTTAAAATAATGTATCTAATATATTTTCTAAGTTAGCTATAAATGTCTCACTTTAAAATTTAAAATCCATTAGTATACTTATTTTATTTTATAACAACAAATTATATTACTCATTAATAATATTTTATTTTTAATATTGTAATAAATAAATATTTCAATTTAAATATTTATCTAATTTATTTCTCATGTAATTTTTATTTTTTAGTGTTTAATTTAAATAAAAAATTAAATTGTATACCTTTTTAAAGTCATTTTAATTTTTAAAATAATTATCTAATTTATTTCGTACATTATTTTAAATATTCTAATTTTACTTTTATTTATTATTTTTAATGTTTTAAACAAAAAAAAAATTAATTTTAATGTCTATACTTAATCTTATCGCAACAAAATATATGTTTTCATAAATATTGTATTTACTTTTTGTATTTTATTTTTAACGTATTTTATTTAAAATTACAATATTTTAAATTAAAAATCTGTTTTAAATTAAAAACAAAAAAATAAATATTATTAATATAATTACATAACAAAATAACTATAGAAATAATTTATAAACAATTAATAAAATTCACATTTTAATTTCTAAACATTACAAATAATATAAACAATTAAAATAAAACCTAAACTAATTTAAATAAAATAATCATTAAACTCAACATACATACTAAAAACAAAAATAAATTACCTATTAAATAAAACTAACGCAATTTAAACTTTTATTTCCTTTACTACTTAAACAATTATTCAAATTTTGATTTGTTACATTTTTTATTTTATTTTCGTTGAGTTATTAAAAATATTAAGGTTAAATTTATTGTTATAAAAATTAATAACTTTTCATGGTAAAATTTTATTTTGTATTTTTAGTCCTTAATTTTTAAGAAAATATATTCGGTAGGGTATTTTTAGTGTTTATTTTTTTATTGTATTTTATTTTTAATATTGCATTTCTTATATATTTTAATTTAAATATTTATCTAATTAATTTCTCATATTATTTTTCAATTTTAGTGTTTTATTTTAAATAATAATCTTAATCTATACCTTTTTAATTTTAAAAATAATTATCTAATTTATTTCATATGTTAGTTTTAAAATTTTTAATTAAAATTTTATTTATTATTTTTTATTTTTTATATTTTAAATAGAATTCTTTTATATTTTTAATAGAATTTTTTTAATTTTTTAATGTATACACTTAAATATTTTCTTATGACAATAAAATATATACTTTCTTAAATAGTAAATTTATTTTTAGTATATAATTTTTTATGTATTTTATTTAAAATTACAATATTTTTCATTAAAAATATATCTAAACTTAAAAAAAAAAAATAAACATTATTTACACATGACGGGTTTGCTAGTCACATATCTAAATAACTAAATAATTAATTAGTTGTAGTTTAATTATTTAATTATAGTTATTTACATTTTAATTTTTAAGCATTACAAATAATATAAACAATTAAACTAAAACTAAACTAAACTAAACTAATTAATATAAAAATAAAATAACTACAACTAAACTAACACAAAAATAAAATAACTACAACTAAACTAACACAAATAAATTATAATTAAACTAACAGAATATAATAAAAACTAAAATAAAATAAAAAAACATAAAATACTTACTTGAGAGCAATGAAATTAACTGGAGAAGAAGAAGAACCAAGGAATGTGAAGATGATGAAAATGGCACAGTGAGAGAACGGGAGGGAGCGAGGGAGGGAGGGGGGGCGAGACACTGAGAGAATGGGAGGGAGGGAGGGGGGGGCGTTAAGTGTGGAGGGGGAAAGAAGGGGGGGGGATTTTTAAAGGCAAGATTGCGACGGGATGAGTCAGTCCCGTCGCAGAACTGCGACGGGACTGACCAGTCCCGTCGCAGTTCTGCGACGGGACTGTCTCGTCCCGTCGCAATCTGCGACGGGACGGTCAGTCCCGTCGCAGTTCTGCGACGGGACTGACGCCCCGTCGCAGATTGCGACGGGACTGACTGGTCCCGTCGCAGAACTGCGACGGGATTGATGTTCCGTCGCAGTTTTGCGACGGGACATCTCGCTCCCGTCGCTGATTTGCGACGGGAGATTATTTTCCGTCACTATTTTGTGACGGGATACATATCCCGTCACAAAATAGTGACGGTAATTTTTGCCCGTCACTAAACCACTTTAGTGACGGCTTTCCATCACTAAACCCGTCACAAATTAGTGACGGGAGCATCCCCGTCACAAAACCCGTCACTAAAACTGATTTTTCTTGTAGTGACCTATTTTACATATACAATGCTCGATATATTCCGTATACGTACGCAACGAGCAACGTCAAAACTAACTAAGTGACGGAGGTTTATACATATCATATATGCCTATTCATCATCTTACACGATTTCTTTCTCATTTCCCTTTTCGCCATCGATTGTTGTGAGAGCGAATGCTCGTCCCCTACCATGGGGCTTGTCATACGCTACCTATTGCAGTGTTGACGACGCCATTGGTTTCCGAGTGGCTCCTCCTTGCAATCCAGGTTGTGGAGGTCTCTGATCAAACCAGGGTCCTTGCCCGCTAGCCGGGGCCTATGGGCAACGGCTTGCTCGATACCCTTTTTGTCCACACTGAAAACATGTTATACCCGCATCTCTTACAGAGTTTATCAGCTCCCGACATTGAGGGCAAACCCACTGTCGATGCCCTACTTGTCCATACAAGTAGCATTAACTGTTACTAAAACGACAGGTTCCTCCATGCATCTTCCCACAACTGTTACATACTGGAAGACTTGCCATACTGCCATCTTCTCGTATCTCATTTTTTCTTTTCTTACTTCCACTAGGCCCCTGAGCGAGCTCTGTCCCTTTTCGGGACGCTTGTCCGCACTTAGATTCATTTTGGTTCTTCTCTATGGCATATGCCCGTTGCACCACAGTTGAAAAGTTGGGGATCCTTGCTTAGATATTTACTTGATGTTTGCATGCACTTCAGGTACCTTTTAATTTACATGGACCGCATAGTATCCTGAGGCATCTGAAGTACCTAATTGAGACAAAGGGATCAGTTGTTGTCGTTGTGGCAGAGGGAGCTGGGCAGGTGAGTTATGTCTTAATTATTGGCTTCTAGGTCAAACTGTATTCAGATAAATGATACCTATGTATCTGTTGCAGTCCCATGATCCCATCTATGTATGCCTTTTGTTATTACCTCATACTGGAACAAGTTTATGTAAAACAAGTGAATTTTCTATGTTTGATATATAAGTTGGCAAGTCCATTATGTCTTTTATATTTTCTTGACTAACATTGCAAAACTGTTGGTTTTACTACCTTTTTAGTTGCTTTGACCTCTCTATTGTTCAATTGTAATAATAGGTTATTTTAATATAATTATAAAGTATATTATGGATAACAACCTTTAAAAGAATTTTAGTAGCCAATTAATTAATTTTTGTTAATACATTTTATGTGAGAGGAAGATCCTTGGTTGCAACTATATGGTTGCTCTGGGATCAAAAGGTCACAGGTCTAGGTTAAGGGTCTTGTATTTATATAGCCTTTGACATCTCGGGCAGACAACTAGCTATTGGAATTGATGAGTAGTTGACAATTTTTCTTTGCATTTTAAACTTTGGCTACATTTTGTAATCTATCAATTTCAAGTATTGTTTAAATATATTAATCCTTGGCTCATTATTTCTAAAAGCCATTTTTAAATATCATTCAGAGTAATTTAAGATTTAGTCATCATTTATTAAAGTTTTGTGTTGAAACATTTATCATCAAAACACTATCAAAATCAAACTAATAGAAGTAAGTGAGATTTTTGGCTTACTAGTTATCTCATGTGTTAAAGAAAATAGGAGAAGTATTGGTGCTCAAAAGCTTTTTTATGTTTATCTTTAATTTATTGAAGAAGTGTTGTAAGTAATTTATTTTAGTTGTATTTACTCACAATTACAGTTAGGGATATTTTTATTATTTTTTTAATCACAAGTTTAAGTTCTTGTAAAGTAAAGAGTTGGATTAGGTTGTTTTCTTCGTTAATATTTCCATCAAACACCCATAGTACGTTTTTTGTTAAGATAATATGCTCTCAGCTTCTGCAAATGCAAATGACCACACTTAGGTACTGTAATAATTAATGTTTCTTTTTTACTTAAGTTTGAATCTAAGCTCCTTGGTTGTTTTTATCTTTATTTATATTGTTAGATTGTGTTACTATGGAAGGCATTTTAAATTTATAGTGCTCTGTCTCTACTGTTTAGGTTTGGGACAATTGCTTACTCTCATCTTGTTGAATTCTATACATATACTTGCTTGAACTGCTATCTGCCAAAAATTTTTAACTTTTTTGAATTATTAATATATATGTAAAGAATACTAATATACATATATTAATATATATGTATATGTATATATATACATGAATACTGGTAGTGCTTTTATCCCATATTCTTGTGCTCTGTAATTTAATCTATTTCTAATACTATCAATTTTTGTTGTATTTAGTATGATGGATAGGAATTGGATGCAATTGGATGATAAACTTTCTGACCAGTATGTTAATGGAGTTGATAATTATTTGTGATACCAACATTGTTCAAGGTATGTATCCTGTGAGTGATAGGATTTAATCACTCCCTCCGGGTGATGGGTGATCACCCATTTTTTTAAATTTTGAATGCTTAGTATTATATGTATCATGTGAGTGATAGGATTTAATCACTCCCTCTAGGTGGTGGGTGATCACCCATTATTTTTTATTATTAATGCTTAGTACTATATGTATCCTGTGAGTGATAGGATTTAATCACTCCCTCCGGGTGGTGGGTGATCACCCATTTTTTAAAATTTTTAATGCTTAATACTATATGTATCCTGTGAGTGATAAGATTTAATATGTAATGACTCGTCTAATGAGCCTTAAATGTTAATTATATTTTTATATAGTGTGTTGTATGTGGGCTCGTTAGATGTCAAAAGTAAGTTATGGGTGAATAAAAGGTTAAATGGCACAAAATACTACAACATGTACACCACAGATGAGGAGAGAAATCAAGTGGGTCCAGTAGACATTGAGAGAGAGCAATGGAGAGATTTCGTGCATTGGTTGAGCTCACCTGAGTTTCAGGTATACTACACTTGAAGGGTGTTTGCTTTATTTTATTTGTATTTATAATATAATCCACTTATAATTGATGTAATCCACTTATAATTGAAAAAAGTTTCAAATTCTTCTTCATAAATCCTAACACAAATTGTTGTTCAATGATTAATTATATTTACATAGGGTATGTCTTTAATAAACAACTCATTCTCCATTCTTTTCTAAAATTTTTCATAAGATTCCTTTAAAGATTTTGTTGTAGGTTTTTTTTCCATGCCTATAAACATCATATATAAATAATTTTGTTTACCCCCTAACCTTTTTTTAGATTTTTGCAAGTATAGCTTCCGTTGTTGACTTATTGGGCATGAAATTAAATTAGTTTTTAGAAATCTTTATTTTCCCTTTTAAACTAAGAGAAATTTAGAATTGCCATGAATGCAAAAAATGGGTGGTTGTAGACAATGGAAGGTCATTTAGAATTGCAGCGCCAAATAAAGCTAGTTTTGTTGAATTTGTGATAGAGATAGACAACAGTCACAACTGTTAGGAAAAATGGAACAAATTCACTAAAACTTCTAGAATAAAATTTTACCAATTTCACAAAATCTCCCTAATTTGTAAGAATTTTCAAGAAAGCTAAATATGTAAATAATCGTCCAAATTGATCAAAACTAGTGACACAAAAGACATAATTTTTACTCCCTATGTAAGTCAAGATATGGGAATAAAGGCTCTTATACCTATCAACACAAAGCTAGAAGATCTTAATAATGTTTTCTAAAGAATTGTGAATGTAATAGAGCAACCCTCACTTGTGCATTCCTGAAATTGAAGTTGGAAGAAGCCGCAAGAAATACCATTAACACTTATT
The DNA here is from genome assembly GCF_014633365.1 of Diospyros lotus. Taxonomy (NCBI): domain Eukaryota; kingdom Viridiplantae; phylum Streptophyta; class Magnoliopsida; order Ericales; family Ebenaceae; genus Diospyros; species Diospyros lotus. The sequence goes on along the minus strand of NC_068339.1, from coordinate 29,690,728 downwards.
TATATAAGACAATAACTATACTATGTATCTAATATTTATATACAATGTCAACTGTGCTTGTAGAACGCATATTTAGCATGTCACATGGGCATACGTGTTGAATACATTTATATCATCTATTTTGGAATGTCCATGCTTAATAGCTATTGGATGTTTCCTCTGCTTTCTTACAAAGGCTATTATATAGATGCTAGGGAAGCTAACATATGAGCAGATTTTGAGTCTTCGTAAAGATAGAATTAATGTATCAATCATGATTCATACATATATATCTATATAAAACCTAAAAAGCCTTTAAAACTTTAATATAGGATCTGATTTAGTGATTTCTAATGTTGTAAAAAAAAAAGAGAGAGAATTTTGAAATATAGGATCTAAATCCTTCCAATATGGATTCATGGATTGTTGGAAGGAGATTTTATGTTTGAAAGTTGTTGCACGAAGAGAAAGTGGCTTTTTGATTTGTGAGATTAGCCATGAATGCAAAAAATGATATACTTGTCATCTTTCAAATATTTTATGTTGGGTCACAGGACAAATGATCTTATAGAAGATATGGTCATGAATAAAGATAATTCACAAATTAGAATTCATATAGGCGGCCCCATTCCATAGAACTAAGGCTTGGTGTTTTTGTTCATCTACATCTCAATCTACTTTATATTTAAGGGTTTCTATGTTTTGGTACATTTTAGTGATTGTATGTTGTGTAGTTTGTGATGGAGACGTTTTGGGCTTTGTTAATTTTATTTCTAAAATTTTATAAAGAAAACATGAACACTTCTTTGACTCTAATTTCATTTTTTTTTTTTTTTTGTAAGTCAATGAGACAACAAGACTCTAAAGGAAACAACTGCTGTCTTGGAGTACATGAACAGTTTTATGACTATATATAGTGTTTTGTTGTACATTAGTTTTGAATAGTATATATGATTGTTAGAGTGTTACTTTTAGTTGAATATCTTTTTTGGTTGAATAGTATATACAATTGTCAAAGTGTTATTTTTAGTTGAACATATTTTTTGGTGTAATTTGTTGGCAATTAACACTTAAATATATATATATATATACTACTTTTGGTGTGTAAATGCTAATGGATAATGATTACTTTGGTGTTATTTAAATGACATGTTTAATTTATGAGTGTTATTCCAATTTGATATGGATAATGATATATAGGTTTGGTGGTTTATATCAAAACAAGATGTTTTTGTCAATGATGACTAGCAATTGTTTTCATACTATTAAAAAATTATTATTATTATTATTTTAACGATAAAAATCATATCGTCGTTAATTGTTCACATTATTAACAAGAGAAAATATTATTGTTATTGGTTTGTGTTTTGATAACTAAAAAGTTATTTTTAACGACATGAATCATACGGTCGCTAATTGTTTAGACTATTAATGACGGAAAATATTGTTGTTATTGGGTTATAATTTGGTAGTTAATAATTATTTTTAACAACGGGAATCATAAGCTCGCTAATACAATTAACGACGGGTTTATCATTCCCGTCGTTAAAGACTTTTATCCTCGGAGGCAATAATGACAACCAAAGATAGGAAAATTCCCGTTGTTACAACTTTTTAATTATTGGAAATCAACTTTCAACGATTGATTTTCCCATCATTAAAATCCGTTTTTCTTGTAGTGTTACCTTCTCAAGCTTAGGCTACCTCGATATTTGCGTCTTGCCTCGAAATATGTGTATCATCTCGATATGCGTGCCAATCTCAAAATTTGCACAAGTTATTTCAACTTAAGCCTCAAGCACCCTAATCATCATATTTATTTAAATAAATATTAAAACCTATTTTTTCATAATTTCTTGCATTTCCTTTATTTTTCTACCTATTTCTTGCTATTTGTTCCTCAATAAATCCAAACTAAATATTTCTCAAATATTTCACTATGACAATACATAGAATAACATTTCTGACTTTTTGAAATTTTTTAAGAAATTTTACTTATCTTAACTTAGCCTCTCATGCTTCCTCGGTATGCATGCCTAATCTCGAAATGCGTGTCCAACCTCGATTGCCCTACAAATTCTCGATTCTCGCTCACTACCTTAATTCTCGCGCATTACCTCAATTTTTGTGCATCACCTCGAAACGCGTTCTCGAACCATTTTTCTTACCAAAATATCCAAAATATTAATACATCTTCATTTCCTATTTTCTATAAAAATTTTCCCACATTTCCTCTATTTTTTTTCCTCATTCTTTCTTTTTCCTTTCCTTTTCTTTTTTCTTCTTCTTTTTTTTCTTTTTCTTTTATTTCCTTCTTTCTCTTCTTCTTTTTCTTCTTCAACCTTTCTTCCTCCCCTACTCTCGCGGCTACCCTTGCAACTCTGCCAAGCCCAGCTTCGCCGCTCGCCACCACCTTACTTTCGTTGTCGCTCATCATCGGCTGCCCCCTCGACCAAGACTGACCATTGCGGCTGTAACACCCCTTCTCGCCAAGCGTGTCACTATAAGGGAATTTTTGAGAATCTTTTTTTTTTCCAAGTTCATCACGCACGATGATTCCAAGAACAATCTTCATATGCAGATAAAAATCTCGAGAACCCCAGTCTTGCCCGTTTAACTAACAAGATTAATAATCTTTAAACTAAACGAGATATAGTATAACGCAGCGGATACATTAACATCAAAATATCGTGGCCTACCACGAGTTCCATACAAGGTGTTTCTACACCGAACTATGTATTACAAACTACCAAATGACAACATAATTATCTTACAACTATTCATACATAAATTGAATTACATACTAAAGCCTCCAGAAGATACAATGACTATCAAACTAAACACCATTAGCCCTCAACTGGTCACGTCCTCGCCCTCGCAACAGTCCCTAATTGGAACGTTGAATGTTCTAGGGGCATAACCCATGTTAGACGATAAAATATCTAAGTAATGGTAAGAAACAGTTACATAATGCATAAAAGATATACAAGCATGGCATATATTAAAAAAACGACAACATGCAACACGTCTAACTTGAGAAATCTCCCTGACATATTCAATCTCCCGTGGAAAATCCATTCCACACACCGGTGGGGTTGACCTTGCTGCAACATACTTAATCTCTCGAGTGCCCTACCGTGTCACTCATTCACCTGGATTAAACTTGTCCCATTCTCAAGAAGACCCCATCCCGTCCCCCAAGAACTCAACATCGACACGAAAACCAATGCCCCGATGATATGAAAATCACACGCCATGCACAGACTCTTTTGCAAGTAAAAATAGTTGATGCAATATACCACATGTTCAATATGCATACGATGCCAAAATTACATAAATAAAACGCATAAACATAACATCTCGAGTTCTGGAGGGTATGACCGCTCACTTGAACTGGCTCAATCACATGCAACCAAAGTTCGGGAGGGTAAGACCGCTCACCTGAACCCACTATACACACACCAACACACTTCCAAACAAGAGTAAGACTAGAATCAAACCACCTACCTCGATGGATTTGGATCGCTTCGACCTTTGTGCACTACCTCGATTTGCGTGCCAAATCTCAAACACTTGCACTTATACTCAACCTCGAGCCACAATATTCCCTAAACACCATATTTAATTAAGGAAGCATTAAAATCTATTTTCCTCAAATTTTTCCATAATTTTCTCTATTTTCTCCCAATTTTCACCTTGATAATTCAAAAATAATTATCTTTTCAACCATTTTTCCAAATATTCCAACATAATAAATCCTAAAATAATTAAATAAAAATATAGGAAGAAAAATACCAAATTGCCCTTATCACATGCGCCCTCATGCACTTGGCGCGTGTTTGCTCATGAAAGCTGGGGCGTTCAGCCACGCGCCACCGTCTTCTTCCTTAGATCCGGCCGACGACGATGACTCTAATGTCCAAACAAGTGGTACTCCCTTGAAGCCCTTGAGGAATCGATCCCAATGGCATAACTTTCAGGCTGAAAGGCCATCGGAAAATGCCCAAAAAGGGCAGTTGCAGATGTAGCGTCACGGACCGCCTTGCTTTTACGACCAGGCTTCGAACAGCCTCTAAACGCACACCAAACCTCACCAAACGCTCCAGATCTTCTCTCCTTGATGCAAGGGTCAAAAGACCTCTAACCATTCTCTTTGATTCTACCTTTAACGCATCCGATTTGAAGCTCCAAATTTTGAAAACCCTCGGCCATTTTGCTTCTATTTATACCCGTTTTCTCGGTCGAAAATCACCAAATCTTGGTTGATCTTATCCCTTAGACACCAGATCTAGCCTTTAACACACTTGAATAACCCTACATCATGAGGATAAACCTAATCTCGGCCAGATTTTCGGTCACCTCTGTAATACCCAGAAAATTATTAAGAAAATAAATGATATTTAATGAAGGGTATAACTGGAATTATCGAAAGAATAAGGCTATATGACACACTAACGTAGTCTTAGATGATTAAATCAGTCAGAGGGAGTAACCCGGACCTTAGATAGCTAAAGAAAATTATACAGTATCGACAAGTGATTCGAATTATGATTTTTAGTGATGAAAGAAGTGGGATCGGGAACAGTTTTCGGTACAGCTGTCGACCGGGCTGAGAAAACCGAATCGACGTAGGAAACATCCAGAAGATCAACGGAACGTGTCAAGGACTAATATTTAATGTGTAGAACAACCCTTAAGCGATTTCGGGTTGAATCAAATGGATTTAAGGACTATTTGACCAGTTGGGCCTAAGTGCAGTTTTCTAAATTTGCTCGAGGAAGGTCAAGACAGTAATTTTTCAGAAGTTTCAAGGACCAAATGAAGAGTGCTAATCTTGAGGGCCTTAATGGTGTAGTTGGATTTATCAGGGGTATCATGGAAAGAAGAAAAATGAGATTAGAAGAAATTATGGGGGTCAAAGTGCAAAAAATGGAAAATTGCATAGTGTGAACACGGCACCTGCAAATCGGCCGCCGCAAATCCTTGCACATGGAGGCCAAATTTGGAGATTGGACGGCCGAGGCTTGCTTGGGGAAGGTCGTATACGGCCATAGGAGTCTTGGGGAGCAAGGGTTGATCGGTGATTGGCCGGATTTTAGCCGATTTTCGGGTATAAAAGGAAGCCGCGAGTTCGAGCTTTTAAAGCATAAATCGACCAAGTTTTTGAATGTTTCTGGGCGAGTGATTAAGGGACTTTTGGTTGCGAGGAATCAAGGATCACTTTGGGATCGATTTGAAGCATTTTGGTGTATGTTTGAGGGGTGTTCGAACTTGGCCGAGGGTTGGAGGCGGTCCGCCACCGCCGACCTGCAACTGGCCGTTTGGGCCACTTTCCGGTGGCCTTTCGGCCTAAAAATGGTGCCAATGGGATCGAATCATCAAGGGCTTGAAGGGGGTGTGCTCAGATCGGACATCGGAGGGGTCGTCGCCGGCCGGATCTAAGGAAGAAGACGGTGGCGCGTGGCTGCACGCGCCAGTCTTCACTCGCACCCACGCGCCAGGCGCGTGAGGGCGCGTGTAATAGGGGCATTTTGGTATTCTTCTTCCAGTATTTTTGTTAATTTATTTGAGAATTTATCATGTTGAAACATTTTGGAAAATGTTTGAGGAAATAATTATTTTGGAATTATCAAGGAGAAAATTAGGAGAAAATAGAGAAAATTAAGGAAAAATTTAGGAAAATGGATTTTAATGCTTCTTTAATTAAATATGGTGTTTAGGAAGTATTGTGGCTCGAGGTGGAGTATAAGTTCAAGCATTTAGGATTTGGCACGCAAACCGAGGCGTTACACAAGGATCGAGGCGATCTGAATACATTCGAGGTGAGTGGTTTGATTCCAACTTTTCCTTGTCTTGGAAGTGTTTTTAGGTGCCTGTGGTGAGTTCTAGTGAGTGGTTATACCCTCCCAGACATAGATTGTTTTACAAGGCTTTTGCTTATGATCATTGTGTCGATATTTGCTACATTGCATTAACTGTTTTATTTTAAAATGTTGGTGCATGGCGTGTAATTTTCATATCATTTAAATTGCATCGTTGGGTCCGTATGGGGCGGGATGGGGACTACTTGAGATTGGGACAATGTTAATCCAGGTGAACGGGTGTCACACTGGGGCACTCGAGGGAATAATGTTAAACCAGGTGAACGGGTGTCACGACGGTGCACTCGAGGGATTAACGTTGGACCAGGTGAACGTGTGTCACAGTGGGACATTCGAGGGATTAAGTATGTCAAGGTGATATCTCGAGTTAGACGTGTCTTGCATGTTGTCGTATAGTATGTCATGTTCGTATGTCTTTCATGCATTGTACAACTGTTTCATACCTTCACTTAGATGTTTATCATCTAATCTGGGTTATGCCCCTGGAACGTTTAATGTTCCAGCCAGGGACTGCTGCGAAGGCAAGGATGTGGCCGGTTGAGGGCCAATGGTGCTTAGTTTGTTAGTCGTTGTAACGTTTGGAGGCTTTAGTATGTATTTCAGGTTGTAAATGAACAATTGTATAATAGCGATTTTATCATTTGATCTGTATTAAGTATTTTTGCTATGGAAATACAATGGTGTTTTGGTATTAGTGTATCCGCTGCATTGTATTAAGACTCGTTTAGTTTAAGATTATTGATCTTGATAGTTAAACGGGCAAGACTGGGGTTCGCGGGGTTTTGTTTCTGCATGTGAAGATTGTTCTTGAAATACCGTGCGTGTGTAACTTAAAGAGAAAAAAAAAGAAATCCCGGGAATACCCTTATAGTGACACGCCTGGTGAGACGGGGTGTTACAACCTCTACCATCAATTCCGTTCACATCTTGACCAATTCCGGCCAATGGACACCACCCAGCACCTCCCCACGCCGTATACCACCTTCCCCACCCATCCCTCGACCTTCCCATCGTCGGAAACGACGGCCACATGTGGTCAAAGGCAGCGGCCGACTTCCTTGGTGCGTTCACATTGTAACTTTGGTTTTTTTACACTTTGACCCCTTGTTTTCTTCATTTGACATTTCTGCCCTTTCCATAACTCCCTTGATTAATCCAACTATACCACTAAGACCCACAAGTTTTGTACTTCTCATTTCATCCTCAAAATTTCCAAAAAACCATTGTTCAGACCTCCCTTGAGCAAATTTAGAAAATTATACTTTGGCCCGGTTGATCGTTTTGACCTTAAATCTCTTCGTTTCGACCCGAAATCACTCAAGGGTTGTTTTACATGTAAAATATTGATCCTCAAGACACTCTGTTAACTCTTCGAATATCTCCTACGTCGATTCAGTTTTCTTAGGTTGGTCGACAACTGTACCGAAAACTATTCCCAACCCCATTTCTTTCGTCACCTAAAATCATAATTCGCATTACTTGACGATACCATTACATTTTCCTTGGCTATCTAAGGTTCGGGTTACTCCTTCTGATCGATTCGATCGCTTAAGACTGCGATAGTGTGCCTTATAGCCTATTTCTTTCGATAATTCCAGTTACACCCTTCATCATTTACCATTTATACTCTTAATAATTTCCCGGGTATTACAGTCACCACCATTAGATCGGCCTTCCCGCTCGCGCTCACCCCCTATATCACTTGCTGCTGCACCCAGCTGCTGTGAGCTTGTTACTCGTAGCTCCTGCGAACTACTGTCGCGCCCAGCCTTCGTTGCTGTGACCATCACTGGCTGCCTCACGGTGCCCTGCTCGCCGACCAACCCATTACCAAGCTGCCATGGCCGTATGGAGCTTGCAACTATGGCCGCTTGTGGCTCACTTGCTTTGGCCAACCTCTTCTCTCTCTATCCCTCATCTGATCTCTCACTCTTGGACTCTCTTTCTCCCTCCATCTTGCCTTCTCTCATGCTCTCAGATCTCAACCCTAGTTTTTCTACCATTTGCACATTATGTAACGCCCCGCCTTCCAAGGCATTAATATATGCTAGGATTTTTTTTTTTATTACATCAAACATAAACCGGCAATAAATCCTCAACATAACTTTTATTTAATAACACTCCCAAATAAAGTAAGGGAATGATACGCTTTAAACATAGCAGAAGCAAGATCAGAACCTGTAAAAAACCTCGAAAACACAACATATGTGGGTACATACATATCGTTCACCCAACATAACATTACAGACGATATTAAAATCTAAACAATACATCCGAATAAAATAGATAGTCCTGGTCCCACAAAATTTCTACCACGATCATGCCTCGATCACTTCCTTGCCCTTCCGCCTACTTGGCTCGCCTGGAACGTGGAATATTCCAGGGATATAATCCAATATCAGAAGATGAAATCTTCTAAGTGAGGGTTAGACAAATATGAATGAATGATGCATGATGCATAGACAATTATAAACATATACCCACAATCTAACTTCCTAGGCCCACCAGTCCGGCACGGAACCCTAGGCAGAATCTCGAACCTCTTGCAGGATAAGCCTAACGTTGTTCCATTAATTGCCCTAGGGGAATTTCGGCTACACTCTTAGGGTAACATCCCAACCCCATGCACGAGTTTCAATATCACAAAAATATCGTGTCGTGCATATATCACGTTTTCCCATGCAATAGTATATGAACAAAAATGATCATAACATGTGAAAATATTATGCATATCAAGAAAATCATTGTTAGAACGGGAAGGATTCTCTTCTATGTTGGTCATAAGACATAGGTTGACCACTTCCTCCACTTGAGATTCGTCACTAGAGGATGAATCATATGTTTTCTTCTTGAACTTCTTTCCATACCTCTTAAATGATGGACATTCGGATATGATATGCCCATACTTTTGCCATCCATAACATTTAACTACATTTCTATATTTCTCCCCCTCAAACTTATCTTTCTTCTTCCTTAGGTTTCTTCTTTCCAATTCTTTCAACATTTTTCTACTAAGAAACTTTTTGAATTTCCTAATAATTATCATCAAATCATCATTATCATCTTCATCTTCATCATCATCATCATCACTAGATGAGTGTGAAACTTTGAACAGAAGATTCTTATCTCTATTTATCTCATCATCATCTCTCTTCATCATGATCTCGTGAGTCATGAGAGATCCAACCAAATCATCAAAAGATAAGTTATTTAAGTCTTTACCCTCTTGAATGGCTGTCACTTTGGAGTCCCATTTCTTGGGTAGACTTCTAAGGATTTTTCTAACTTTCTCTCCATTTGAAAAAGTTTTTCCTAAGGCCTCTAAATTTGTGACAATATTATTAAACCTAGTAAACATCTCATTAATAGGTTCCCAAGATTTCATAGAAAAAAGTTCATACTCATGAATTAGTAAATTTACCTTTGATTCCTTTACTTGATTGGTGCCTTCACGAGTGACCTCTAATTTGTCCCAAATCTCCTTGGCCATTTTGCTTGTTGAGACTGGGTTGAACTCTTCGACGCAAAGAGCACAAAACAAAGTGTTCATCCCTCTTGCATTTATCTCCATATCTCTTCTTTCCTTTACTGTCCAAGTCTCCATATTTTCCATATCGGCCAATGTAACCCCTTTCTTAATCACTTGCACAAGGCTTGTATCCTGCATAAGATAGATGAGCATTTTTGTTTTCAAAAAATTAAAGTTTGTACCATTAAAGAAAGGTGGATGAGTGGTGCTTTGACCCTCAACTTTTGATGAGCCAAAAATATGTGCTATTTATGGATCTTTATCCCTAGGTTGTTAAACCAATGAAAAACAGTGGGAACGAGGCTCTGATACCAATTGTTAGAATGGGTGCTATGGCACACACCAAGAGGAGGGGTGAATTGGCTATTTTAAAAATCTTGATAGGACTTGAAATCTTTTTAACCCAATTGAGGTTTTAGTGATTTAAAACATTAAACGTATGAAATGACAAATATAAAGCAAGAAGAATAAATGACACAAAGGATTTATAGTGGTTCGGCTTAAACCAAGCCTAATCCACTACCTTAGCTCCCACTAAAGATTTTAAACCAATTCACTAAAACCTCCTACTTACACAAGTAAGCCCTCTAGCTACACAAGCTAGGAAATACAACCTCCTACTTAAACCAAGTAGGCTCTCTAGCTACACAAGCTAGGAAATACAAGAAGAGTACAATTGGAGAGAATCTAAGAGATGAATATCTTAGTTACAATGTCTCTCAAAAATGATACAAGGCTTGAATGAAATAGTACAAGTTAAAATCAAAGCCTTGAAGAGAGAAAATTAAAGCACAGTTAATATAAATACAAATGTGTGTACGATGTAAGCTCAACTCATTTCCTTTCCATCCATTAGCCTTCTCTTGATCATCCATGACTTGTATTTATAAGCTTCCCAAAAGATTGAAGAGAAATGTAGCCGTTTGTGACCGTTAAAGTTTGAAAAACTAGCTGTTGGAAGCTTTCTACAAAAGATATAGTCGACAGAAGAAAATGCATAGTTGACTATTTTTGCAAGAAGAACAAGATATAGTCGACAGACAAAAAAACATAGTCGACTATCTTCTAACACAAATTTCACATAGTCGACAGACACAAAGACATAGTCGACAGATGTAAAAATATGAAGAGGATTTTGAATTTTATGAACAAAAATAGTCGACAGATGAAAAGCCATAGTCGACTATCCTTACATGATAGTCGACAGATGTAAAAATAGTCGACAGAAGCCTTAAATAGTCGTCAGATCAAACCAGTATAGTCGACTATCCTTATAACATAGTCGACTATTTTTAGGCATAGTCAACAGCATTAAACCACATAGTCGACTATCCTTTTGAAAATATTGAAAACTTAACAAATCATCATTTTGATCTTTTTGAAAGCAAGTTGAGATTATCAAAAGTATATTTTGAAACAAACCTCACTCAACCATACTCAATATTTCTTCTATAGGAATTTTCGCAACTTTGCTTCAAGGAGATTTAAAGATTGATTTTCTCATACTTATAATCCATATAGTAGAGATTGATTTTCATATAGTCATTATCAAAACTATTTTATTACCAAGAGTAAAATATCAAAGAGCTAGCATACACAAGCCGTAAAAAGGAAAATTTCTAAGTGCTCTAGTGCTAAAGAGATATTGAGTACTCTTGATTCATTGTATCTCTCTGACAAATCTTGTGAGCATGTTGATGAAAATTTACAGGATGAAAATCACTTGAATCATCAACAAAGAGAAGAAGAAGAAAGCTCAAATCCCATCTCATGCTTCATAGCTCAAGAAGAAGAGGAGGTAACCTCTACTTCTACTTATGATTTTGATGACAGTGTTGATATTGAAAATGTCCATGAGTCTAGTTCTTTGAATTCTAAAAATGATAATCGTGATACTGTCTCAAAGAAAGAGTTATTGAATGCTTTTAATGATTTATATGTAAATTTTGAAAAGTTATGTTTGAAAAATAAAACTCTTCAAAAGCAATTAGACTTACTATCAAATGAATTGGAAGTTTTAAGATCAAAGAATGAATATTTGATTGCTTCCAATAAAGAATTTTTAAAAGAAAAAGTTTTGGAAGAATTTGAAATGAAATGCTCAAACAGTGCATTAAATGAGAAATCCATTTTCAAAGAGGATATTACAAATTCATGTGATCATGAACTAGGTGTTCAAAATTTTAATAGTCAAAGAGCTAGTGTCAAAAGCTCATCTACAAACACCTCTCATGATGTTAAATGTTTTTACTGTTGTAAATTAGGCCACATTGCATTTTGTTGTCCTTTTAAAAGGAAATCAACTAGTGGACCTAAAATGAAATGGATTCCTAAGGAAACTATGACTTTTAGTATTTCTCATTCCAATCCTCAAGAATCCAAGAAAGCGTTGATACCAAAAAATCCTTATGGTAATAGGAATGTGGATAAGGATAAAAAGCAAACTATTTTCATAAAGAGGAAACAAAAGTCCTTTGCTTTACATTCTAACTATTGGTATCATTTTGAACATAAAAGTTTCATAGGAAACAATCCACATAAGCTTAAATAAATTTGGGTTCCTAAGGAGGAGCTCCATGCTAACATTGGTGAACCTAAAGTGGTTTGGGCACCAAAAGCTTGTGGATGAGTTATTTTTGCAGGTTGCTTGACATCTAAATGAAACTTAAAGTGAAATCTTTGCGGATGAATCAAGCATGAAAGAAAAGGGGATGAAAAAGAAATTCAACCCCAAAAGAAGCTCATTTTTTTTTACTAACAAAGAGTAAGAGAGATTGTTAAACTCAATCTTGGTGGTATATTTTCTATCCCTAAACTCTCCATGATTATGATGTTTATGATGATTTTGAATCATGTATTGCCTTTAAGATTTTACTTAAGAAATTGTATCCAAAATTTCAATCATATTGGTTTCTAAAATTAAGGGGGAGTTATAGTGTTTTGATATATGCATTGATTAAGGGGGAGAATAACATTTGTTGATATGTACTGAAAAATGTGTTTGTTGTAAATGGCCTTAAACATAACTTGATTAGTGTTACCAATTATGTGATATATGAATCATAATGTAATCTTATTGAGCTAATTGGTATTGCTTGAGTAAGAAATTATTCTAATTCATGCTCTGTCTTTAAAAATTAAAGGATCATCTTGCCTCTTCTATACATCTATATGTAATGATTCTATGTTATAATCCTAAGTTTAGGACATGGTACCTATGGCTTGATCTCTTATAAAGGCATTAAATATATTGAATGTCATACTTTTGGGTACTGTAAATTAAAAATGGAATATTTTTCTACTGTTTTGTGATTACAAGTATGGCTATGATTATCAAAAATTGAACGTATGATCTTAAAGCCTATCTTTAATGTCTCTTGCATAAAATATGTCATAACTTGTTTAGATTTATATTTTTGGATTACCACTTATTTTTTGAATATATGGAAAGTAAGTTCATGTGGTTCATTCCTCAAATTTATGGCCATTGATATTTTTGTCAAAATTATTGAATTGAGTCAATTACTATTTTTTTTTATGAAAAATGTTTCTATGGCTAAGACCTCCCGTGTGAGTTTAAGGGAGAGTTTTTCAAAGAGAGTCTTTCTATTTACTTGAAATGATTTATTTCACTCCTATATTGATCATTTAATGTATATGCCTCTTATATGATGAATAGCTATGCATTTGATCTAATGCTTTGATTGTTTAAATATGAGTGATTATTTTGAAAGATATAGATTGGCTCTGATATGATCATGAGTATGCAATATGTATGAAATTTGTTTTGGCATCTCATGAGAAAGGTTTATGTATATGACATGTGCTCAAATGTTGATATTAATAATGTCATCTTAAGGGGGAGCTATCTCTAGTTTTTTAAAATTATCTTTACTTAGTTATGTTTATCTCCAAATTCATTTCTATTGAAAAGATTTTGGTTTAAGGGGGAGCCTCTTTTATTTATGCTCTCAGTGTGTTTCAAAAAAGAGGAGTTTTCATATTTTTGATTTGGACAAAAAGGGGGAGAATGAATTGATTTTCATATTTGTTTTTGTCATCATAAAAAATGGGGGAGATTGATATTTTACTCTTGGTAATAAAATAGTTTTGATAATGACTATATGAAAATCAATCTCTACTGTATGGATTATAAGTATGAGAAAATCAATCTTTAAATCTCCTTGAAGCAAAGTTGGGAAAATTCCTATAGAAGAAATATTGAGTATGGTTGAGTGAAGTTTGTTTCAAAATATAATTTTGATAATCTCAACTTGCTTCCAAAAAGATCAAAATGAGGATTTGTTAAGTTTTTAATGTTTTCAAAAGGATAGTCGACTATGTGGTTTAATGCTGTTGACTATGCCTAAAAATAGTCGACTATGTTATAAGGATAGTCGACTATGCTGGTTTGATCTATCGACTATTTAAGGCTTCTGTCGACTATTTTTACATTTGTCGACTATCATGTAAGGATAGTCGACTATGGCTTTTCATCTGTCGACTATTTTTGTTCATAAAATTCAAAATCCTCTTCATATTTTTACATTTGTCGACTATGTGAAATTTGTGCTAAAAGATAGTCGACTATGCTTTTTTGTCTGTCAACTATATCTTGTTCTGCTTGCAAAAATAGTCAACTATGCATTTTCTTCTGTCGACTATATCTTTTGTAGAAAGCTTCCAACGGCTAGCTTTTCAAACTCCAACGGTCACAAACGGCTACATTTCTCTTCAATCTTTTGGGAAGCTTATAAATACAAGTCATGGATGATCAAGAGAAGGCTAATGGATGGAAAGGAAATGAGTTGAGCTTACATCGTACACACATTTGTATTTATATTAACTGTGCTTTAATTTTCTCTCTTCAAGGCTTTGATTTTAACTTGTATTATTTCACTCAAGCCTTGTATCATTTTTGAGAGACATTGTAACTAAGAGATTCATCTCTTAGATTCTCTCCAATTGTACTCTTCTTGTATTTCCTAGCTTGTGTAGCTAGAGGGCCTACTTGGTTTAAGTAGGAGGTTGTATTTTCTAGCTTGTGTAGCTAGAGGGCCTACTTGTGTAAGTAAGAGGTTTTAGTGAATTGGTTTAAAATCCTTAGTGGGAGCTAAAGTAGTGGATTAGACTTGGTTTAAGCTGAACCACTATAAATCCTTTGTGTCATTTATTCTTCTTGCTTTATATTTGTCATTTCATATGTTTAATGTTTTAAATCACTAAAACCTCAATTGGGTCAAAAAGATTTCAAGTCCTATCAAGATTTTTAAAATAGCCAATTCACCCCCCTCTTAGTGTGTTCCATAGCACCTCCCATTCTAACATTTGAGTAGTCCAAGTGTCCGGCCTCTAACTCGTGATATGCGAGTTATCGGGATACCTCAAAAAATGTGCAAACTGCCTCGATTTGCGTGCCAACCTTGAAATTCGCACCAAATGTGTCGCCTCACTTCTCAAAGCACCCTAGGCAAGATATTTGTTTAAATAATCAATAAAATCTATTTTTATTTAATTTTCTTGCATTTTTCTCTAATTTTCTTCAATTTTTCCTTACTAATATTCCAAAATAAATACCTACACCTATTTTTCTCCAAATATTTGTACATAGGAAATTCTAAAATAATTTTCTAAACTATTTAAAAGAAATTTCACAAAAAACCAAGCTCGCACGTGCCCGCACGCACTAGCGCGTGCTAGGGCGAGTGAGACTAGCGCGTGGGGCCCACGCGTCGGTCGTCTTCTCCGGCCATGGCTTGCCGGAAAAATGCAAAAATTATACCAAATGAAAGCTCATGACCATTCGATCCTAGGGGTACCTGAATGGGCTCCAAAGGAGGTCCGGAAGCCAGCCAATGGAGGCCTCGAGCTCTCGGCCAAACGTACCGCCTAGGGTTCCGACGAAGCTTCGATTTGCCTTCGATTCTGCTCCGTTGCTCACCAAATTCTCCAGAATACTTCTACTACTCTCAAGGATCAAAGTCCCTCTATCCTTTCCCCTTGATTCGACCTAAAAAGCCTTCAATTTCAAGCTCAAAGTTTTAAAATTTTCGGCTACAACATGCTCTATTTATAGGCGATGTTGAAGCCCGATTTGCCCATGGCCACTTAGCCCATTGCCTTTGGAGTCTCCCCCTCCCCTGGATGGACCTGGAAACACCCTCCCTAACCAAAAAAAAGTGAGTTGCAGGTTGCCATTTTTGGCCAGCTTTCATGGTCGAATTTCTCAAAATTCCGGGCACTTTGATGGCCATTGTCGGCTTATCATCATCCCTTGGCCCTCCCTGACCATTTCCCATGCAACTCTATAAGCTTTCGGCGCCCCTCATGGCTTGGTCAAATTTCCATGGTTGCCATATTTAGGATTTTGCATTTTGGCCCTTCAATTTTTTGGTTGTTACCTTTTTGGCCTTTGCATTTGAGCCCTCCAATATTGCATTTGAGATCCTCAAGTTAAAATATTTCAATTTCCCTTTTGAATATTTTTGAAAAAATGACATTTTGGCCCCCCTCTCGGGCAACTTCGAAGAATTGCACTTAGGCCCATTTCTTCGTTTTGGCTTTAAACCTACTCGTTTCTTCCTGAAACTTCTAAAGGGTTGCTCTACTCAACAGACTGAAGCTTCCCAAGGCGTTCGTTATCATTCCGGGAGTCTCCTACGAGAATTCGGTTTTACAGCTTAAAATGGCAGCTGCATTTTAGTTATACCGAAAACTGTTTTTGATCCACTTTCTTTCGGTCCTAAAAATCATGCCTCGAGATGCTCGCTAGAGGCGTTCCTATTCCTTAGACATTTATTCCTTAGGGTACTCCCTTCGGTTGATTTGGTAAATTTTTCAGGCTTTTCAGATACTTAACTTTCCTTAATTTCCAATTTTCCTTTAAAACAATAACCCAAACACATATATATATATATACATATATTATACATCATACTTAATCAAAATCTAATCTCAATCATCTTTTCCTCGAATCATACCCCTATTTCCTCAAATCATGTTGCCATTTCCTTCAATTCTTGTGCAATTATCGGCCATAAAGATGCAAAGATGTCAACCATCAAAATACCCCCACACGCGCGCGTAAGGCCACACACACATATATATAACACTATATATTACACCAATAATAAAAAAATTACATATCTAAACCTCAATTTTGTCTCTATTTAACCTGTGAAATTCTTTAATTGCAATTACCTCCTTAAACATCAAATTAATTTGTATTATGATACCGAAAATCCAAAATTAATAACTCCAAGATTACTCGATATGGATGATTTTGTTCTTGCACCCTCACTGGGCTATTGATTCATCCTGAAACTACCTCAGGGTTTATTGTTACGAAAAAACGGAGCCCCCTCAGGGTTCCGTTTATTTTTTGGAAGTTTCCTATGATGATTCGATTTTTCAACCTGAATCGAAGTTGTATTTTAGATGTACCGAAAATCGTCTTAATTCTATTTTCTTTTAACACCATAAATCCTATCTCGGGACACTCATCGAGACCATATCATTTTGCTTAGACAATTATACTCCTAGGCATTCCCTACAGTCATTTCGGCACTTATAACTGTAAGAAATTACACTTGAGTCCTTAATCTTTCGATAATTTCACCTATGACTCAAGTTAAAATTATTTTTAAGCCCTTTAAAAAATTTGGAATATTACAACTTGCATATATACGCTTTATTGGGTTTGACTAAAACTTTAAGCTTAGATTTATGGAGTTTCGATTGTTGGATCTTGTTGGTTTTTGGCCATGTTGGTTGATGGGCTCTTGGGTGTCGGTTGGTTGCTATGATAGCCAAAAACCACCTACCACTATGGCCGATGGTGACTAGTAGTGCGTATATACGCACTATGGGTTTGGCCAAAACTTTAAGTTTAGATATACGGAGATTCAGCCATTGAATTTTGTTGGTCGATGGACTCTTAGGTGTCGGGTGGTTGCCTCTAATCGCCGGAAACCACCAACTACAATGGCCGGTAGTGGTTGCCAATGCATTTTTAAGTTTGGCTAAAAATTAAAATTCAGATTTATTAAAATTTAACCATTAAATCTATCCCATTTTTTTATATATTAACTCTCTTAACTTGGTGTTTCTAATGGTAGGCTCTAATTATGGAAATATTCGACTAATGGCATTGGTGGTGGTGATTATGACTTCCGATACATACATACATATATTTATATATATTTACATATTCTCTTTTCTTCTACATTGATTTATTATATTTTTTGCTTAATGTTGTTTTATATTGTTTGCTTAATTTTGTTTTTCTAACTGAGTGATGATGATAATTTGGTTGTTGAAGTGAAAATTAAAAACTTGATTTTTTTTTTTTTTATTGTGTTTCGTGTGCATTCAAATGAAAAGGTGTTTGATTCTCATTTGCAAGTGAAAATTATTGTTTAAATATTATTTTGTAATTATTTTAATTTATGTTGTGAATGTGACATTTAATTATAAATTTGTATTGTAGATGTTGAAAATGAATATTGAATTTGTGATTTTTTGAATATTGTGAAAGTTAAAATGAAATAATTGATTGAAATTTGAGTATTAATAAATTAAATTGAGTTATATTTGTTTTGTGAATTTTTGAAGTGAAATTATTAATTTTATTTAAGAATTGAATGGTAAATAGTTATTATTAATTTTAATTTTATTTAAGATTTAAATATTTATTATTTTTAAGTTTGGCTAAGAATTGAAAGTTAATTTTTATTTCAACTATTTAAATTAAACATACTTAATATAAGAATTTAAATATAATTATGTAATTTTAAGTAAAAATGTTTGTTTTATCTATTATTTGTTTCTTTCACATATAAATAAATTTTAAATATAATTTGGCATACGAAAAATATAATTTACCTACTTGTATAAAAAAATTATAAAAAATGAATTCAGAAAAAATATATAACAGAGCTATAAAAAAATATATAACAGAATTTAAATATACTGATAGTGCAAAGTTACATATTAAATTACCTTCTAAGTGATGATATTGTTTCTGATGTTTTTAAACAAAGAAACAAGACTATCACGTTAAATCATATCCAACTATCATTTTTCTTTCGTTGTTCATTTTTCTGTCACTTATTAATGCTACAAAGCTAATTGCTTCAGAAAATAAAACTTGTTTGATTTTATCATTGAAACTATAATTAAATTTAACAATTTAATAATAATTATTTATCATTTAATCTTTAATTAAACCTAATAATTTAACTTCAATCGTCCACAAAACAAATACAAACCAATTTAATTTTTTGGCATTCAAATTTTAACAATTCATTTCATTTTAACTTTCACAATATTCAAATAAAATCATATTTATTTTATTTTTAATATATTAAAATAAATAAATAAAACTAAACAATCTAAAATTATCAAATGATACATTAAATTTTATTTTAAAAAATTAAAACATAACATAAAAAATAAACACAAAAATATATATAACAAATCATTGCTTTTTTTTTAACACCATCTTGTAATTTTTCTCCCTTAGCATCACCAGTAAATGAATTCTGTTTGTCGGCTTTGACATATAAGCCCGATTCTCTCTCTCATTCATCAACGGGATCGAAACTCCCTTCTCAATATCTACATGCACACACAACACAATATAAAAACAAATCATGATTTCTTACAATTCAAAACAAATTGCATTATTTAATTTCCATTTCAACAACAAAATCATCTTTCATTTCAACAACAAAATCATTACCATAAAAAAAATAATAATAACATAAGCAAATTGGACCGCTTGGACCCAATCTCGGCCCTCTCCTCAGGCCCAATCCAGCCTTGGCCCAGCGCCAACTTGCCATAGCATCATTGCAATCCCACTGGGTATCCACGCGATAGCCCCAGATCCTGTCCTCATTAATAGCGGGTCTCATCCACATTAATAAGGGTTCCGTCGCCACCATGCTATCACCTGGGAACCTCCATCGGCGTCGAATAGCCAGTCTCATCACCTGCAAACGCACGACTCATGCATGCAGGAGGACATCTCCTCCTTCTATATCAATCAGCTCTCTTTAGAGACAAGGTATGTTCTGATCTCTAACCTACTAATACACTGTCTCTCTTTACTCTCTTACTCACTCGACCGTCGGAGTGCTTATAGGTGCCAGTCACCCCCCGAATAGACCCATCTCCGGAGCTCCCGCCCCGCCTCAGATCGTCCTCCTTTGGTCAGGAAAGAACATCACCGATCGAGCCACGCCTTGTATTAGACAGGTGCACAAGACCTCGAGCCAGACTAAGTCCTGCTTTATAACGTGATCAGGACCCAAACTGACATGGTCAATTCGCCTCGCACGGACCTCAAGCACAGCCCCATCATTGCTCTAGGCACCTTGGCCTTATCGAGCCACTCCTTGTATCAGGCAGACGCACAGGACCTCGAGCCAGACTCGGTCCTCCTTTATACCGTGATCGGGACCCAAACTGACATGGTCAGTCCGCCCTGCACGGACCTTGGGCACAACCCCGTCATTGTCTAGGCACCTCGGTCTTATTGAGCGACGCCTTGTATAAGACAGGCGCACAGGACCTCGAGCTAGATTCGATCCTCCTTTATACTGTGATTGGGACCCAAACCGACATGGTTAGTCCACCCCGCGCGGACCTCGGGCACAACCCCATCATTGCTCTAGGCCCCTCAGCCCTATCGAGCCACGCCTTGTATCAAACAAGCGCATAAGACCTCGAGCCAGACTCAGTCCTCGTTTATACCGTGATCGGGACCCAGATCGACATGGTCAGTCCACCTCGTGCGGACCTTTGGTATAGCCTCATCATTGCTCTAGGCACCTCGGCCTTATCAAGCCACACTTTGTTTCAAACAGGCATACAAGACCTCGAGCTAGACTCAGTCCTCTTTTATACCGTGATCGGGACCCAAACCGACATGGTTAGTCTACCCCGCGCGGACCTTGGGCACAACCCCGTCATTGCTCTAGGCGCCTCGGCCCTATTGAGCCACGCCTTGTATTAGATAGGCGCACAAGACCTCGAGTTAAACTCGGTCTTCCTTTATACCGTGGTTGGAACCCAGACCGACATGGTCAGTCCGCCTTATACGGACTTCGGGCACAGCCTCGTCATTGTTTTAGGCATCTCGAGCCCACCTCAGCCCTATCGAGCCACGTCTTGTATCGAAAGGCGCACATGACCTCAAGGAAGAATTGGTCCTCCTTTATTCCGTGATTGGGACCCAGACCGACATGGTCAGTCTGCCCCGCGCGGACCTCAGGCACAGCTCTGTCATTGCTCTAGGCGCCTCGAGCCCGCCTCGGCCCTATCGAGCCACCCCTTGTATCAGACAGGCGCACAATACCTCGAGCTAGACTCGGTTCTCCTTTATACCTTGATCGGGACCCAGACCAACATGGTCGGTCAGCCCTGAGTTGACCTCGGGCACTGTCCCGTCATTGTCGTGCCTCAACCTTCCCTTGATCCGACCTCAAAGTCGTGCCTTGTAACAAACTGGCACGACGGACCTTCCCGAGGTCCAATTTCAGAGTCGTACCTTAATGTCAGATCTTGAGTTTCCCTCGGTTCGATCCCAGAATGTTTTACATCAGAACACAACAGAAAACAAGGTACCCAAAAAACACTTACATTTCGTTATAAACAATTTACATCTGATTGCAAGCCTCACATCTATAATAGTTTTATATTACACTTGCCTATCACACTACATCCGTCGCACGATACAAGTGCTTGGAGATCTAACAAAAGACAAGCAAACTAGTAAAGCAAAGTTAGCAATCACTTTACTTATAAAATCGCCTAAGAATGGTTAGAGCCCTGTTGTACTTCTTAACATCTTGCCTTCAAAGGGGTTGGATTTTGCCAGCACGGCCGTTGCTCCTGATGAAAATCTCGGCCACCCCCCGCCTAGGTGACCCCGACATTTCCAACTTTTAACCTTGGAGCTGGCAGACGATCCCCGACCCCAGCTAGATAGTATCAACATTAATGGCCATGGCCCAAGCCCTCGGACGCTAGAACATAATACTTCCACCAGAGGTGAGCTCCGAGAAAGCCACATCACCCATTCTAGACACAACATGTATCACCCATCTTGGTACTGCCCTCGTTTTAACACACTCAACAACAGACCTCTCGGCCCTTATCGTACCATTTTGAAGATTGCCACCCGCAAGGTCATCAACAAAAAAATCCCACCCAGGCACGAAATTCCTATCATCCAACACCAACCACATTTCCCTAAGTCCCCTAGAACCAAGATACACATAAGCAAGGATAGCATGGAAAGAAACCCAGAGCTTCCCTCTCTTCTTTTATTAGCGTAATTGCCCAATGGTTGGAAGCCCCTCACCATCCCCTAAACATTAAATATGGTCAGGCTCTGAAAAACTGTGCCATCAATGCAATCATAATCCTACCTCGGAAAGAGAAAAGCTAATCCTACCCTAATCAATCAACGCCCCCTCGTGTATTAACAAAAACACCTGAAAGACGAAGCATTTCGTTAAAATAATACATTTAGCACCGAAAAGTCTCCTCATCTATAACATCGAAGCCAGTGCTACGCACGCAATTCCCTCCCAAACCTCTGCCGGACCCAAAAAGTTGACACCCCGAGTTCTAGGAAGGGGCACCAACCATACCGTCCAACTCAAGAGCCACCACGTCCGGTTCAACGAAAAAAACAAACAAACAAACAACAAGGAAGATGCCTTATGGAAACAAAAAAATAGGACATTCCAGCACGAGTGGCAAAAGTCATAATACCACAAAACCAGACAAAATCATTGCAAAACCCTACACTGCTGCAGTAAAAGAAAATAGTAAATCAATCTAGCTCGGCTAAGGGTTCAGCATCATTGGCAACACCTTCTCCCATTCGACCTACCTTAGGAGTCTCCCCCAAAGTCTCAACCCGTGCCCCTTCGGTCGGGTCTACGAGACAGTTGCCATCGACCCTCATGAACGACTTGCAAGGCTGCAAGTCTAGGCTAGGAAACAAAGTTTTCACGTGTAAAAGAGCTTTCTCGTAGCCCTTCAGATACTCGTTTGCAGTCTCCAACACCAGAGTCCTTCTAGCCTCCACCATCAATTGAGTAGCCCCAAGCGTCGCTCGCAGACGAGCAACCTCCACCCTTGAATCACGAAGCGCAGCCCTGGCATCCTCACGCTGCCGGACAAGATGGCTTATAACCCCACGACAGCGAGTCCACGACGTCCCCGATTCCTCTAGTCGCCGACACAGGTCAGCCATCTCCTTGGCCACTCTCTCCCTCGCCTTTGTCTCTGCCCCCTCTTGGATACGCTCCACCTCTTCTCGATGTGACTACTTGAGGGAAGTGGCCTCCGAGTGGAATCCGAACTCTATCGCCTGGTACTCTGCCAAAACCCCTAGAACTTGATCCTTCATTCGGTGGTACACCGCCTGACGGTTCCCTGAGGCAGAAGGATCGGACATACCCGCAGAGGGCACCCCAGCAGATGACCCAGCCCCCCCGGTGCCCCTCTAGCGCTTCCCAACCGATGGTCGCCCTTCATCATGAATAGTTGGAAGAGTCGGCCCAACAACGGAGGGTATTAGACCAACGGTCAAGAGAGTGGTGCCTCCATCAGCGTTCGCCGCTAACGTCCCCTTGATGATCAACAGGGCTAACCTTCGACATTCTCCTGTTAAAGCAATGAACTGCCTCTGTCTGTGAGAGAGATTAGGATAACAACGCGTCGATCGATTTTTAGGGCTTAAAAGAGGGAAATAAGTCGACTCAGGGCAAGCAAAAGCAGTATAGGCCTTAGATTGGGCATGATTGGTCGTTTCAAGGTTCAATTTTGACTATAAAAAAAAGAGGGTTTGGCCAAGGGTTTTTAGAAGTTGGGACTCAAATTGCTCTCATTTTGGGTTGAATCAAGGGCTAGGGATAAGGGGCTTTTTCTCTTGAGTTGGTGAGGAACATTTTAGAAAAATTTGGAGGGTTTTGTATAGTTGGTGAGGTTTTGAGGCTTCATCGGAAAAGAAGGTAGTAGCCTTGGCCGAAAGTTTAAACGGTCGGTTCAGCCATCTCGGGTACTTGTTTCGAGCATCAATGCATACCATTGTGATCAACTAAGGGTGTAAATCAAGCCTGAAGCAAAAACCAGCATTGCCAATGTATTGGAGCTGAAGAAGATGACCGACGCATGAGGTGCACGCTGCGCACAAGAGGGCACGTGGCCAATAGGTAATTTTTGAATTTTTTTAAAATTCTTAGAAAATTATTTTATGAATTATTGTGGAAAAATATTTGAGAAAATATTTAAGGAGGTATTTATTTTGGAATATTAGAGAGAAAAATAGGAAGAAAATAAAGAAAAATGTGAAGAAATTATGAAAAAAAATATGTGTTGATGTTTATTTGAATAAATATGATGGATAGGGTGTTTTGGGGCTCAAGGTTGAGTGATTGTGCAATTTTTTAGATAAACACAAAAATCGAGGCAGTGCACGCTTTTTGAAAAAAATTTGTATTTGTTTGAAGTAAGTGGTTTTTATCCCAAAGGCTTATACGTGATTAGATTTCCTTTACTATTCATGTTATTCCTGAGAATTGCTAAGTATTATGTAATTTGTGAGTATGTTGTCATATCTGTACATATATTAATATACGTGATTTCTTCACATGGTATGATATTGTTGGCATATTGATATTTGTGCATGGGATGGGATTTCACCCTAATAGTGTAGTCGTAATTCTTCAAGGGTATTGTCGGAACAACGTATAGGAGTAATCCGTTGCCTTGTGTACAAGACGGGACTACTGCTTAGGGTTCCGTGCCGAGCTATTTGCCAGTTAAGTTACACTAGGGTATCAATTTATGTAAGTCCATGCATCATAAATTCATGTTATTTTAATCGTTTCTTAGAAGATTTATAGTCTAATGTTGGACATCTGTCCCTGAAATATTCCATGTTTCAAGTGAAACAAGCGACCAAAAAGGCAAGGGAGTGATCGAGGCGTAAGCATGATGGAGGTTGTGATGGGTCCTAAGCCAAGGCTAGGACAAGTTATCCAGTTAGATTGGCTTGCTTTATTTTTAGTATTTGTAATATTATGATGAGCAGACGATATGTATGAACTCGTTTATGTTATGATTTTCGAGGTTTCTTAAGGTTTCGATTCTCACTTCTGCTTATGTTTAAGTATACCATTCCTTAGTCATGTTTGGGAAGGTTAATCTTATTTAGGTATGTTGAGGATTTTAGTATGATTTGTGTATGTATAAAAAAAAATTCCTAATATAATTTTAACGCCCTAGAGAGGTGGGGTGTTACAGTGTTATTGGTCCTTAAACTGGAGGCAACACAATTGTCTTGTATGTCAGTGGCAAGAATTTGTCGTTGATAAGAACCATCCAGCTACCGGGTAAGAGATGCTTTGTGTGGTCCCTGTTTAATAGCGTATGGAGACAGGTGATTGTTACTGGATTCGTCAATCTTTGGCGTGAGTAGAACATTCTATGCGTTCAGTGCTGGTTGTGATCATACATATCTCTGGCCAAGGTACACATGATTGAAAAGGTGTTTCTAATGTTGGAATGTGTTCTGATGTGTCATCTCAATCACACCACATTAGATCTTAGCATAGATATCGAGTTAGTGAGTTTGATAAATCCATGATTCTCACTCGATCGAAATGTTAGTCGATGAGGAGATTATAGTACATAGGAATCAAAAGCCCAAATAGGTTCTTTTTAAAGTAAGACTTCATTATTGATAGTATCGCCCTAACATAATGCTAGTTGTCATTTAGGATATTTTGGGGTACATTGAAGAGATGGAGAAATTATCTTTGTAGACCAAAGTGGTTGATTAACGCCAAAGTGTTTGAAGTGTCCTAATTGAAGACATCAAAGATCATCTCAACTAACGTCTAAAACAAATGAATAAAGATTTCTATCAGTTTCCAAAAATTTTCAGTTTAACTGTTTCTACATATAAAAGATGCCTTCTAAGAAAGTTAAGAAGAAGAGGGACCTACGAATTTTTTATTTTTTTTCTTTTCTTTTTTCAATGAAATCATCTTCATAACAAATTTTAACCAATGAACCATTATTTGGCAGGAACTGCCGACTTCATAGTTCCACGAAGTGATTCAAGCATTATAATTTATCTATCATTATCTATACCTTTCTAATAAGGATCCAAAATCATGAAAATGCTCATACACAGGACACTGCATGCCCAGATGACTTCACTTGTATGTATACCCCATACTGATTTGTCAAACCTGGAGAGCCAAATATAATTCGATCCTCACTTGTATTCAATGCCTAAGTTACTTGCCTACTTTAACCCCATCATGTTGATGGCCACACAGACTGGAGGTGGGTCAAAAATTGGAGATTAATCTATATCATATAGACTTCATATGCAAAACTTAACATGGTAGCCTGCTAACTAACCTTATAAAAGGCAGTAAGAAGTAGATGATGAAAATACCAATCCTCCACAAAGATTCTGCGTGGAAAGCATGTCTTATCTATGTCTCATCTACTCAGGAGATGTCCTAAGCCTGTTCAAGTTTTAGTTTCTAAACAAAGCCCCATAGAATGAAGCATCCATGATCTGGGTCAAATGGAAGACTCAAATCCTTCAATAGAGACAGTGCGTTGAACGGGATTTTCGGTGGAAAAGGCGCACTGAGCGTGCGTCTTCTTCCTCCAAGTTTTCAGCAGTGCATTCAACGCACTGAGCAGTCTCTCTCTCCCATTTAATTTCTCCTGAGCACTATGCGCTGAGCAGACCCTTAATTTCCGATGATGTGCACTGGGTGCACGGGATTAATTGGAAAGCCAGCGCTGCCCCCTGCGTGTCCCAATTTCCAGCAGCCTCTCCGTCCGTCTTCTTCCTTCCATTTTGTCCGCCCGTCCGTGTAATCGACCATATATATATATATGATATATATATATTGCAACGTAGGTGCACAGCTCCGTCTCCCTCTCTTGTTTTAATTTATATATTGGATATATATTTGCAAGGAGGTAGCAGCGAGTACGCCAGCGGCAGTGGAGCGGATCCAATTTTCTTCACGGTAGATTGGATCTACTGACGTGGA
Source organism: Diospyros lotus (assembly GCF_014633365.1). Taxonomy (NCBI): domain Eukaryota; kingdom Viridiplantae; phylum Streptophyta; class Magnoliopsida; order Ericales; family Ebenaceae; genus Diospyros; species Diospyros lotus. The sequence goes on along the minus strand of NC_068339.1, from coordinate 29,664,230 downwards.
GAAGAAAATAGATTGCAAGGAGTTACAATTGTCGGATGCTCCATGAACAGATAGAAGCTCGTGGCCATAAATGATTTATAGCTAGAAGAATGGATAACAATGTGTAGATCCGGCAAAGGAGTTCTAATTGGCCGTTGCAAAAAGACTAACGCGGGCAGCCAAATACAGCAAATCCGGGGCGACAAGAGTTGTCGGCAGCCGTGAGTGGGCTGTTGCAGGTGGCTCGTGGATGTCGTAGTTTGTTCTCTTGCAATCCCGATGGCTGTGACGACAAGAGTTGTCCTTGGTACAACGGTTTGGGGTTTCTAATGAGTTTCTTGTGGCTGTCCAACAAGAGTTCTCGATGGTGGATATACAACCACAACCCCTTTATTTATATCTTTCTATAGGTCCATTGGATGGATAGCTCTCTTTTAGAGAAACGGTCCTACTTCTCAGTCACCTTTGTTAAGATGGTCCTAACACAGGTCCAGCAAAAGATTCCAGAGCGGCTTACAGGTGGACTAACTTGGTCCCCTACGCTTATGGGGGTGGCTTGGTCAGCCAAGGATAGGTGCTAGATTATAGCATATGTTTTTCTTGTCTTTTTAAGAAAAAAATAAGACATGCTATTACTTTTTTCTTGTCTTTTTTTAAGAAAAAAACACAACATATTAATACTTTTATCAACACAAGATGACTGCCACAAAAACCACAATCAAAAAGCAAAATATATTTTTCCATTTCAAATTTAAATCTAAACAAATGAAAAATAATGCAATGCAAAATCCATTGCAATCAAACATTCTAGACAAACACATAGAAATAGAATTTTTCAAGAAACAATAATTTGCTCAAAAAATGACAGATCCAATCATATCTAGTTCAGAGGAGGTAGACGATCGATCATGGTGGCCTGTAGCGGAAGAAATGAGGTTGGGACACGAGGGTTTTCGGAAGATCTAAGCGCATGAGATGGAAGGTTGTGAAATGAGTGGTTTACGGTGACTTTTGGTGGAGGAAGTAAAGGAGGGGTTTGTGATGGTGTCGACGAAGAAAGAGGAGCGATGAATGGTGGTTTCCAACAAGATATGGATCGAAGGAGGTGAACGGATGTAGTGTCCAATAACAAAATAGGACGCATCAATTTTGGGAAATCTAGGCACAAGAGATGGAAGGTTGCGAAATGGGTGGTTTCTAGTGACTTTTGCCAGAGAAAGGTAGGAGGTTGGGTTATATGGGGCTGTTGATAGTGGAGGAAGGGTGGTTAGTGGTGGTTTCTAGCAAGATATGGTTCTAAGGAGGCAAAAGGTTACAGGGGTTGGCGGTGGAAGACGGAGGGAAATGATGGTTTGTGATGGAAAATGACGAATGACACTGGAAAAAAAGAGATGACTTCAACTAGAAGAGAAAGGATACGTACTATACCTTGTAGGTGCAACGACAGTGGTAGCAAATGAGGTAATAGCAATGGTGATAGAGGCAGGTGGTAGTGGCAAGGAGAAACTCTTCTGGGTTAATATAATATTAAAAAATAATGTATGAAGTTTATATATGTGTTATTTTGTAATTAAAATAATACTGGGAGGGTAAAAAAATAATTATTCACTTATTCCATGGAATGGGTAAGTTTTCTGTTCATTTTTTAATGGAAAATTTTCCATCACTTTGATGGAATGGCCATTTCCTAGGGAATGTGTCATTTCATTCCTTCATAGAAATCAAATGAAGGAATAACATAGCCTCAAGTGAAGGGATTCTCAATTTAGTTTGAGAGACTTGTTTTTGCCTACAAGAATATTTTGCTTGTGTTATGCCTAATGATAAATACAAGTGCAAAGAAGGATGCCATGGGCTATCGGACCATGGTTAGTCAAGTAATTGAGAGAAGTTAGTTGAGTATTGAGAGACTGAGGAGAGTGACCGTTGAGAGATTAATTGAGTGACCCTAAAATTGAATGACTCATATCAAGAAATGACTAAGTAATCTCACTTGATAGCCTCTCTTGAGGTTCTCGAAAAACCCTTTCGAGAATTCATGAGTCACTCGATAATTATTATTTGAAAGACTCTTGTGGGTTAACTATTCTGATATCCTTATCTACAAATCTAAAAAAGAGTTTGAAATCCCCGTCGAAAGTTGTGGCTCTCATTTCACCTATTAGTCTCCTCTCTCTCTATAAATAAGATACTCATTACCTGACAACCCTCTTATCACTATAATTTCACTTTGAACACGAGACTTACTTAAATATTAGAGGATCTGTGGGTGACCTCACCCACACTCCTAATTGGTTTTTTTTTTTGAAAATCTCTAAGAGACTACACCTAAAATACTCTCTCACCTGAAGAAATTTATTATTATATCTTAGCACAAGAGATTATATTAGTTTCTAAGTCCATTGAAGTTAAGAATTTTACTTAGAGAAGATGTAAACTTAATTTAAAAAAAGTAGAATCTTTGTAAATCTCTCATATTATTAGTACGTAATATATGTGTTTTGAGTTTTTTTAAATTGCAAACATTTTAAATCACCATAAAATTAATTTAAACTAAATTTACAAAATAATTCAATTTTTTAAAATTAAAAAAGTTGAATTCACCGATCTTGACTTGGGCAACAAAATCAACTCTTGGACCTGCAAAGGAGAGGGGGCAATGACTGGAGACAACTGAGAACGTCGACCGAGTGACAGCAGCTGAGGAGTTGTTTAATCGCACATTAACCAATAAACCCTAGGTGGGTATGTTTGTTTAATGCAAGCCCCGCACTTTTTATTGATCTTAGTTTAGCAAGCAGTTGAGTTGCATGAGTAGTTGCTGCTCAGCCTCATGCTCGGACAACTTCTTTCGCATGAGTCTTTGTAATGGTTAATTTGTTGTTAATTTTTTATATTATATGTTTCGGGCTAATATTTCAACTACATATCGCATATTTTTTGCCATGGGTACAAGTTTTCCTTTTGCTATTATAGTTTTTATCTTTTAGCCTTTCCCTCGTGAATATTAAAAACAACTTTTTGCCCATCTCTACATATATTCACACACACTTGACAAGAAAGCTAAAATGATAATAGTAAAGTATTTTCTTTCTCAAGTAAAAGAAGGGAGAAACCTTATGATATCATTATAAATTTCGTAAAATTTTTTGGTTATTCTTGGGTTTGCATATAAGAGAATTCAATTCTAAATACCTAATCGGTTATTACTTTTTCTTTTATAATTGATAGAAATTTATTAATGAATTTAAGGAAAAGCAAACCATTTCAAGAGAAGAACACGGTTGCTTGGAGAAATACATCAAATATAAAAAGAAAATCGTTATACTCACAAATAAATTTGATAAATAACTATCACAAATTGATATGCTATACACAAATTTATAATAATTCTATTTAAAATTTATTATTATCAAGATACAACAATAAATTTATTTATTCCAAGAGAGTGTCTCAGATGTAATATCCGAGAGACCTCTAGAGAAAAAAGCCAGTTAGGGGCGCCTTACTCGCAAGTCCTCCGATACTTAAATTAGTTAATTTCCGAACAAGAGTGAAGAATGTAAAGAAAGTAGAATTGTAGTAGTATTAGAGTTCTAAACGCATATTTGTTAGAGGATGAGTCTCCCATTTATAAGGGAGAGAAGACTCAGAGGTGAAAGAAGAGTCACAATTCTTAATGAATATTTTTGGCTCTCTTTTGAATATGTAGGTGAACATATATATTGAAGATATGACTAACTCTATTCTTCATAATCTTGTGTGAACAATGTTTCAAAATTAGATTTATTAGGATTTGTAATCTTCCAAAAGGGAGAGAGCCTTTTGGGTCTAGGTAGCCCACAAGAGTTTCAAATAGTAGTGGCAAAGTAACGTGTGTTCTTGAGAGGGTCTTTTGAATGCGTCAACAGAGGCTCTTGGGTAGGGTCACTTGATTGTCTCTTAGTCTTAGTCATTCAGGCTTAGTCACTAAACTAATATTTCTTAATTATTCGATAATTTCATGCACTTGTGACTTATTTTTTTTAATAGACTTTTTGAGTCTCTACTTTTAAATTTAGACCTACTTCATTATTCACAACAAAATTAATAACGAAAGGGAGTTTCTCGTCTATCAATATACATTTCTACATGATTGCACACTTAGCGAAAGAACATTAATATAAAGCAGGTGAGGTAAGAGGAATACATTAGAAGAGGAATTGTTTATTAATGGGGCGATTAGAATGGGAATAATTAACTTGTAAGAAATTATCACCATCAAAGTGGTTGGAAGTGTTCATTCGTCTTCGACTTCGGTAGTCTGAGTGTTTGATTTTTTATTTTTAGGAAGAGTTTCCTAACGAGATTTAGTTATGTTTTAATGATATCAATCACGGAATTAATGGAAGTCTATAACGTTACCAAGTAAATTCATAGGAACAAATAACTTTTATAAATTAACGTTACCCTTTATACTATGTTAGAGTAATATATATAATGGGTTTGTTTTATATTGAAAAATATTATAACCATAAATAAGTGTGATAAATAACTTTCATAAATTTATAATGGAATTTATTAGTAATAAATGAATTTAGACAAATTATTATGAATTTGTATGTCTAGTCAATCCATAAAGATTGTTTAGGAAACTTGTTTATAGGTATAGTATTTTTTTAGGTAGCGTTTGTTAAAATGAATAAGATAAAATTGAAAAATATTTTAAAATTTATATTAAACTGTTTGTTAATCTTTTTGTAATCTAATAAGAATTGTACTTTTTCTTCCTATATATTTGTTAAATGTATATGATAAGCACTGAGACAAGAGTTTTTTTTTTACCAAAATATTCCTATTACCAAATTCATTCAAAACTGTATGTTAATATTAATAACAAATTTATGATTAAAATAGTGTTTATAATTATTGTGAATCGACAAAATAAAAATGAAAATAATATTTTATTTTTTAAATCCATGATAAAAAATAGATTCTAAAAAACTCAAAATATAGAAATAATTATTGGTGGAATTACAATAATTCTACTTAAAAAATTTAAAATTACCAAAAATATTTTTATATTAGATAATAAAATATAAAATTGAATAAAATAATTTAAAAAATTGGTGAAAGGAATTTGCATTAGATAATAATTAAAATATATATATGGAGAGGGAAATTTAAATTTTAAAAATCGTAAAAGGAATAGTGTCATTTAAATTTTAAAAATTGTCAAAATATTAATTTAAAAATGTATTAAATGATATTAATTATAAGACAAAATAAATAAGTTCTTTTAAAACCAATTTTATTGTAAAAATGAGACTTCATAAATTTAAATTTTAAAAATATATTAAATAACATTAATTATCCTCGAATGGACATATGAATAATTTACACTTATCTGTAAAATCTCAAGTAAATTTATCTATAAAAAGTTAAATAAGAAGTCACTCGAAGGTTTTTTTTATAAAAATTGTTAGATAAGTTCAACAAACACGTTAGAAAGCTTGGGAATGTTTTTTATATTTTATCTTTTTTATTCTATATCTTGATTAACAAAGACTACTTTAATTGAAGCCCTAGTATTAGTTTTTGACTCTAGGTGGATTTTCTTATTATTGCAACTTAAAAATAAAATATATATTATAAAAAAATTTAATATTAATAATTATTTTTAATATTTAAGATTACTAATTAAAATATACAATAAATACGTCTCATTTTTAAATAAGAGTTTTGTTATCAATTAATAGACAGAAGTGTTTAATGCTAAAACTAAAATGCATTAAATACACCATATAGATAACAGGTAACTTAAAAAGCACTTCATAGTAAACCTGTTGAAATAAATGACGTGCATTTATCCTATCTTCTCTTCTACCTGGAAAAAGCCGTCCTTTGTTTAACGAATTCCATATGGCTGACTGGGTTGACCGTCGCCGGTAAATGAAGCACTTAATGGCAGGCAAGCAAACGCAAACGCAATAAAGTAGGAGGGCTTTTCCAATAAGAGTTAATGGTTCTTAACTACAAGGGGCCGGTGGGTGGCATTCGTGTAATACGCTCTGAAAGTAAGCCCATTTCCAGTTAGCAGTAGCTAGGCTCGTACTATAAATTTCCAGGGATCCTAGTTGTTCAGACGTGCTGGATTTGCCTTTACAGTTTGGTAATTGAACTTAATTTACAGCGAGCTAGCTAGCTTGTGTAAGTAGTACCAATGCCCGTCCTCTCATCTTCAACACCGTCTTACTTTTCCCTAGTGCCCAACACACTCTTCCAACTGTAAAAATTGCTCTCTCCTTCTGCAACTGTTTCTTGTAGTTTTTTTTCTTACGTATAGTTGCATTTTGTGAATGGCTGTGTGTTGATGGTGACTTCCAAATGAGTTGTTTTGCAGCATATATTTATATATATAGTCAGAAGCACATTGCCAAGAGGAGAATCGAGGGGTAATGTATATGACAAATCCTGGTGCTGCTGGTATGATTTGCATGGCCTCCATGGTTTTGGCCTTGGGCTTCATCTGTGCCACCTTTTCTGGTACGTACTGTCTCTATCTTTCCCTTTCTCTTCCGCTTAACATTAATTAACAGACATCTCTTCTTCGTTTTTAATGCTTCCCTTTCTCTTCCGTTTCAAGCAACATTAGTTTTACCAGAAGCTTTGTGCACTTGTTGGGTGGGTCGATATAGTACCCCGTTGGATCACCATGCAATAAATATCAGAAGATAGTATATTCAGAGGTCGGACGTACATATTATTAGTTTGTGTAATAATTAATGACTGTTCAACGTCTTATTTATTAATGCTGCAGTCGAGGGGAAACATTGGGCACATGAAACCAGGGGTACTACTACTAGTACTGACGATATTACTGCCTTCCATGAACTGCTGTTTTCCAAGGAAAACACTAATGGCTTTGCAGCTCGCAAGCTGATGGACTTGGGTGGTAAGCCATTCTTTATTCCTATATATTGATGTTTCTTTTTTTGTTATGTTTTATTCGGTTAGAACATTAATAATGGTGCACTTCGATTGGGGTGGTTCATGGGTCTATCTTTGTATTATTGTTTAAGTTGTTTCTTAAGATCGATATTGTTTTGAATGATGAAATAGATGAGGATGAGGAGGAGAATGGGGGGTGGATGAATCGAATAGGGGAAACGTGTTCCAAGGGCAACGTGGTGATATCTCAAGGACCAACAAACCCACTTCCAAATGGGATTCCGACATACACTGTCCAAATAGTGAACGGTTGCGCCACGGGTTGCAGCGTCTCGGACATACATTTAAGCTGCGGATGGTTCAGCTCTGCCAGTCAGATCGACCCTCGCCTGTTTAAGCGAATTGCCTACGATGACTGCCTTGTCAACGACGGCCAACCCATGCTTCCCGGCGAGGCTCTCTCTTTTATCTATGCCAACACCTTCGCCTATCCTCTCTCTGTGTCCTCTCTTTCTTGCTCTGACTGAATGACCGCCATCGCCGTGCATAATATACATGCATGCATGCTCCTCTCTTCTAGTTGCGTTTGCGTTGCTATGATATATATGATAATATTAATGATGATGGGTGTATTTGGTTAGGCTAGCTAGGTCTACGACGTACATATCGGTTAGTTTTCTCTAGTTTTGTAAATTGTCGGACTGGAATTTCTATATATATATATATATATATATCTTTATAAGGAAGGTTATGCTTATTTGAGATTGTTTTCTTCTGTGGACTTGGTGAACTTGGTTTTGGACTGGCCTCCACATCAAACAACAAACGACATATACATGTGGCAACTAAAAGAGGAAGCTCACGGTCAACACTCAAAAAGTAAAATTTGTTGGATTAAACAACAGACCATATACTAATTATTTAGCCAAAAAAGGTTTTATTAACAAGGAAAAAGACAAACAGACACTACACGGACGAAAATAGAGAATGCATATATTATTGATTCAATCAGTGTGTAGAACAGAATGGATTAGTTACATTACATATAATTATTATTGTAGCTCGGGAAAGGGTGAACATGTTGGAGGGTGGGTTGGGTGACAGACGTCTCTGTGTTCATGATTGAGTAAAACCCTTTCTCACCAGCATGTCATAAACTCTATCAACTTTGCTGTGTTCGATTTTGTTGAAAAAGGGATAGGCGTCAGATTTCTTGGCAATGGTGCCACTGAGGATTTGGACGGTCATGATCTCTTGCATCTTATGGTACTCTGGTGGTGATAACCTGATTTCGCGGCAAAGTCTTTTCTCCTGCACACACGCACACACATATATATACATGCCAATGAATAAAAATAATTAGATTGAATGAGTAATTAATTTATACATGCCAGCCAGAAAGGCAAATGAAACAACTAATCCATACAGCATGATTGGCATTTATATATGATCCCCCCAAAAGAAGAAAACGTAAAATCCCAAACTAAATGCTTTAAACAGCCATCAAAAAGCAGGACACTCGCATACATAGACTCTGCCTCTGGATGTTTTTGGCGCTGGCACTGCAGGCATATCAGTTTAGGTCACTAATCCAATGGTCAGCCCTATAACCCCCCCTTGGTTTGAGCAATGTAATCAGGACGCAAAGAAATTCACTCACTGATAAAACTCCCGTTAACTTAATTTGTATCTGAGAAAGACTAAAGATCGAATCATATCTATTTTTGAAAGCAAGGATTGGTTGATCAAGAACTGCAGACTTAGAGTAGAACAACCTGTTTCAACTTTGATAAAAGAAACTAGGGATACTTACAGATTCAGATAGCAACTCAGCCCCTGGAAGTGCCATAATATCTAAGTCAGCAAGAGAACCTGAATTTGCCTGTCCTGTAGCTCTCATATTTGAATCACTCATCACTGACTCAGGGGGTGGGAGACAACCCAGACTGCTCCGACCCGACTGAGTACTTAATTTGGTGCTACGTCCACTTTCTTCAGCATCCCTCTTCCTTTTCTGTTCAAGATATCGCTCAGCTTGGACTAATGATCGACAACCAGCAGTTCTGGCTTCCTGTATCATTAGTTTGCATTTTGAAATGTAAAAAATAAAAAATAAAAACAAAAACTCAAAATAATGCAACAACAAAACGGTAACTCAACCCAAATTTTAGAAATAAAAAAAAATCCATTGATTTATCGTGATGATGCTTATTTCGTTAAAAAGAGGAAACACAATCGTTTATTCTGTGAGGAAAAGCAGTATTACAGAAAAATTCAACTTATCATATACCTTGAGTTCTTGAATCCTTTTCATAATTCGATATTCCTGGATAACAGTCTTAAGTAAGTCATCATGCTCTTCTTTGGAATGAAAACGCATAAAGACATCATAATGACGGCAGATTTCTTTCTCTTCGGAAGATAAGTCCTTCTCAAACAAATTTGGCTGGAGCAAATTCCTTTCTAAGATGAAATCCTTCCTCCTTTTCCTCTCATCAAGCCTACCAATAATTTATTTTGAACCATGAGCCCACAACAGAAAAGGAAAACAAAAGAAAATGGGCGGGAAGCGGGTGGAAGGAAGAAGATATAATTCTTAGGAGAATAGCATTCTGAACCATCAAGAACTTGTGACGGGTGATAAATAAATTCATAGTACCAGAATATGTCATCTGTAGAGGTATGCCTTAAACTTACATTCTTCATCATTATTGTAATCCATCACATTTCATCATGTACGTTCTTAGGATTTATCCAACCCCAATTAGCCAGATAAAGGCTTATTATTATTATTATTCTACATTCTTATGATTTATCAGATAGTCTTCTAACCTATCTGTGAGAAAAATTTGGCCGAAAAATTAATCTCTAGTCCAAGTAAACATTATCTGATCTTCCTGTAATATGTTAAACTTGTTTTGGTTTTATTACTTAAAGTAGCTTCCACACTTTTCATTTTCTTTTTTGGCAAAAATTAATCATTGACTAATGACATTTTCGGAAAGTCCCAGTCCCTAAACATATTTATAAAATGGAATAACTAAGTGCACAATCAAATGGAAGAAACAGATAATAATGGCAAGACACCTCTTTGCATAGATATGTAGGACCCTCAACTTCAACTCGCGCTCCTCTTCGGTGTCAGTTTCCTTGAATTCCATGTCAGCAAGCAATTGTTCAGCATCATTATCATATTCTGGATCAAATTCCTGCCTTTTGGGGTTATAACCACTTGACTCCAACAAAGTTGGGCCCTCGTTTGGAGGTTTAAGTTTCTTGCCCCCAAAACTCCTGTCCACTAGATTGTCTGCCAAAATGTTTAGAATTAATCTACAGAAGTAAATAAACCAATAGAATTCTTTGTCAGCTATCTGCAAATATATGGAAGAAACGCAGAATGTCATACCTTCCACTTTTATGGAACTGGGGCTATTCTTGACCTGCGCTATGTTTGACCCCTTAGTGGCAGTTGTTCCTGCAATATTAGTGTGGTTAGGATGGCCTTTGAGTCTGCCTGTTGCAGTTAGAACAAATAAAAAAAAATGCAACTGATACACCAAATAGTTATTTAAGACAACCTTGAAAAATCAGTAGTAGCAAAGCAACCAAAAAGTTGCTTACCAGAAGATACCAATCGGCCAGATGAACCATTTTTATTTGAATCTTCAACCCTAATCATTTACATGCAAAAGAATTCAAATCAAGAGACGTATACGAGAAAAACCAGGAAAATCCATATATGGAAGAGAATGATAGTTGTACTTGATTCTAGAAGAGGGAAATGGAGATTCATCCTTCAAAGTAAGCTCACCTAGGGAAGATGTTCCTGTCATACCTATCAAGAGTTGACAATATGAAATGTCATTCTACAAAGAAAGAGCCCATTTCTACATGACAGCATGTTTGCGGCCCACAAATCAACAATTTAACAGAAAAGTATGAATTCCTGAATCCAATACAAAATGACCACACTATGCAAGGAAATATTTGTAAATTTATGATGAAAACTAGATACTGGCCAAGCTACAGTTGGTTCTCTTGAACTTGGCCAAACTTCCTGATATTACAAGGCATATCTCCATAAAGATTATCCTCCATGATGTTTGTCAAATGCAAATTTAAGAAAATCCATCACTAAAGCAATTCCAAAAACAAGAAACCAGAAGAAAGATAATGGAGGAACATTATGTCACAAACCTTTCTTGTCTTCACCATGCCCTTTGGCCATAGCGAGAAGTTCCTTTCTATTTTTGCCAACAACATGAGTCATGTCCTAGAAAACATATGTTTGTACAAGACAATTATGCATATGGAAAACTAGAACCCATAAACGAAGAAACACTATTCATTCTTGTACCGGCAGAGGGAAGTATGGTGAGTTCAGGTAGGCAGTTTTGTAGTGTTGAATACATTGTTCTTTACTCTTTGTCCCAACGTGCTCAGCAATCTCTGCCCAATTTCCCATACCATACATTTCAATCCCCTAGAAAAAGCAGAACCCCCCCACGCCCACCCAAAAAAAAAAAGGTTATAACCCAGATATCATATTAATGAAGCAAATTAACACACCAAGGACAATTCAAAATTCAAACACGCAATAAAGGGACTATGGAAATGAAAGCTACCTCCAGAAGCAAAATTTCTTCATCTGCATTCCATTCTGGGCAGATAAGTGGGAAAGATAAGCTGTCCTGTTCAAATAAAATACATGAAGCATTAGCACAAAGCTAATAAACATTCAGCATGTTGTATAGTACAAGAAAATTAAAAGGCCGTGCACTTTCATTCGGATCCAAGTTCTAGTACTCTAATTATTAAAGTCAAATAACATAGCAGCTTACTGGAACTAGTAAATTTGGAGAAAGTTTACAACTTCCATGACCATATGCAGTAGTAAATGCATGAAGCGGCATCCAGATTTGTGTTGATAGGATATTTTATCAAGTTAAATGCTTTTAAAACTATTATTTGAAAAAAGTTCTTGGAATACACAAACACACACAAAGTTAAGTTTAACTAAGGCTTATAGCTTCCTTGAGATAATGCTCAAGGTTCACAGCCAGTCTCACTGTGGGGTGTGATATTCACAACTCAATATTATGGAATAACTATACAGATCAACAAGGTATAAGGAGAAACTCAAACAATCTTACTAACCATGACCCTGTAAGGATGATTGCTTTTATGAAGCGTCACCTCAGCGCCAACAGAAAAACACTCTATGCATAGATCAAAATCAGTACACGCAGCACACTTGATACGAATTTTCCCTGTTAAATCTTTGTTGCAGTAATTGCAGTGGTACAAAGCCTTCTTCCCTTCACCTGTTCCTTGGCCTAACACCACAAAGTTAAAAACTATAAGAGAGAAAAATGAGTAATAAAAATATCTAAGCGATTGTCACATAATAACAAGAGCATAGCATATATACGTCCTTTTATTCTGTACATGGATATGCGGTTAACTGAAGCATTATATTTCAACAGTAAATAGACCAAATTACTTTGTAGAATTTTAAGGCACCTATGCCCAGGTAATCGTGATTGATATATGAAACAAAAATTATGTCAAGGAACACCTCATCATGTGACCTAAACAGATCTTGTGGCATGTAGCCTCCACATTCACATTGATTATCCACTTCATTACCAGGTGAGTAACAAAAAGAGCTTGGGGTTTCAAGAAAAAGAAGTAATAAGAAAAAAATATGGTATTCTTATTTCATTTGCTACACCTTGGAATGTTTGAGGCAGCACCAGAAATCCAACAAACTCCTTAACAAGCTTCATCAAAGAAACTAAAGTGTCTGCTAAGTACCTGCTGTTGTGGATTCTAGATTTTCTCCAGTTGAAGCATTCTTTTTTCGCCTTGATCTGCATTGCAGAAATGATCTTTAGAAAAACAAATTAAACATTCAAACAAATGAATTAATAAATAATTTATTGAACTTAAAGAACTTATAGGAAATATGTGTAAAATATGAGAACACAAAATCAAACTTACAAGATGAATGATTAGGCATGTAAAGAGGATAAATAAAGTGAAAGAACGCAATAACAATTCCTAGAAGAGGTTGACTTAAAAAGGGAAAAAAAGAAAAGTGGATATCCAAAAACCCATCATTCTAAACTACTACATTATATTGGTAAATCTAAAAATATAAAAACACCTTAGTATCCAAGCATTGAATTAAAGAAAACAAAAGGCAACAAAATTCAGCATTATCTTGCCAGTGTAGATAGCTCAAGTTTACCGTGAGAGTGAAATTCAAGAACTATGCTACTTCCCATGGCTGGGACATTAAGTGCTACAGAAGCAATGAGTTAGGTATGCCCTTAGCTGGAAAGTTGAGTCCTTTTTCTATAAGTGAAAAACTAGGTCACATTCATTTGAAATATCCTTCTTCCAACATGAAGTTCTAATTTCTGCAGATCGGCTAATCAAATTTGATTCAGAGAAATAGGGACAATTATTTTAACATCTATAGCATACTATTACCAGAGAAACAAACTTCATATAACAGTTTCAAGTCATGCACTCAACTGTAACCCAAGTGCACATATTGTGACACAGTATACTCAAAATTACTTCATATCTAAAAAGAGGTTCGAAATAATGAAATAGAAAAATATCATTCTACTGCAACAAAGCAATTCATGCAGGTCAGTATATCACTGGGCGCTTCCTTGATAACTTATGCTTTATGGAAACGAAGTCATCTATCTAACATGGAATCAAAAGGATTTGGGGAATAGGTGAATGAGACCATACATCGACCTAGCAACCAACATTAGGAATTCCACTCCATTTTCCCTACAAGGCAAGAAGACCTTATAATTGACACAATTAGGTACCAATTAACGGCCAGGCCGAATTAAAAACTGGAACACTCTACACACAGCGACATATGAAAGCATAAATGTATAAAAACACAGGTATATATAACAGGAAATCCGAAAGCAAAACTTCAGGAATTCAGACTGAATTGGATAAGAAAGCGACGAAAATTTTAAACCTTTGGCTGGGATCTTCATCAGCGTGAAAATTTCCGCGAGAGCGACCCATTGATTTGTGAAGTTGAGAAAGCTCTTAACACACGTTGAAATTGTGTAGATGGGAATAGGCGCAGTGGGTTTTCTTATGCATAGATGAAGCGGTAATGCATAAACCCTAGAACTGAATTGAACCAGGAGAGTGGAGACTGGAGAGCCAGGAAATTCCTCTTTCTTTGTACCAAAAGATTAATTCCCGATTTAGGACAGGCCGCCCCCTCCCCACGGACAGCCCAGATTCTCTGAAGCTTCAAATTTGGGGATAATTTAGCGCCGCCACATTAAAATAAAATATTCTCTTCCGTATTTCTTTTCCATTCGCCTGAAGTTTTGAAAGTTCACCGCACCGCAGAATAAGAATAGCGTATCGTTAGTGTGTGTATCTGTATATTTATTATTATTATTGACTAAACCTGAACTCAAATACCGGCCGCTTTTGGAAAAATGTTGGATTTGTGCTCTCACAGTGCATAATAATAACTACAATGATTGTATTTGATAGGACCTAACATATTTGTTATTTGTAAGATATTATTTCTTATCTTACTTTATATTTATTTATTTATTAGGGAAGGACATTTGATTAAAATCTATCAATTAAAGATAACCGAGGTATTAGTAACTCATCGTCTTCTCATTCACCCAACTAGGAAGAAGGTTAGTGGAAGCATGAAACCCGACCCCCATATACTTCCTTCACATTTGTTGTTAGTGAGTTCTTTTTTTCTCACTTTTGCACTTGTGAAAATTTGTGGTTAACAACTAACCCTAAGCATGCATCGTCCCATTTACTCGAATCTATCAACTCGCCAAGTCACTAGGAACCAGTTAGAAAAGCAATTTAGAAAAAGCATGGCTAAAGTAAGTGTAGGTTTATATGTATGTGCTTATGCTAGAATACTACACTTCATATACCGAACATTTACAGACAAGAATGCTAAACAAAATGATCAACGATGAATTTTGGATCATAGTCAATCCAAATTTGGAAGGATCTGAATGGTGGGATAACAAGATGGTTTGGCAGCAATGGTTCGACAGAAACAACAACGATGTAAATGATCTCTCTCTCTCTCTCTCTCTTTGCGTGCGCACAATGAATCAGTGATAAACCCGAGTGGTTAGATGAACCCAAATATAGCCTAAATTTATCATTATCATCTACGTTCATTATCATCATCTTTCCTTTCTCTCTTCAAATGACCTTCGGCAACTAGAGGTTACCAACCATTGGTTGCTTTTTTTTTAAAAAAAAAAAATTAGAGGAGAATTGAGAATAATTGTAATTTTATCTCTTATTTGAAAATAACTTATTAAATTTGGAAAATAGCTTTAGGTTAAAAAATACATGAAATCAAATTTAGAATGAAAAAAGTAACTTGTTAAGTTTTAGTTTTACAAGTGGAGTAGACTTGGAAGATCAAAAAATTAACAAATTGGATTAAGCTTAAACTAAAATTAAAATTGGATGGTGTACCCAAGGTGATGGTCAAATATATACCAACATATGGTGTATATATATATATGTTGTTGAAGGGGAACACCAACATATGGTGTATCAATGCAAGAGTTTTACCATTTTCAAAACTTTTTCGAAAAACCTGAATACGAACGCAGTAGAATAAAGTTCAAGAGCACCTTGCAAGACTCGGTATAGACAACCATATGCAAAGAAACCAAAAACAAACCATAGGGGTTTTAACAATATACCTCACTAGAAGTTTGGTTTTGAAGTAGAATTTGAATTCAGATTCCTCCTGGGGCAACAACTGTTGCTCACCAATAGCTCTTGAATGGATTTACCAAGCAGTCATCTACTGCTCCGAACAACAAGCTGGATGACTAGTCCGACCCTTGAAACTACAAGGGCCCTGGTAAGTCCACACTCCAAATAATGGTTGAAACATACAAGAGAGTCTATGTGGTAGACAAGCCTCCTGTAGGTGATTAAGCTGGAATCAAGTTTAGAGAAATGGGATTCCAAATCCAATAGACACTTTATAGGATTAGCTTTTCTACACTAGCAACAATCAAACAATGGGAGTAAGGAAGGAAAGGGTCTCAGAGGGCTCTGGACTGAGAAGAAAACGTAATGGCCGAGAGAGTAAACTTGGCAACTATTGCAATGCAAAAGCCTTCGATGTTTTTCTTTTTCTTCCTTTTTATATCATGCCCTAAAACCATAAATACCAACAAATCCAAACAAACAACTAGGAGAGAGAGATGAGACAAAGTTGAGGAGAGAGAGGCGTGCCCCAAGCACACCGTCCTTGCCGTCATTTGTTAGTTTAGGTGCTTTAAACCCAATCAAATTAGACATGTTGTACACTAACAATTGTAATCATGTTTATTATTTGAATAAGGAGTTGTTCAAATTCACAAGAAATTATTCTATTAGTTTCTTGTTATTATTGTAATAACCAAATGAAACTAGATAGAAGTCTATATGATGTATACTGTGATTAATCTATAAAGATGTGAGATGATGCATCACAGTTTTCATACATCATTAAAAGTCCCAAGTCGTAGCAATGTCAAGAATGGACATTGAAAATTACGGTAAGACTTGTATGTGTTATGTTTTTGCTATGTGATAGCAATAAGGGTCTCACACCCATAGGCATGGGGATGCTTAGACAAGTACATAGGTGACCAATGTTGGAGAACGTGTCACTGGACATGACTCGCCATGAGAATCCATTTTGGTTATATGTTGACGGAATTCTCATACGAGATGGGTGTAACTAATCTTTGGACCTAAGGTTGTCACGGTCATCTCATAAGAAGACCGATATGCTTTGACATCGTTTCGATGGGCCAAGACAAAGGCTGCAGGTGGACAATCGTTGGGCATATGGTGAGGCATATGGAGATGGGTGTATAACCAAGATGGGACTCATCTATCCCTTGATTGAGGATGTTGTATCTAAGACGCCTTTGGTGAATATTCACTTTAAATCCATGGTCATGGTGAAAGAGATCAATAAGAAGTTATTGATTCACTTTCTATTAAGTGAAGATATCTGAATGACCGAAGAAAAACCCATGTGATCATAATCAAACAACACATTACCAGACTTGAGAGATTACATAAGATACATTGATGAGAGGATCGAATTACACGATAACCATGCTCGTGAAAGGTTATTTGCGGATTATGAATCCTTCTGAATAATTGGGTAAGCATGACTCCTTGCTAGAGGTCAATCTTGTCTTATGTGTTCGTACCAACACATTGCCAACATATTCGGAAGCCTAATGAGTCATATGCAAAAGGTGTAGTCCTTGGCTTAAACTAAGAGAGCGGACGTATGGTTAAGTGGGACACTTCGCCAAAAAGTTATGCCGTCGTAGGTTCTCAAGAAAAAATAACAAAGGAAAGTAATGACGTCGATATGATAAGGGGTCGTCATAATGGAAAAAGTTTTCTAAAATGACAATTGATTAAATTAAGAAGAAGTTTTTAATTTAATAATTTTCTATTCGTTAGAGTGGTAAATAGGAAATAAAATATATTTGGGTTTAAATTAATATTTGGACTAAATAAAATATTTGGGTCAAATATTAAATTAAATATTATATTTTGACTAAATTAGATTTGGACCAAATATTAAATATTATATTTAAGCTAAATTGGATTTGGGCTGAATATTATATTTAAACCCATAATAGGATTTGGGCCATTTAATTATATTTCTAGTTGGACTAGAATAAACCCATTTAATTACGTTCTTAATTGGACTAAATTAAATTGGCCGGCCTATATCCATTACGGTTTAAGAAACCCTAGAGCTGTTTATAAATATCCCTTTATGGGTTGCCCAAAATAGATGAAAGTGATTATTTTGTGTGGTTTTTCAAGAGTTGAAAAATGAATGCACTTCACTCTTTCCCGTTTCTTTTTGGTATCAATTTGAAACGTGGGCGTTCTTTTTCATCCATACACAAACTGCAAAAAGGAGAAGGAGCTAGCACTCTTATTCCGCTCTCCTTGCTAATGGACGCATGCTGCGTATAACGAGTTAAAGGCCGGACACTTGGAATGCTTGAATCCGCGAACGACTCGAAAATCTAAATATCAGATTTATTTTATTTATATGTGAATGATTTAATTTCGATGTTAATCCAATCGCCGGAATTGGGGTAAGATTCAAAATTTTTAAACTACGTTACTTGCCCTGTAGCGATCTTGCTTTACTATCATCATCCTCATCCTACACGCATCCATACGATCAATTGTAGAAACAACAAAGAAATAGTGTGAAATCACAACCCTCGCTGTTAGAAATGGTCGACTAGTTTTAAGGAAATGGTAAACCATTTTAAAAGGTTCGGTTGATTGGTTCAAAAACCAAACGGCTGATTCTGCCATGGTTTAGTTGACCAAACCCAAGAGCACGGTCGATCAAAGTTGTCCCTGTGATAGTGCTTTGGTCAGTGAGTTTGTGACATTCTCCAATGAAACGATTTGTTACAGTTGCACATCACCACATACTATGATCTCTCAGATCAAATGGAAACGTCGCTCAATGTGTTTGGACTTTTAGCCAGACTTGGGTTCCCGGAATTGTGCAATAGCCCCATTGTTGTCACAATATAGAGATATTGACAACTTAATGGACGAAACTACCTCCAATTCAACAATGAACTTTCTCATCCAAACAGCCTCATTTACAACATCACATGCCGCAACATATTCAGCTTTCGTAGTGGAGTTTGCAGTTATTTCTTTCTTGAAACTCTTCCAATTAACTGCTCCTCCATTACAAACAAATACAAACTCTGATGTAAACTTTCAATCATCCATATTAGATTGGAACTTTTCCATGCTCTCTCTCTCTCTCTCTTTTTCTCTTCAGGTGTCTTGGGAGACATCCCTTTATAGAGATGAATTCCATGCCTAAAAGGTATGAAACCTTTCTTGGAATTCTCTATGCTAAACCTCTTTAGTATCTTTTCTATGCACAGACTCTGGAAGAGACATATTAATCTATTATCTCTATCTCTACAAATGTTGATTCCCAAGATATAGGTCACATCTCCTAGATCCTTCATGGAGAATTTATTGAATAACCATAATTTTATTGATATCAACATGCCAACATCATTTCCCATTAAAAGGATATCATCCACATACAAGATCAGCAAAGCTCGCACACTCCCAGTGACTTTCTTGTATATACTAGGTTCATTCAGATTTTTAATGAAACCAAACTACATAGAGACTCATCTCTCAGCAACAACAACTAAACACCTCAAACATAGTTAAAATACATGCTAAAGATCACCAATGTAAATAACAGCTACATCTCAACAACCTATATTCCCTTAGCACAGCTGCTTTCATGTGGAACGTTTGAATATTCCACGAACATAGTCTAAATTAGATGTTGAATCATCTAAGTGAGAGAATCCCATACAGTGCTTAACCCATACCACTGAAAAGAACAATCTCTTTAAAGGCAACATAACCATATTGACACATTGGCATAACGCGGTCCTAGCTTAAGAAGGGCAACATCAACGCATCTCCATGACACCTCAAGAACAATCGTTACAACTCCCATCATAAGAGGGTCAATATCAATACAGGAACCTAGCACACCACAATCACGTTAGAGTTCCCACTCAAAAGCAACCTGGAAACACTACCCATTTCCAACACACATGCCAATGTCATAACCACATGTAATGATGCATTATATAAAACAACATTTCAATGCATGTATTTCAATGCGCATGTATATAAACATTTTGGATAAACCATCCACATGAAATAAACCTATCATAGGACAAACCATTTGTATAAAACAAATTAAGTATAAGGTCAAACCATCCACAATAAATCAAATTTTAGGTAAGAACACTCATCTTGAATGTAACTCAGAATATCTTGATTCTCGCACCCAACCTCGATTCTCATGCCAGGCTTCGAATAATTGTGCTATTACTCAACCTTGAGTCTCAACTATCCTTATACATCATATTCATTCAAAGGAAAATGAATATCTATTTTCCATAGCTTTCCTTCATTTTCTCCATTTTTTTCCTCAATAATTCCAAAATAAATACCTTTTCAAGATTTTTTTCAAATTTTTCTCCATCATAATTCATGAAATAATTTTTTAGAAATTAAAAAATTAATTATGAATTTACCCCGGACCTCATGTGCCCGGTACGTGTACTGAGAGTGAAATCCGTGAGTGTAGTACACTTGCTGATTGTCTTCTTCGACTTTGGTGACTAAAACTTGCTCCGATTGTGGATCTGATCCTACCCACTTGAAGTACTCCTCAAGGCGAACCCAATGGTACCCTTGGATGCCCAAAAACTTCATCAGTGGTGCCTCGAATGATCAATTTATAGGGCATTTGTAATACCCGGTATTACATGGTATTAAAAATAAATAAATTTTTATTATTTTGGAAGGACCTTGGGTGGTCCGGGAAGCCCAATGGTCAATCTCGAGAAATTAATTAATGAAATTTATCAAATTGGCGGCTTGGAGTGCCTCGAGACTTGGATGTCCAGGGAAGAGGGCAAGGGTTTGGTGAGCGTCTCGAGATGAGGATAATGACACTGGAAGTAGTCTGATCGGGAATAATTTTTGAAATAAATTTTGTATAAGCCCGAATGGGTGCCAGTCCCGAATGGTTGCATGAGACTTTCGGGAAGCTGAAGGGATCTTAGAAGTGGTTCGGTTTTGCAAGTAAGGCAACCCTTAAGTATTTTCGGGTCGAATAAAGGTTCCGTGCAGGCGCAGGGACGAGATCAATATTCCTGAGTAAACGTCAGTAATTAATTTTGGAAAATCGAGATTTTAAGTGTCTTAAGAATAATTAATTTAAGCCTTGGAGGGTCCAAGTGTATTTAATAATTCTTCAAATGCAATTACCCAAGTTTCCTAAGTGAGATTAGGAGAAATAAAGAGGGGCAATGATGTAATTATATTTATACATATGTACATATGAGAGTGTGAGTGAGAAGCTTTCTGGAAGCTTCGTGTGTTTTCTTAAAAATTGAAATGCCCGAAATAGAGGAGAAAATGAGAGAGATCGAGAGATTAAGAGAGGGAGCAATGGCAGGGACCGGGAGAGTGAGAAAGAGAGAGCTCGCGAGAGAGTGATGAAGAAGCGAGAGAGGTGGAAGATCGGCCATGGCAGTAGCTGCCATAGCCGATGATGAAGCACCCCAGCAGGGAAGTGGCCGAAGGCAACGAAGCAGTGGCGGCAGTTCAGCGGTGGCGCGCGCGGGGTCACAGCAAGTTGAGGCGGCCAACGGGGTCGCGTGAGCAGTGGCGAGGGCTGGCTTCGGCCATGGCAACCAGTTACACCCAGGGGAAGCTGGTTCGCAGCTGCTCGTGGCGGCAGCGATCACCTGCGGTGGTTACGGGGCATTCAGCGGCGACCGGCCGTGGCACGGAAGGCAACGGCAGCGTGTTAGAGTTATGCCCCACAAGCCAATTAAATTTACATGTAATTGATCATATTTTTCCATTGTGACTCTTTTATCTTCAATCAATTATTATTGTAAGGCATTATGTTTTATTTGTCATTGATGGTTGACTTTATTATTTC
Source organism: Diospyros lotus (assembly GCF_014633365.1). Taxonomy (NCBI): domain Eukaryota; kingdom Viridiplantae; phylum Streptophyta; class Magnoliopsida; order Ericales; family Ebenaceae; genus Diospyros; species Diospyros lotus. The sequence continues at coordinate 29,642,692 of NC_068339.1, read as the reverse complement.
CACTCTTGACAAAGTCCATAGATCAAATAGGCTCATGGAATATGGTCGTGCATAGAGATGACGATCATGAAACATATTCCTTATAAGCCTTGATCTTAAATGTTCCTAGTCATAGAGTTATTAGGATTGGACACTAATAACTCGGATAGACTAGCATATATGATGCATGCTCAATTAGGAGAATGTCTTGTTTCATAGACATTGGTGTGTGGATACTAGTGCATATATGTGGGTGCTTATTATAAGAATAAGTACACTGAACTGACCCGCTACAGAATTCTTAATGGTAATTATTGATTGTCGAATTGGAATTTCTGTGTTGCAGTAGTGCAGATACATAGTTATTGAATGACTAGGGTTTCGTCATAAAACCATACCCTAAATTCAATCGGGACATAGATTGATGAAAGGATTTTACTGTACGATAATTGCAATCGAAAAGGTCCGTGTTTTTTTCATCATTGGCTAGGCGTTCATGGCATGTTGCTAGATGTTAACCATGATATGTAGGGTTTTAGAATTAACATGATTAATTCTAAAACTATTAATTAAAGAGTTTAATTAAGAAGCCCATGAGATGAGTTAATTATGAAGCCCATAAGTTTAATTAAAAGAGTTTAATTATTCTAAGGAGTTGGACCTTCATATAGCCCAATAGAATTGGCCCTACATCTAGCCCAATGGTGGACCTAAGGGGTCACACACTTGGGTCGAGTTCGTTCCACAAATTAAAAGAGAGATACGGCCCAATATGATTATGGGCCAGACCTAAATCGTTTAGGGTTTTTCCAAATGCATAATTAGGGTTTTTACTCTATAAATAGGCCACTTAAGAAGCTGGAAAAATAAGGAGAAATTTGGATCTCTCATTGGAGGCGCCTAGGGTTACTAGCATTACTCAAGGTGTTCGTGGAAACGGCCGATCGTGTGGACCGACTTGGAGGAGTTCGTGTTTGCGGCTCTACGGATCAATCAAGGCAGAATCATATCTTCACGGTTGCCCGGTTCCTAACATAGCGGTCGACGAAGGCTAGGCATCATGTGGCCGGCGGCTCGCACAAGCAGTGCATTGAGGAAGAAGGCGAAGCAAGTGTGCGGGAGAATGAAGGAAGAAGAAGAGAGAAATAAAAAAGAAAAGAAAAAAAATAAAAGAAAGGAAAATAAAGAAAAATGGAGAAAATGGGGAAAAATAGCCAAAAAATTCAGAAAATTTGGAGAAATTTCTAGAAATTATTTTGGGGCCCAAGAAGTGTGATTTGGGCGCAAGATTTGCGGCCAAGGAGGCAACACTGGGTGAGCATTTTCCCGATGTCTTCTCTAGATTATTAATTTAATTCTTTTCAAAATAATTTCATTATGTGAGATAATAAATTGTGTCGTATTGGTTGGATTTAAACCCATGGTTGGGGTTGTTTGTAGTTGTGGGCTGGTGGTTCTTGCGGTGAATAATAAATGCGTAGGCCTTAATATGATGTTAATAGAGTTAGGGTTTTGTGTGTTTGCCACTAGGTTCGACCAGGAAGGCCGTAATCCTAGAGGAACTTGAGGTTCAACCTGGAGTTCATGCCGAGGCAGAAAAGAGGCTTCGAGCCAGGTAAAGGATGGCCCCATGTGGAGGTGGCCTTGTAAGTAGGTAAATATGTTTGGTAATGTTTTTATGTTGCATTGGCATGTAGTGGTTATATCTTGTGTGATGCAAAATCTAGTGGACTTATGGTCATATGGAGGACTAGAGTTGTGGGGGGTTAATACCTCAAACCCTGGTGGGTTGTGAGGATAAGTGGGCCTAGCCTCATTTGCATGCATTTGGCATACATAAACATGATTATATTCATATTTACATGCATTGCACCCTTACTGAGTCTTTGTGACTCATGAGGTTTACCTCATGTTGTAGATGATGCAAGACCCAATGCAAGCAGGGATGGTGCTAGGAGACTGTTGTGGCAACTAGCATCGTTGCCCGGGATGTGTGGTTGTGTATTCTCCTGTATTTGTTTTTATGTATACATGTTATTGAATGTAAGTATTAATGAGCACTAGAGGTATTTAGTTGTTGTAATCAGAATAATCTGATAGATGATTGTGAGTTTGCGTGATATATATGTGGCTTTGGTTGTTGAATCCAAGATCGGACCGAGTAAAGATCAGCGAGGTATGTTCTCATAAATCCCCAATACTCAACGAAGTGTTTGTTATGCTACCTTTATGCTTGGGTCACATTTGGCTTGCTATGAGGCGAGCTGAAGAGAGGTGAAGCTCATTCGGGTTTCAGGTCTCGATCCGCTGTGTTTTCTTGTTTGAGTTGGAACTAATTCCTGAGTGGAGCGAAGGGAAGGACAAAGCCTAGTTCCCACATAGGGCGTTTCTTGTTGAAACATAGTCCAACCCTTCAGTTATGGTTCGTCGGGTGAGTAATCCGATCGATTATTTACCAGTGGCGCCCGTAAGTGGGAGCGAGTCGTTACAGCGTCTCCGGCGAGCCTTTGAATTTTCTGACGAACCGTCGAAACTCACATAAATCTAAACAAAACCTTACAAAATTCTCCAAAAATGTTCTACAAGATTCAAAGAACAAAGCCCCTTATCCTCGACCCTTGATTCAACCTCTAAACCCCCGAATTTCAGCTCAAACTTACTGAGAACCCTAGGTCGCAAGTTTGAGCTTTTATAGCCAAATTTCACTAATTTTTCAACAAATCCCAGCATTCCTTGGTCCCTAAGTCTCATTCCTAGCCTTTGAGTTCCCTAGAATGCATCATAACAAGCTAAAATGCTCGATCTAATCTTTGAACAATTTGTTAAATATGGCTTATCAAACTTCGACCAAATCATGGCCATCTGGTTGTCCCTTCGGGCCAATGAGGGTTGGAACTAGGCCATCATGGCTTGGAGAATAGCCCTGCACCCCTTGGGAGCCTTGTCGGCGGCCGTCGCAAACTTAGCCTTCATTTTGCAAGTTTCACACCTATTTTTCAAAAATTGCACTTTCACCTTCCGAAGTTTTGATGTTTTGCATTTCTACCCTATCCCTCAAACCCTGGGTTTTCCAACAATTTCATTAAGCCCCACAAGTTTAGGATGCCTCATTACATCCCCAAAAGCTTAGAAAAACCCTTGTTTTGACCACCCTTGGTCAAATCTTAGATTCTACACTTTGGCCGAGTGCCCCTAATCTTATATTTTGATCCTCGTTTTGCTAATCCTTTGATTCTTAGGCATTTTTATCTTCCAAGTTTAGTTCTTCACCCCTGGCAATATTTCTTCAAGTTTCTACCAAGATTCGTAATTCACGTTTTGGCCCTAAAGTATGGAAAAATTGCTTTTCGACTCAAAAGTCACACGTAATCACTTCCATTAGATTTTTGGGTATTACATGCCTACTCTCCTCTAAATCCTACATGCAAATAGATATATGAGAAGTTGTACCTGAATCAAGTATCCATGAGATGGGAAAATAACCAATCGCATTGATCATCTCAATAACATAGAAGTATAATATACTTGAACCCTGGTTCTCTAAGCACTTGACTTTCAAGCTGGGGAGATACATGGGGTAGTTCCTCTTCCAATGCCCATCTTCTTGGCAATGAAAACACTTTCCCTTTGATCCCTTCTCTTTTTGCTTCTGCTTGGAAATGTCCATCTTTGGCCCAAGCTTCTTCTTCTTCATGGAAACTCTTTTTTTTTTTTTTTTTTAAGATCTAGAAGATGAAGCAATTGCAAAAACCCCTTGCCTCTTCCCTTTGATTTGGGCCTGGGTCGTTATTAACATGTTTAACAACTATGAGAGTGTGCACTAAGTCTTGTTCATGTTAAAATTAAGAATAAATGGGGAAAAAGATTTTGAGAGTGATTGGAGGATGAGGTCAACCTGTAGTTCGGCATCAATGTAAAATTCCAGTATATCCAATTAACCAATCAAATTGATCATCTTAAGTACGCGGTCTCCCACATCAGTGCCCTTTGCGATCTTGGCCTTAAACAATTGCTTAGATATGTCATATCTAGCTGTTAGATTGTGTTCCCCATAGAGCTCTCACAGATTCCTAATCATGTTAGTTGTGTCAGTTATGTGCTCATGCTAACGCTAGAGCTCATTATTGATGGAGGCTAAGATATAAGTCCTCGCCCTCAGGTCTTGCTCAATCATCTCTTCCCAAGTGATGCGCTTCTCCTCACTAGAGCCCTCTAGAAGAGAATTAGGGACATGTTTATCCAAAGCATCTTGAATTTTCTCCAAACTTAAAACCAATTTTAAGCTACGAAACCAATCCTTAAAGTTTGCTCTAGTTAAATTTTTTTTTTGTCCAAAATGTGTGAGATTGGGTTTGAAAAGTTTGTCATTTTTAAAAATGTAGCAATAAATAAATAAATGATTGTTAGTTTGATATTATCTTACATAACTACTTAGTTTTGGTCTCAAACCAAATGGTACCTCCTACTCAATTTTTTGAATCCCACATTTTCCAAGTGGAAAATGTGAATCCCTAGAAGGACTTCTGGTGGGCGATCTAGATCTCTTTTACATAAATACCCCTCAACACTTTGGTGGTATGTTGGGATGCCCACATATTCGAGTAGGCAATTCTTGCCTTTCACATCTCATGTGAGGTTCGATCCCTGACCCATATGTCATCCATTCCTTAACACTTTGGTGGTATGTTGGATGATGACATACTTAGATTTAACCTATTGCCTCAGCCAATGATCCACTTCAACATCGATAATCTCAACACTTTGGTGGTATGTTAGCCATATTCATGTGGGTAGACTGACAACATCTCATGCTTACATAGGTATCGATCAACTCTCATGAAATGTAGCCCCCACCTTTGGGTAGTGAGAGTACACCCAATTGAGTAGATGATCACCTACGACGACGAAGGGTCCATGATAAATCTTATTTATCATATCTAATATTAATTTGCATAATTAGGGAAGATTTCGGTCTTTATGTTAAAGGTCTCACTTTGCACATGCATTAAGTTTTCCCATATATGTATCTCATACATAACAAACTCATGCATACAAAATAAATCTAAATTTATTTTGGAGGTTTCACTTTGCACATATATTAAGTTTTCCATCATATATCTCATACATAACAAACTCATGCATACATAAGGATGATCATGGATTTTATGTTTATTAATTAAATCTGAGACTCTGGATTTAATTATTAATTAATAGCATTATGAGACAAGCACATAAAATAACGTGCATCTCATGGACACAAAATCTCTTTCAACCTCCTTACTTCTTGGGATCATCAACTCTCAATGCCTTTATCTTCATTTTACATAAAGAAATATACTATACATTTTTCTACTAAAATGAAAATAACAAAGAGACTTATGTCTCATTACAGTCCCAAACAAAATGAAAATAATATATTTATAAACCATGAATACCTGTAACATTCATTCATTCATCCATACAATCACATTACATCAAGTCCACGATCACCCATCCATTCAATCTCATTGAATAATATGACACATTAAAATAAATGCCATGTTAATGTGATATGTATCATTTTTTGAACTACTAATATCTCATATCATGAGCATTAATCAGTTTTACCCTAATACAATCTCATTGCATTTAAATACCAACCGAAATGACCCAAAATAATCACTGTCAGTGCTTTAAACGGACAACCATTTCTGGGCTACAAAGGGTACTAGTTGACCATTAATAAGAACAAGGCGAACTGCCACCCTTTGGACAAGTTCAGTTGACCGAACTAAAGCACTAGTCGACTGAAGTTCTGGGTTTCTCAACCTGTTGAATATTATCATAAAACTATAGATCGACTCTCCATTTTGGTCAACTGTTTTTACCTCCAGTTGACCATTCTCAAGGCCAAAAGTTGAGTATAGTTAATCGATGGCCAGAACTTGTCGATCAGGATTGCATAATCTATAAATTAAAGAGCATTTTTCAATCCAAAACACATATACATCACATAACATCAGTCATAGGATGAGAATACCAAGTCGAGACTCTGATACCACTGAAGGGGAACACCAACATTTGGTGTATCAATGCATGAGTTTTACCATTTTCAAAACTATTTCGAAAAGCATGAATAAGAACACATCTGAATAAAGTTCAAGACCACCTTGCAAGACTTGGTATAGACAGCTGTATGCAAAGAAACTGAAAACAAACCATAGGGGGTTTAGTAATATACCTCACTAGAAGTGAGGTTTCGAAGTAGAATCTGAATTCCTCTTAAGGCAACAATTGTTGCCAACTGATAGCTCCCGAATGGGTCTACTAAACAATCACCTACTACTTCGAATAGCAAGCCGAATGACTAATCCGACCCTTGAAACTACAAGGGCCTTTGTTAGTCCATGCTCAAAATAGTGGCTTAGACCTACAAGAGAGCCTATGTTCTAGATAAACCTCTTGTAGGTGATTAAGATGGAATTGGTTTCACAAAAATGGCAATCAAAATCCAATAGACACTTTATAGGATTGGCTTTGCTACACTAGCAACAATCAAACAATGGAGTAATGGGAGTAAGGAAGTGAGGGGACTTAGAGGGCTCTAGATTGAGAAGAGAATGCAATGAGTGAGAGAGTAAACTTGCAAACTATTGCAATGCAAAGGCCTTCAGCGTTTTTCTTCTTCTTCCCTTTTATATCATGCCCTAAAACCCTAAACACTCCCAAATCTAGACAAACGACTAGGAAAGAGAGAGAAAGAGAGAGAGGAGACGAGGCTAAGGAGAAAGAGGCATGCCCCAGGCACATTATCCATACTGTCATCCTTTTTCTCCATGCATCCATATGATTGGTTGCAGAAACGACAAAGAAATTGTGAAAAATGTGACCCTCGCTGTTAGAAATGGTCGACTAGTTTTGAGGAAACAGTCTACTATTTTTTTAAGGTCTTATCGATCGATTCAAAAATTAGTTGGGTGATTCTATCACGGTTTAGTCAACAGAACCTAAGAGCCAAGGCCCTCATTAACTCTTAACGGTATGCCTATTAACTCTTGACATCTTATCTAATTCATTTAAACCTAATCCCTTAACTCTTAATGGTGTCATCATTAACTATCAATGACGATCAGAGATTAATTGTAGGTTTCATCGTTGAGTCAACCACTATACTCAAATACGTGTTTGACCTTCCAGGTTCACCACTAAGTAGTAATCTGGATATGTCAAACACTTTGATGCTAACCAAGCACTTTCGTCTACAACAAGGATCTCTCCATCTCCCGGATGTACCCTGAAAGAACTCGAGTGTCAACTAGTATTATGTTAGGGTGATCTTACCAATAATGAAGTCTTACTTCAAAGAAAACCTATTTGGGCTTTCAATTCCCATGTACTATAATCCCTCCATCGATTAACATCCCCATCGAGTAAGAACCATGGACTGATCGAATTCACTAACTCGATAGTTATACGAAGATCAAGAGTGGTGTGATTGACATGACTTATCAAAACACCTTCTGATATTATAAACACTTTTCCAATTATGTGTACCTTGGCTATGGGTTTGTGCAATCATAACCACAACTGATCGCATAGGATGTTCACCTCATGTTATAGGTTAACGGAGCCCATTAGCAACCACTTGCCTCCATACATCACTGTACAGAGACCACACAATGCATCTCCCAACTAAAAACCTAATGGTTCTTAGCAATCAAAATCTCAGACACCAACATATAAGATAATTATGTTGCCTTCGGTCAAAGGACTAGTAACATAATCGAAGCTAGTGACAGATCATAGATCCTCTCAACTATACGATCTATCAATTGTGTCATATTTAGTAAATGTTCAACTAACATCTACACACATGTCTATTATATCCATGTCATGGATTATGGAATGTGACTCACCATCATTTATCATTAGTATCTGATACTAATATAAGGTAGTAACACATGTGCCAGTTCGATCAGTGGTGGTCTTGATTGAAGAAACCCCTAGCCAGGGTACACTTGATTGGAAAGTGTTCCAATGTCAGAAGGAGTTTTGATGTATCATCTCAATCTCACCACACTGATTTTGGCATAGTCATCGAGTTAGTGAGTTTAATTAGTCAATGACTCTTACTCGATCGGGATGATAATCGATTGAGGGATTATAGTATATGGGAATCGAAAGCCCAAATAGGTTTTATTCTAAAGTAAGACTTTATTACTGGTAGGATCACCCTAACATAATGCTAGTTGTCACTTAGGGTTTTTTGGGGTATATCGGGGAGATGGAAAGATCCTTGTTGTAGACCAAAATATTTGGTTAATGTCAAAGAGTTTGACGAGTCCTAATTACTACTTAGTATTGAACCTAGAAGGTTACACACATATCTGGGTGTGGTGGTTAACTAAGTGATTAAAACTGAAATCATCATTAAGAGTTAATGACATTACCTAAGAGTTAATGGATCGGGTTCAATGATCAAATTAATAAGGAGCAAATGTTAAGACTTGATAGTCATGTCATTAAGAGTTAATGGGGGCTTCGATTTCATAATGGGATGGTGAAAGGGTCATTAAGTGTTAATGCCGAACTTAGATGCAATTTATGGAAATTTGGTTGAATAGAAGAAAAACTATCGATGACTTTTGAAGGTTGTCGATCGATTTTGTCCACTAATCAAGCAAAACAGTCGACGGTTCATTTGGAACTATCAATCGATTTTGTCGACAAAACAAACATAATGATTTGTCAACCATTCCTGGTTTAAAGGGTCATGAATCGCTAGATCGTTTTTATCATATATGCAATGATTTTTGGGGCACATGGCACGAGATGACAATAGGAGGATGAGAGGGGTGACGACATTTATCCTTTTTGTCACCCCTTAGTTCCCTCTCTCTCTCTCTCTCCCTCTCCTAATCGATTTTGTCTGATTGGGTGTGTTTTGGGCATCTAGGGTATATGTATTTCATATATAAGCCAAAAGAGAAGAAGAACAAAATAGTTTTAGCCTTGCAAGTTGTTGCAACCTTTCTCTTGTCCTTTGCTTGTTCTTCTTTTAATTCCAGAACCCTTGCCCTTTTCTCCATTGTTCCCTTCTTTGATTTCTCCATTACTATAGTAGCAACTCAACCATATAGATAGTTTATATTGGTTTGGAGATTATCCTTTGAACCCCTTTTTAGCCTAATCTCCCTCACTCTCTCTAGCTAACACATAGAGTGAGTTGAGGGATTCAACAATTCACCAAAGCATGGACTGACTAGGCCTCCCGTGTTCTCGGGAGTTAGTTTGGTCTAATAAAAAATTTGTTCGGGAGCTGTTTGAGAGCAAGGTGTTGTTGCCCAGTAAGGATTCCAGCCTCTGCATCGGCTTTCTAAGTGCTACGAGGTATATTTACTAAATCCGCTATGGAATGGTTTAGTCTTACATTGCATATAGTCATTGAAAATGGGTCTTGCAAGGTATTTTTGATGTTTATTTCTGTTATCTTATATGTTTTTTTGAAAAATATTTTGAAAACTAGTTAAACCCTTGCATTGATACTTAAATAGCTGGCGTTTCCCTTCAGTGCTATTGCAAATGTGCTGAGTCGCGAGCTAGGAATTTATTTGGGTCTATCTTAACTTATATTCGGTAGAATCATTCTGAGTTTATATTCTGAAAACTTTTTCCAAGTTATACTCTTGGGCTTATCTCGATGTGTAAAAGCTTCTTGGGGCTCATTTTAAATTACATCCAAAAGATAGGTTCAAGTGCCATCTTATCGAAATCTCACTTAAAACTCTGAGCTCGATTGGGCAAAGGTCTGGCAAACGGATTGGCAGCTCGTGAAGCTTGCTTTAAATGGCTTGTATCAGCTCTTAGTTTGAAGATCGCATTACGAGCTGGGGGGCTTATATTATGGGTATTTCCTGGAAAGAGCTAAGCGGGCTAATCTTGACCCAGCAGGCCAGCCCAATCTCTTGAGGCTCAACGGGCCCAAAGCCAAAACCTTCAGAATGAGGTTACATGTCATTGAACTCGAGCTCAGATCTTCAAGTGAGCTTAGAATAGCTGAATCAAGTGAGCTGGTAGCGAAGCCTCCAGCTCAATGGACGACCATGAAGCTCGTTGAACGACTACACAGCTTATTAACTAACCCTGTAGCTCGCTTAACAAAAGGACCGTAGGATAATCGGATAAAAGGCCTACTTGCTTTATTCGAGGCAAATCAAATCCCTGACAATGCAGGATCCACCCTCAATTTTACAAAAGAGATAAGGATATCCTGTCTCCATAATATTATCCTCTTATTTTGGATTTTATGTAAATTGTAAACACCCCACCTTATAAATAAGGGTTAAAACCATTATATAAGAGAGGAGAAAAACAACCATAATAACACACTATTACTCTGCCGGAATAACCAGAGGACAGTCGTGGAGTAGTAATCATTCTGGCCGAACCACATAAAAATACCTTTGTGTGCTTCCTCTTCTTCTCTCCCATATTTATTTTCTGAGTGCAAGCAAGACAAATCACCGTCGACCAATTTTCACCGTCAACAGAAAATAAATTATGAATTTATTTTGTATGCTTGAGTTTACTTACGTATGAGATACAAATAGGAAAACTTAAATGCATGTGCAAAGTGAGACCTTATAAAATAAAGACCAAAATCTTCCCAAAATTGTGCAAACTAATATTAAATACGATAAATAAGATTTATCGTGACCCTCCACTGTCGTAGGAATTCATTGCTTGATTGGATGTACCCATCATACCACCAAATTCTTGAGGGTGCATTACTTGTGAGTTGACTAAATTTCCTATTTAAACATTTGATGTTGCTGGTTCCACCACATGAATGTGGTCAACATACCACCAAAGTGTTGAGGTTATAGACGGTTCAAGTGGATCATTGGCCGAGACAGTGGGTCTTGTCTATATATGTCACTCTCTAACATACCACCAAAGCATTGAGGAATAGGTGGCATATGGGTCAATGGATTGAACCTCACATGAGATGTGATAGGCAAGAGTTGCCTACTCAAATATGTGGGTATCCCAACATACCACCAAAGTGTTAAGGGGTATTCATATAAGAGAGAACTCGATCAACAACCACGAGTCTCTATAGGGATTCATGTTTTCCACCATGGGAAGTGTGGGATTCAAAAAATTGAGTGAGAGGTACCATTTAGTTTGAGATCGAAGCTAAATGGATTATACAAGATAAATCAAACTAACAATCATTTATTTATTTATGCATCTTTTTTCAAAAATGGCACTTTTAAACCTTATCGTGTGTCTTTTGGACAAAAATACCTTAACTGGACTTAACTACAAAGATTGGCTTTGCAACCTAAAATTAGTTTTGGTTATGGAGAAAATTCTTGATATCTTGGAGCAACATGTCCCTGAATCTCTTCCTAAGAGCTCGAGTGAGGAGGAACAAGTTACATGGGAGGAAATAAGGGATCAAGACTTGAGGGCTAGGATGTATATCTTGGTGTCTATGACTAGTGAGCTCCAATGTTAACATAAACACATAACTGACTCTCGTAGCATGATTGTGAATCTGCAAGAGCTCTACAGGGAACATAGCCGAATAGTGAGATATGAGATATCTAAGCAACTGTTTAAGGATAAGATGGCAGAAGGCGTTGACGTGGGAGATGTTAGTGTAGGTGCTCTAGACCCAATTAGATTAGGCAAATTATACACTGACAATTGTAATCATGTTTATTATTTGAATAAGGAGTTATTCAAATTCACAAGAAGTCATTCTATTAGTTTCTTGTTATTATTATAATGACCAAATAAAACTAGATAGAAGTCCATATGATGTATGCTGTGATTAATCTATAAAGATGTGAGATGATGCATCACAGTTTCTAAACATCATTAAACGTCCCAAGTCGTAGCAATGTCAAGAATGGACATTGACAATTGCGGTAAGACTTGTATGTGCTATGTTTTTGCTATGTGATAGCAATGAGGGTCTCACACCCATAGGCATGGGGATGCCTAGACAAGTACATAGGTGACTAATGTTGGAGAACATGTCATTGGACATGACTCGCCATGAGAATCCATTTTGGTTATATGTTGATGGAATTCTCATACAAGATGGGTGTAACTAATCCTTGGACCTGAGGTTGTCACGGTCATCTCATAAGAAGATCGATATGCTTTGACATCATTTCGATGGGCCTAGACAAAGGCTGCACGTGGGCGATCGTTGGGTATATTGTGAGGTTTATGGAGATGGGTGTATAACTAAGATGGGACTCGTCTATCCCTTGATAGAGGATGATGTATCTAAGGTGCCTTCGGTGGATATTTACTTTAAATCCATGGCCATGGTGAAAGAGATCAATAAGGAGTTATTAATTTACTTTCTAATTAAGTGAAGATATCCAGAAGACCGAAGAAAACTCATGTGATCGTTATCAAGCAACACATCTCCATACTTGAGATCACATAAGATACATTGATGAGAGGATTGAATTACACGATAACCATGCTCGTGAAAGGTTATTTGTGGATTATGAATCCTTCTGAATAATTGGGTAGGCATGATGCCTTGCTAGAGGCCAATCTTGTCTTATGTGTTTGTACCGACACATTGCCAACATATTCGGAAGCCTAATGAGTCATACGCAATAGGCACGGTCCCTGACTTAAACCAGGAGAGTGGACGTATGGTTAAGTGGGACACTTCGGCAAGAAGTTGTGTCGTCGTAGGTTCTCATGAAAAAAGAACAAATAGACATAATGACGTCAATATGGCGAGGGGTCGTCATAATGGAAAGAGTTTCCTAAAATGGCAATTGATTAAATTAGGAAGGAGTTTCTAATTTAATAATTTTCTATTTGTTGGAGTGGCAAATAGGAAATAAAATATATTTGGGCTTAAGTTAATATTTGGACTAAATTAGATTTGGGTCTAATATTAAATTAAATATTATATTTGAACTAAATTGGATTTGGGCCAAATATTAAATATTATATTTGGACCAAATAAGATTTGGGCCAAATATTAAATAAAATATATTTGGGCTTGAATTAGATTTGGGCCATAATATTTTATTTAACCTATAAAAGGATTGGGCCATTTAATTATATTTCTAGTTGGACTAGAATAAGCCCACTTAAGATTCTAATTAAATTAGAATTAATGGGCTAGCCCAATCCATTAGGGTTTTAGAAACCCTAGGATATTTCCTTATAAATATCCCTTTAATGGGTTGCCCAAAATGAAGGTGATTTTTTGTGTCATTTTTCAAGAGTTGAAAAACGTATTGCCGTTCACTCTTCTCGTTTCTTTTTGGCATCAATACGAAACGAGGGCGTTCTTTTTCCGTCTATACACAAGCCGCGCAAAGGAGAAGGAGCTAGCACTCCTATTCCGCTCTCCTTGCCAACGGACGCGTGCCGCGTATCACGAGTTAGAGGCCGGACGCTTGGACGGCTCGAATCCGCGAACGACTCGATAATCTAAAGGTTAGATTTATTTATTCGTTTGTGAATGATTCGATTTCGACGTTGATCCAATCACCGGGATCGGGGTAAGGTTCAAAAATTTTGAACTACGCTGCTTGCCCCGTAGCGATCTTGCTTCACTTTTAGGAGACTAAGGTGCTGATGTGGGAGACCATGCACTCAAGATTATCAATTTGATTAATCAACTTGAAGTGCTAGATTTCTACATGGATGACAAGCTGCAGATTGACTTTATCCTCTAGTCGCTCCAAGAATCTTTCGCCCCATTTATTCTCAACTTTAACATCAACAAGGTTGAGTGTCTGCTCCCAAAGTTGTTAAATATGTTGACAACTGTCCAAGCCCAGATCAAAGAAAGAGGCAAGAAAGAGTTCTTGCGATAGCCTCATCCTTAAGACCTTATAGGAGAAAGAAGAGTTCTTCCACTAAGAAGAAGAAGCTTGGGCCAAAAAGGGAAGTCTCCAAGAGCAAACACAAAGAGAAGGGATCGAGGGGAAAGTGTTTCCATTGACAAAAAGATGGGCATTGAAAGAGAAATTGCCTAGAATATCTCACCAGCTTGAAGGTTAAGCGATCTAAGAATTAGGGATCAGGTATATCTTCCTTATATGTTATTGATATGATCAATGCGATTAGTCATTTTCCCATCTCTTGGATTCTTGATTTAGGTGCAACTTCTCATATTTGTGTTTGCTTGTAGGATCTCGAGGAGAGTAGGCAACTTGGGAAGTGGGTAATTGTCCTTAGAGTGGGGAATGGAGCTATAGTTGAGCCATTAACTATAGGGACAATTTTTATTACTTTCAATTCTGAGCATGTAATTAATCTTAAAGACTGTTTATATTTACCAAATGCTTTCTAGAATGTAGTGTTTATTCTGAGGCTTGTAAGAGACAATTGTGAACTTTCTTTTACTTCTAATGCATGTCATGTTCATTGTGGTAATGATGTAGTTGACATAGGCATCATGGTGAATGGTCTTTATATATTAGAGTTACATGAGAATGTCAAACAGAGGATGTAAATGTTTCATCCACTCGCAACGAGAAGTGTTCTCGTGATGACAGTGTTAACCTTAAACATTTATGGCATCTTAGACTAAGCCACATTAACGAGAAAAGGGTCAATGAATTATCCAAAAGAGGATTAATTGATCCAATAGGTTTTGAATTGTGGCCAACTTGCGAATCCTATCTCCTCAAGAAAATGGCTAAGTCGCCATTTGTTGGGCAAAGTGGGAGAGCCAATGACGTATTAGGGTTAATCCTCACAGATGGATGTGGACCATTCACTATAATGGCAAGAGGTGGTTTTCACTACTTCATAATCTTTTCTAATGACTTGTCTTGATATGGTTATGTGTACTTAATGAAGTACAAGTCTGAATCCCTGAAAAGTTCAAGGAGTTTAAGGCTAAAGTAGAAAACCAGACCGGAAAGAGTATCAAGATACTTCAATTAGATCGAGGTGGTGAATACTTGAGTATGAAATTTGATGAGTACCTCAATGCCAATAACATTATATCCTAATTAACTCCCTTTGTAACCCCACAGTTAAATGGTGTTTCTGATAGAAGAAATCATACCCTGTTGGAAATGGTACGATCAATGATCACATTTGTTGATCTGTTATTATCTTTGTGGGGCTATGCTTTATGTACCGCAATCTATCTCCATAATAAGGCTTCAAGTATGTTTGTCGAGAGTATGCATATGAGATGTGGACCAGAAGGAAAACTAGTCTTAAGCATGTTAGGATATGGGGTTGTCTTGCTTATGTAAAGAAACTCAAGATAGATAAACTAGAATCTGGTTCTAGTAAAGAAAGATTTGTGGGGTACCCTAAGCACTGCAAAGGGTACTGCTTTTATTTTCGTAGCTACTAAAAAGTGTTGGTCAATAGGGATGCCACATTCTTGAAGAAAGAGTTTCTTCAAAGGGGCAGCACCAAGAAGAAAGAATAACTAGAGGAAGTGTTTTCTGAACCACAAGTTGAACCCAATGAAGAAGTCAATATAGAAGAAGTAGGTCCTAATACTGTTATTCCACATGAGGCACATAGATCTAATAGAGTATCTCATCCTCTAAAATAATATGATTTTGTGATGGAGAAGATACAAGAAGCGTTTATGTATGGAGATAGTGGTCAAGATGTTGACCCTACTAACCATGAAGATGTGATGTCAAACATCAACTCTAAGAAATGGCTAGAGGCTGTGTGGTTGGAGATGGAATCTATGTATTCCAACCAAGTCTGGACTCTAGTAGATCCACCTGAAGGAATAGTTCCTATAGGGTATAAATGGACCTACAAGAGAAAGATCGGTCTTAACGAGAAGCTGCAAACCTTCAAATCATGACTAGTGGCGAAAGGATATTGTCAAAAACATGGTATTGACTATGAGGAGACATTTTCACTAGTCGTGATGCTTAACTCCATTAGAATGATGCTAGCCATAGCAGCACACTATGATTATGAGATTTGGCAAATGGATGTCAAAATGACATTCCTGAATGGTTATCTTGAGGAAGGTATATTTATGGAGCAGCCACCTAGTTTTAAGTCTTCCAATGTGAATTAGGTGTGTAAGCTTAAGAGATCCATCTATCCATCTATAGTCTTAAACAAGCCTCAAGGCCTTAGAACATTTGCTTTGATAATGATATCAAAGAGTTTGGTTTCAATAGAAATTCAGATGAACCTTGTATATACAAGAAAGTCAATGGGAGCGCGCGAGCCTTTTTAATCTTGTAGGTGGCTTATATAGAGAAAAAAAGGGTTCCCTGACATGCAAGCAACCCCTGGGTGTTGCAGTGGGATGGGATGGTATCTAGCAGCAGTGAGGCTTTATGACGGAGACGTGGTGTCGATGGGACCTTCATTAAATATCGATGGAACCTATAATGGGCGTGGGAGTGTTACAGGTACAAAATGTGATGATGATCATTGTTGGAAAGTACAGGGTCGAGATTGGGCCGGGAAGGCTAGTAGGGATCTTGGGCCTCTATCGGGCCAAGTCCGATTGGGTCAATATGGTTTAGCATGAATGATTAAGAAAAAGAGACATTTCAGTGACCCTAATTTTAGTGACCATTTCAGTAATTTAAACACACTGAAAACTTAAAAGAGACATTTAATGAAACACATAACAAGACACTATTGCTTTACTAATTTCAATTTTAGTGAGATCAAAGATGTTGTGACCGTGCCAATGAACCATTTGAGACATTCTAACTTAACTCAATATGACCAATAGGGCAGTGATTAATCAATGAAAGCAGAGAAAATTAGTAAAAGAAATTCTACATAGAGTGAGAGTGGAACGTATATGTGTGTGTGTATATATATATATCCTGAGGTTGAAAAAATATAGAAATCCCTTTGCCTGGATAAGATGGTGTCGCGGCAAGAGAGAAATCTACGTTCGGGTTGGGGGGGGAGATGCTGCCCATTTTGTAACAATTAGGTTTAATTGTAAAAGTTAAAAGCATCTCATGGTGGCAGAAATTGGACATTTTTATTATCAAATAATTTTTTTTAATATATTAATAGCAATAGATGAGACTGACTGTTAAGTGAAAAGGAGTTTTCTGCCTGGTTTTGGTTAATAGGAAAAAGTGTTGATTTAATAACACTTCATTAAGAGCTTCAAAATGAGATATATTTAACTTATATAATAAAAGAGATATGATGTTATCGTATTATTGTGTTTAAACACTTATCTCTTATAGTTTATTATTTTTAGTTTTTCTTTCTCTAATTCTCCAGTTACAAATTATTGTATTGGTCCATCCATTTTTTGAGTTTTGATATCATTTTAATTTAAATATTTCTACATTAATTTGGGGACTCATTGATATATTAAAGTAATGATAAATTCAAGTCTCATGATAATTGATTAAAATTAGTAACTTATTTTACTTTAGTTCTTTAAAAAGCACGTGAATTTTAATGGGTAGAAATGGTATTAAAGTTTTACATATGTCATTGTGTTGTTGCATGACTATAACAATTACATTTATTTGTTTTAGAGAACATCCAATGCAGAGTTAATTACATTTATTTGTTTTAGGGAACATCCAATGTAGAGTCCAGGCGAGAAGGCGGAGACTGGATACCATTAGAAGAGACGAGCAACAGGGGGCTCGACCTACTGGCCGGGAGAATTAAAGGGCGAAGCATCATAGGAGCAGGAGGATCTACAAAATAAAAGACAATCAAGGGGCCCATGGGAGTTTCTTTCCTGCGAGCCCTTCGATGCCTAAGTCAATACAAGCCATGACAAAGTAAAGGTATGGTATGATGCAATGTGCTCATGTACATGAGTTTATCATGTAGATGGAATCCTCATAAATGTGATTTAAACAAATAAAAAGAGAGAGAGAGAGAGAGACTGTATAGCCAGGATGGCATGACTGGGACACGTGGTTAGCATGTGACACGCGATTGCAGGGAGCGTGACTCTCTTGCTAAACTCGATGGTCCCAAGGTTAAGCATGCTTAAAGGGCCTTGAGAAACCCCTCCCCCCCCCCAAGAAGGGTCCTGGGAGGAAGGAGATCCTTAACGAGCTAGCCTGATCATTGTGAGGCGACAAGGGGTAAGATCTTTGGGGGCCTTTGGATAACCTAGAAGGTCACCAGAGACTTAACCAAATACGTGTGTGGATGCCTGGGAAGGCTGTCTGAGGATACTTGTGAAGAAGAGGCTTATGGCATGGTGAGGTGTGGGGCACGATTAGAGCATACAAGCACGTCATGGGCTACGTGAGACGTTGTATGCCATGCCCTGGGTGAAAGTGGGCGGGGCATAGAACACGCTGGGGCACAAATGGGTGTAGTATGGACTGAATCGCATCGTTCCATGAGTTTCTTCTTCACAAGTATCCATGGATAACCCTCCTGAGCATTCGCGCATGTATTCAGTCAATTCTCCGGTGACCTTCCAAGCTACCCGAAGGCCCCAAATATCTCACCCCTTGTCACCTCATAATGATCAAGCTAGCCCATTAAGGCTTTCCTTCCTCTCGGGATCCTTCCTAAGAGGGGTTTCTGAAGACCCTCTAAGCATGCCTAACCTCAGGACTACTAGGTGCAATGGAAGAGTCTCGTGCTCCTTGTATTTGCATGTCACGTGCTAACCACGTGTCCTAGTCACGCCATTCTGAGCTATATGCGCTCTCTCTCTCTCTCTCTCTCTCTCTCTCTCTCTCTATCTAGATCTCATATATAAGGATTCCATCTACACGATGTGTAACAACCCACTCCTGGAGACCCCATAAGCGAGGAATTCAGGAGATAGCGCTAAAAGAATGGAAACAAAAATAAGAACTCTATTAAGGACATTCAAATTTATAGTAACACACTTTAAAAACATCCAGCATCTTTTTCCTTCATACATTATCTTTAACATTCACAAGGAAACACATGACATTCTTTACAATACATTAGGCCCTGAACAAAGATTACAACTGGCCTAGGCCTCAAAAATTTAGATAGCCTTTTCAAAAAAAACAAAAACAAAACTACACCCTAAAATCTTTTGTTCTGGAGAGCTTTGTATATTGCTACCCCAATGATCAAACCCCTTACGGACCAACCCCATCCTTACCCTTGTCGGTATCTGGAATGGTGAGTACTAAATGTGAGCCTAAGGGCTAACAAGTGTATATAGAAGAAAAGAATAACAAAGCTGGACGCTAACTTACTCAAGAACCAAATTTTATTTAGTTCAGGTTATGCTCAATGTATCATACCATACCATGAATCGTAATGTCAAATCAACAATATAAATGCGGGAATACACACACATGGTCCTTGGGGCCCACATAAGATATACATTCAATGGCACCCAAGGTCTTGTATACAAATCTACAACTGCCATAACCTGGCTAGCATATCAAATCATGAGTCATAGCTTTCATATCAAAACCACCAACACCGTAACCACCACAACCCCCACACCTCCAAAACAGAAGCATGTGCCAGAACTCTCCTCATAAACATAAGCTAATGCTCGTATAATATCAATATCACAGAAGTTGCGCTTCCTTTTCCACAACCCAACCACTCACATCTTCACCATGCAATGCAACACATAAAAAATGCAGTGGCTCTTGCAGTATAAACGTGATGATAAGGCCTCTATAAGCCAAGCATCAGGCCATGCTACGCCCACATAGTAATTCACACATGAAAATGCTCTACATGCATATGTTTGCCTATCATACACGAGTTAGTACACAACAAGCCAACTGTGTCATGCCAATGCTCATGCTCTCAACTAACACAAAGCATGACCCCCAATGAATGCAATCCATGGCCCAACATCTCAACATATATGTGTCATAGCATGTGAAACTTAACAAATGAAAACATGCACATTAAAAGCCTTTCATTTCCAACTCCAAATGGTCCTAATATTAACCCATTAGCATGCCTGAATACATATATTTATCTCCTAAAGACTCTACCCCAGAGGTGAATTCAAGAGGGAACACTTGGGACACAACTTGATTTTGATAGTAGAGGAATAGTAGAAACGGTTGATAGTTTCCTAGGCATCTGTCGATCGACAGAATGCTCTAGCTCCAGACAAGACACTCGAAACATGCAAGAAAACACCAAAATCCTTACAAGATCTATATTTTAACAACCAATACACCATTCCCAATGGATTATAGGGTAAAACAAGCTCTATTTTGAATTCCAAAACATTTTATCACGAATAGACAAGGATTAAGAGAGATTTACAATCCTTCCTACATAGTTATTTTCCAAGAACTCTTTTACAAAAATAGGATGGTTTTGGTAAATAAATCACAAAGACTCTGTGATTCATGAGTTAAAGAGATCATGTAGAGATTAGAACTTGCCTTAGTGTGCTTTTCCTTTGATTCTAACATGAAGGAATTACCACAAAAGAATAAGTCTTCAAACCACCTTCAAGACAAGGGGAAAATCCAACTAAAGAGGAGGAGCAAGATGAGGAAACAACTCCCCACTTGCACAACACCTTCTTAAACCTTTGATAGTCAAGGAAGAAGAAGAAGCTATGGGATGTAACACCCCACTTTCTCAGGCATGTTATAACTTAAGAAATTTGGGATATATATTTTTTTTTCTTAAAAACAATCTCAACATCATATTAATTCTCAAAATTTCCCATTTAGCTACCTAGCATGAGAACTATCATACATCATAAATGCTAGGCTAAGTATTCACCAATAGTGGAAGCATGAATCGATCCTAAGCATACATCGAACCATATTACTAATACATGATCGCTTCGGACAAATCCCATAATCAAAGATTATTCATCAACAGAATATAAGTTTTTCAACATGACTTGAAACATAACATAACCAAATCTTCATGAATGAGCAGAACATCGGATCTACATGTAGAATCCATCGGCTACATCATCACGTGCCTCAAACCCTAACTTTACCATTAACCATAAATAAGGTTATATATCATCATTCCTCAAAACGTTTAGAATTTCACTGTTGTAGAACTTAAACACACGGGCTACATAACATTCAATCATTGCATCTTACACTTTGTTAAGTGCCATATCATGCCTCATTCATCCTCATTTATGCTACAATCTCCATTTGGAATGTTTGAATATTTCAGAGGCAAAGTCCAAGTTAGATGATGAATCATCTAAGTAAGGAAACAATAAACATATTTCGTGTATGAATGCAAAATGCAACATAACATCATTCCTTTAGTTTGAGTCGACTGCACCCAACTATTACTCTGCATTTTAACAGTCTCCTTACCAATCCGAGGTGTATGAGTGCACCGTTGGCAGAGTAGTTGTAACGCCCCACTTTTCCCAAATGTTAAATAACTTAGGAATTTTGAGAATATATATATATATATATTCAATTTAAACCATTTCTCTACAATCCCGTTTTACCTTCTCAGCATACTAAAGTAATAATCAATAAGTTAAGACAGGTAATCATCATAAGTGCGGAAGCTTAAATCGAAACCTGATATGGTACAGAATCGAAATCCACTTTAATCATAAAATATGAATCCATACCATTACATCTTCAAATACTTAATTACATGGAGACTCATCATCTAGTGATAACAACTAAATACCTCAAATGATACAATCTAATGATACCTCAAAAGTACATTAAACCATAACAATTATACATGATCATCAATATAATAATATATCCTAAATCCTCATGAGGAAACAAATATCGGGACAGCTCGGCAAACCCATCGGCCACGTCATTACATGTCGTTACGTCTCAATCATCTCCTTGCCATATCTGCAAGTCCTAACTGAAACATTTGAATATTCCAGGAGCATAACCCGACTAGAAGATGAATCTTCTAGTGAGGGTTTAAAAACATGATACGTGAATGCATGATACAAATACATGAACAATCATTTGCCCTAGTGTAACTTCCCAGGGCCAGCCCGACATGAAACCCTAGGCAGAATCCCGAACCTCTGTAGGATAAGCCTAACGTTGTTCCATCAATTGCCCTTAGAGAATTACAGCTACACTCTTAGGGTGAGATCCCAATCCCATGCACAAATATCGATATGACAATAATGTCGTGCCATGCAAATATCACGATTTTCCATGTAATATGACAAAATGAATCATATCTTTCATAAATATCATGCATGTATAAGCAATCATATCTTTCATAAATATCATGCATAATAAACAATCATATCATATAGGATAGCACAACTCACCTTTAGATATAAACTCAAATTTCTTAAAAAGCGTGCATCACCTCAATATGCATGCCCAACCTCGATTTTTATGCCAACTCTCAAAAGTTGCGCCAATCACTTTTTCTCGAGCACATAATTTATAAAAAGCATATTTAATCACTAAATATCTCAATATTCCATTTTCTTCCTATTTTCCTTTATTTTCTTCAATTTTTCCTTCTAAGAATCTGAATAAGTACCATCGAGACTATTTTCTCAAATCTATTTCCACAACAATAATTCGTAATATCACATGAACTTCAAAAGAAAATTACTGAACTTACTCGAATGCTATTTGATGCGAAAATCGAGACATCGGGATGGAAAACACCAAAACTTCTTACACAAACCCCCGTAACATATTTCTCTCGATTTTTGAGAATTTTTTTTCACATTTTTCAAGCCTTCATGCACTAGCTCGTGGTCTGCGTGTGATGACCAGCGCGTGCAGGCCACGCGCAGGTCATCTTTGTAACGCCCCACTTTTCAATTACACAGTGAAGCAATAAGATATTCATTATATGCTAATAATGTCCTCGGGCGTTATTGGAAATCCTTTATCAACGGAAGCAAGGATCGAACCTGAGTATGCTAAATAGCTAGGATTTCCACAAGTTTAAATAAAAGTCCATCACGCACTCACATATCAAAAGTTATAGCAACTTCACAATTACATCCTTAAGTATCTTAACTACTATTTACATTACAATATTGGGGTTACACGGGTACACAAACAAATCCATCTCTAAATCAGCCAAGCGCCACCTCTCAATCCTTGCTCGTGCTGGAACCTAGAGCCTGAAACACTTGATACTTCCGACAAAGCTGGGACGAGGAATGTCCCAGGGGTATGAAACACCCGAGTTAGATTATTACATCTAAGTGAGTGGTACAGGGAAAGAAACAATGCATGTAAGAGCAAGATGCAGTTATGCTATGAAACAAGCAGAAATAAGTATAAACCTTCCAAGACCATATCAAAATAAAACCTCCCCGAGTCACCATCATCCCTTCTAGCACTTGTGTCAAATCTCACAGCCTCACCACCAGGCTAAGCCCCATCTCTAGGCATGTGGTCATGGTTCCAATCCCTCAGCCCCACCTCTAGGCACGGGATTACGAGCCACCACTATGCCCATCGGCAATTGTGTGAAACATCTCAGCCCCACCTGTAGGCACAGGATCGTGGTCCAACCCTTCAGCCTCACCTCTAGGCACGGCCCCACCTCTGGGCATGGGATTACTACCCCGATCCTCGTGATGTTCCCAACAAGCAGCCAACAAGTTCCCAATCCACCAATAGCAACCATCACCAAACAACATGTTGAAGACAAAGTAGAAGGAATATGTACAACTAAGGAATATCAAGTAGGCACGACCTCACCTGTAGGTACGGTGCACAAACCAAGGAAAATATAATTTGCAATCCATAAGCTACGAGAAAGAGTAGTCATGTTTAATCCCATCGACGAACCACAACAACAAACTCCGTGATCAAGCAAAATAGGAAAGAAATGCTCGAAAATAGGGAAACATGAGATGTAAGCATCAAACCATCCACAAGTTGAAACCAAGAGTGATCAATAGGAATCAAGGAGCATGCATAAGAACCTCTCACAAATGAAACCAAGAATGAACTAGAGGAAGCATGCATGAGAACCACTCACCTTGGTCGTTTTCCCTTCGATAGCACAATTTACAGCCCGATTTCTTGCACTAGGGGCTGTTTCTGCAAAAATTATGGATTTGAGTAAACCAAACCTTGAATATTTTATACAGGGTTGTAGGTAATTAAAATAGGAGAACAACGGTGAAAATTTCAGGCTAAATGGAGGCCGGATGCGCCCTCACGGGCCCCCAAAAGGTGGCCACGCGCTACCCCTTCTCTATTTTGCAACCCAAAATTAAAACGGCCATATCTTGCTCATTTTAACTCCGATTTGCTCTCTGTTTGAACCTACGAACTCCCCTTTCAACGTAATACGATCCTACAGAAAGAAAAGTGACTTAACTTTTAGGTTTCTTCTTCGTTTTTGGCAACTTCCAATCTGGTCACTCTTCTTGGCATCTTTTTTGTTCTTCCTCCTTTGGATTCTTTTCCCTTACTTTTCTTCTCTTAATTTTCCTCTACGTGGACCACTCTTCTACCCCTTTTATAGCCTCATCATCTTCAAGCTCATGGTTGCACCTTATCTCTTTTGGGTTGGCATTTTCTTCCTAGTTATTATTGCCATCTTTGAAAAAGACTCTCCTTTGATTCTTTCTTCCCTTGTAAGTCTTTTCTCTCCCAATCCCCTCCTTCCATTTGCCCCTTACATGCCCACTTATTCAACCCTCCTTATCCTTACTTTTAGTAGGCCAATAGCATGC